>NC_042615.1:341652688-341957943 GCF_901001135.1 Rhinatrema bivittatum
CCATGCTTCGGACCTGCGTTGTACGGCTTGGATGCGCCGTGTGTTGAATCTGCCCCCATGCGTCATGGATGCTCGTGCGTCTTGAGTGCGTTGTGCAACTTGGATATGCCGTGCGATGTAGAAGCGGGTTGCATCGTGGAAGCACAATGCGCCCGTTGCTTCGATGCCGAATGGAGGGGTTCTTTAGGCTTAGAAGGCCTGACACCCTTCGACGCATCTCCTTTCCCCTGCGTCGCACCCTCAGATGTCGGAGCCCCGACTTGCTTTAAGTGTAGGTTCGGCTTCTGGGATCCCGATGAGAGATTACAGCATACTGCAGAGGGGTCAACTGATGAAGCCCTTTTTCTATGGGCCTTACCCGACTTTGCCGGTCCCGGCGATGAATCGATGGAGCCCTATCGCGCTGGGCCCGGGGAGACACGCGGCCGCAGTCTCTACATGACGATTGGTCATGTTCCGGGCCTAGGCACAGGTAGCAGTAATTATGTCCATCCGTTAAGGACATAATTTTGCCACATTGGCAATATTTGAATCCCGACGGCTTGGAAGCCATCTGGGATTCGATTCAATGAAAAAATGAGAAAAAAAATGATGAAAAAAATCTTCCCTTCAAATTTTATTACACATTTACAGGGATATTTTAGAACAGCCGCAGAGTCAAACCTCTGTTACTAGCTGAGGAGACTCCGCCTACATTGGGTCACGACGCTTCCCAGACAGCATGGCTAATTCAGCCCTGCTATTGACGGGAAAAGGGCTCTAAGGTTAGGATAAAAAGCAATGGAGAAAAAAGGGCACCCTTGCCTCGTCCATCTGTGGATGTAAAAGGGATCTTACCTGGTACCATTAACAATAATCGAAACCATCGGTTTACTGTACAACAGGGCTACCACCTTAGTAAACAACCCATCAAATCCCATATCATGCAAACATTGAAATAAGTAATTCCACGCCACTCTATCGAACGCTTTCTCAGCGTCAAAACTTACCACCATGTAAGGGGCTGCCACTCTTGCACAGAGAGCCATAGCATTGAGTACCAGTTTAATATTAGTTAATGCGTACCGCCATCTCACAAAACCTACTTGACCTGGAGCAATCAAAAAAGGTAGTATTGTGGCCAAACGGGCAGCCAATATTTTGGCCATCAATTTTTGGTCAAAATTCAAGAATGAGATAGGCTGGTAAGAGGCCGGGGAGAGAGGATCCTTACCTGGCTTGGGTATTAAGGTAATACGGGCTAAGTTAGTGTGCTTGGGATATTCGCCCCAGCGAATCAGCTCATTATATGCCAGCGCTAATGGAGGGCCTAAAACGTCTACCAATGTCTTATAAAATTCAGCCATGTACCCATCTGGGTCAGGCGCCTTGAGATGGGGAGCACAACGAATAACTTGCACGACCTCATTCATGATAATAGGTTCATTTAAATAATCCCGTTGCTGAGGCGATAAGCAAAGTAATAACCGTTGTGCCATAAAATTGGCAAAACCCTCGTCGGGTCCCCCCCCTCAGAGGCATAAAGCACTGAACAGTAATGTCTAAAAGCGGCCGCAATAGCTGAGGTGTCATTTAGCACCTGGCCTGAGGAGTCACGGAGAGCTTCCACATGCCTAGGCCCCCATGCAGATCGGACCAAATTCGCCAGCATTTTCCCAGATTTATTACTATACTGGAAAGGTTTGAATTGATAATCAGCCAGGCTCTTTTGAGTCCTCTGATGTATTAAAGGTTTGAGGGCAATTTGAATAGACATATAGCGCTCCCTATTCACCGGAGTATGGGCTCCACTAACCACTTGCTGAACCCGGTGTACCTGCGCAGTAAGAGCCAACAGACGCCGGTCCATGGTCTTTTTGCGGTGGGCCAATTAAGAAATATCGCCCCGGAGGACCGCCTTGGCAGCACCAAAACAGTACAGGAGAGTCCATTTGTTGGCTATTAAAAGACAAGTACTCTGACCACTTAGTTCGCAAATGAGCCTGGAAGGCAACATCCTCAGCCAAAAAAATAAGGCTATCGCCAGAGAGGCTGAAAAAGAAAAGAGGAAGTGTCCAAAAAATCAAGCCAAACCAGCGCGTGGTCAGAGTTTACTCTCTCTCCAATGCCCGTATCTGCAATTTTGGAAAAAGCACGCGTGCTAAATGAAAATTGGTTCTTACCTGCTAATTTTCATTCCTGTAATACCACAAATCAGTCCAGAAAAGTGGGTTGTGTATCCCTACCAGCAGGTGGAGTCAGAGAACAATTAGAACTTTGGGCACTGCTACATAACGAGAGTGCCACCTGCAATCAACTCAGTATTGACCTGTCCCCAAGCCAATGCTAATAGAACTAAATAACAAAGGTTAGCATCCAACCAAATTTCCAGACTACCACTTCAACGCTGGCAAAACCAGACCGAACAACTACTAAAAAACTGCTCCATGAATCATGTCTGCAAAAAAGGAGCTTCAATGATAAAAAACTTAAGCAGGTTCTGACCAAAACAGTCTTTCGGTATCTGAAGAAAGGGGTGGGCCTCTGGACTGATCTGTGGTATTACAGGAACGAAAATTAGCAGGTAAGAACCAATTTTCATTTCCTGAACATATCCAGATCAGTACAGAAAAGTGGGATGTACCTAAGCCACCCTACACTGGGCGGGAGCCCGAAAGACCTGCACAAAACACACTCTCCCCAAAGGACAGTTCTTCAGCCTTAACATCCAATTGGTAATGTTTCATAAAAGTGTGAATAGACGACCACACCACTGCTCTACAGGTCTCCTAAGGCGACAGTAACTGACACTCTGCCCAGGAGGTAGCCTGAGCCCTAGTGGAATGAGATCTGAGACCTAAAGGCACCTGACGCCCTCGGGCTATGTATGCCACGCAAATGGCTTCCTTAATCCACCGAGATATGGTCGCCTTTGACACTTTGTCCCCCTTCTTTGGACCACCAAAGAGAACGAACAAATGATCAGAACATCTGAAGTCATTGGTAACCTCCAGATAACGCAATAAGGCACGCCGCACATCCAAAAGATGAAGGTCTCTGTTCTGAGAAGACTCCCGGGACCAGTTAGGGAACCCCGGAAGCTCCACAGTTTGACGTGAAAGGCTGAAACCACCTTAGGGACAAAGGACGGAACCGTACGTAACGGTACCTGATCGTTGTAAATCCGAAGAAAAGGATCCCTACAAGACAGCGCCTGCAACTCAGATCCAACGGGCCGAGCAAATGGCCACCAAAAACACCGTTTTCAAAGTCAGATCTTTCAGGGAAACTCCACGAAGAGGCTCGAAAGGAGCGCCACATAGAACTCGCAGGACTAAATTCAAACTCCAATCCGGACACGCCGAACGGATGGGAGGGCGCAAATGTTTGACCCCCTTAAGAAACCGAGCAATATCCAGATGCGCTGCCAGCGAACAGCCATCAAAATTTCCCTGCAAGGCACCTAGAGCTGCAACTTGTACACGAAGGGAACTGAACGCCAAGCCCTTAGCGAGGCCCTGTTGCAGAAAGTCAAGCACCCAAAGAACATGCACCGCTAAAGGGTTGCAGGAATGCTGATGACACCACGTCTCAAAGCTTCCATACTCTCACATAGGCCTGTAGGAGGGTGGAAATGACTTATTCTGAATAACTCCTCAAGCGTAAACGTCGCCTCTCAAAAGCCAAGCCGTGAGAGAGAAGTGATCCTCCTGATCCGAAAATATGGGCCCCTGATGGAGCAGATGCGTTAGATGAGCCAGCTGAAGTGGACCCCCTAGAGCCAAGCGTACCAGATCCGCGAACCCCGGACGACATGGACACTCCGGCGCCACCAGAATCACCCTTCCCGGGTGCCGCTCTATGCGATGGAGAAGCTGACCTATGAGGGGCCAGGGTGGGAAGGCATACAAAAGAATCCTCAAGGGCCAAGGACACACGAGAGCGTCTATGCCCACTGAGCCCTGTTCTCGGCGACAGCTGAAAAAACGAACTGTTTTTGTGTTGGCTTGTATTGCAATCAGATCCAGCTAAGGAGTTCCCCATCTGGCGCAAATGAGATTCCATGCCTCGAGAGATAGCTCCCATTCCCCTGGGTCTAGTTGCTGACGGCTGAGATAATCAGCTTGCACATTCTCTACTCCTGCGACATGGGATGCAGCAATGCCCTCGAGATGGTGCTCCGCTCAGGTGAACAGAAGACGTGCCTCCAGTGCTACGGCGGGACTTCGAGTCCCGCCTTGCTGGTTGATGTACGACACTGTTGTCGCATTGTCTGAGAAGACTCGCACCATTCGCCCACAGGGCCAGACGTACAGCCCTGGTCTCGAGCTGGTTTATGGACCAGGATCTTTCCATCGCTGACCAGAGCCCTTGGGCGAACCTGTCTGCACACACCGCCCCCCAACCTGAGAGGCTGGCATCGGTGGAGATTATCAGCCAATTCGGAGTGTCCAAATCCACCCCCTGTTCCAGATTGTCCAGTGACAGCCACCATGACAGACTAGCTCTGGATTCCGGAAGTAGAGGCATTGGTAGATGGAATTGCTCCAACACCAGGCTCCAGCGAGACAAAAGCGCACGCTGTAAAGGTCTTAAGTGAGCGAACGCCCAAGGAACCAAGTCCAAGGTTGAAGCCATGGAGCCCAGGTCCTAAAGATGATGCCACACTGTGGGATTGTTCCTTCAAAGAAGGGAATGTATTTGTTCCTGCAATTTCCCTATTCGGTCCGCCGCTAGAAACACTTTGCCCAGCAAGATATCGAATTGTGCTCCGAGATAAATCAACTTCTGAGTGGGTTCCAAGTGACTTCTGCACATTGATTACCCAACCTAGGGAATCGCAATGTGAACATTACCATGTGCACCGATCTCTCGCAGTCCTCCCGAGACTTCGCGCGAATCAACCAGTCGTCCAGGTGTGGGTGGACCAAGATTCCCTTCCTGATGAAGGAAGGCCACCACCACCACTATCACCTTGGTGAACATGCGAGGAGCTGTTGCGAGATGAAATGGGAGGGCTCGAAATTGGAAGTGTTGTCCCAAGACCTTGAATCACAGAAACCTCTGGTGATTCAGCCATATCGGAATGTGTAAATACGCCTCCGTGAGGTCCAGAGAAGCGAGAAATTCCCATTTTGAACCACGGCCATCACTGTCCTCAGGTTTTCCATATCAAAGCGAGGAACCCGAAGGCAACAGTTCACCTTCTGCAGATCAAGGATGGGCCAAAACGTGCGCTCCTTCTGGGGGACCACAAAGTACACGGAGTACCGACCTCGTCCCTGTTGAGCCTCTGGAATTGGGACAATAGCTTTGAGCTCGAGAAGACGTTGTGGAGTCACCTGGACCGCCTCTTGCTTGAGACTTGAGGCCACTCGAGACTCCACAAAAACCTCCCGGAGCGGGCGCGAGAACTCCAGTGCATACCTGTCTTTGAACACTTCTTAGACCCAGCGGTCTGATGTAATTCTTGCTCATTCCGTGTAAAAGTTGGAAAATCTGCCTCAGTTTCGACGACGGAATGGGTGCTCGTGGCTTCATTGGGGGTTTTTATTACTTCCTGCACCAAGATGTCCCAAATCTCTTCCGGGTCGGCAACCCCCTCGAAAGGACTGCTGGCGCCCCAAAGCAGGTTTAGAAGCAAAAGGTGCAGAGTATCTACCTGCTCTGAAGCGGCGACAGTCCCAAAACCTAGCTAGAGGAGGGAAGACTTTCTTAGAAGATCTTTATCTTCCAGCAACTGATTGCCCTTGGATTCGGCAAGCAGCTTTACTAGCTGATCCAGATCCTCCCCAAACAGGAGCTTGCCCTTAAAGGGTAGATTACAAAACTAGGACTTGGAGGACAAATCCGCTGCCCAATTTCGCAGCCAGAGGAGACGATGTACTGACACCAAGGACACCATACCTCTTGCAGAGGTCCTCACCAGATCATACAAAGCATCTGCAACATAAGCGATGCCTGCTTCTAGGCAGTCGGACTGCAGAGCCCCACTGTCGCCCATACCGGCCCAGGCAGCAGACTCCTGGACCCAACACAGACAGGCCCTCTGCATGAGGCTAGTGCAAACCGAAGGCTTAGCGTGGCAACCTCGAATGCTCGCTTCAACTGGATCTCCAGCTTGCGGTCCTGCATATCCTTAAGGGCATCCGCCCCAGCAACCGGGATAGTGGCCTTTTTCGTTACTGCCAAGACTGCGGTGTCCACCTTTGGAATCTTCAGTAAATCCAAAACATTAGACGATAATGGGTACAGTTTCACCATAGCTCTGCCCACCTTCAAGCGGGAATCCAGAGTCTCCCACTCCCGGGTCACTAGTTTGTGACCCTTCTTAGGCAGAGGAAAGGATGTTGTGGGACCCCTAATGCTGTCGAGGACTGGATTGATGCCCTCATTGTCAGACTCTTCTTGAGAAACCTTAAGTCCCAGAACTTCAAGGACCTGGGGAATAAGGGGTCTTAACTCATCCCGCTTGAACAAACGCACCATGTTGGGGTCATCCCCCTCTGCAGGAGGGTCATCTGGCTCATCCGGATCATCAGTATCCACATCAGCCTGATCCGGCCGCGGATCCGGGTCTGCCGCCCCTACTACCCTAGAAGCCAGTGTCGCCCCAGACCCTGGGATCGGATCTTGCGTACCCTGGGGAGAATCCCTTGGGGTGAGCCTGATCAGAGAGGCGCTGACGAGGGTTCATACCCCGACCTCTTTTCTCAGACGCGTCCGAACCTGCCCCCAGGAGACTGGGTCGCTTTACTGCCGAGCGTTTCCTTGCCAGGAAAGCCTGGTGCATAAGAAGGACAAATTCTGGGGAAAACCCCTCTGGGTCCCCCTCCCCCACTGCAGAGTTGGCTAGGGTGATATCATCAGTTCCCCCGGTGAGGTCTTCCCTCACCGGGGCTAGAACAGGCGGAGAATCCTCTTCCCGCGAAGCCGAAGGCGAGACAGATGTTCCCTCCCCGAGGGAGGAGGCAAGCAGCCCTGAAGAGCCCTCTAACCCCGGGGAACACGCTGCGCATAAGGAGGCCGCATTTAATGCCTGGCCGCGTGACCCACATGCGCAGCAGGTCTGCAATTCTGTTTTTGGTTCCATCTGCAGCAGCACGCTGATAGTCTGAAGAGAAATAGAAAAAGGGCGCGATTAAAAAAGAAACGCTCGGTGCCGTGACGCGGAGAAAATTTCAGACAGGCAGGGCCAGAAAAACAAACTTTTTGTGCTGCAGGCTAAGAGACTACCGGCTTAGGAGAAAAAAAACGCGCGCAGCCGTGCCACTGGAGAGGAGCCTGTCTATAGTGAAATCGCAAGGCCCCCAACAGGGAAGCGGCAAGTAAACAAGGCACACGGAGAAAAACTCACCCTTGCCCTCAGGAAAGGGCCCGGAGCCCCGGGAGCTGAGGGAAACACTGCTGACAGCTTCCCCGGCCGGCCTTAAAAGACCCAGTCCCTCCTGCACCTCTCCTTACCTCAGCACTGAAGTCAGACAGTCAGCCGCAGTGAAAACAGCTTTTTTTTTTTTTTTTTTTAATTAAACTTTACCAAGACACAGAGAAAAGCTGTTGCAGGAGACAAGGGAGCAGCTATAGCAGAGACGGTGGTGACTAGCGGGAGCCCCTGGTCGTCAGACACCGAACTGTGGCAGGCGAACCCCTGACAGGAATATCCAATTCCCCGGACGACCGGCTTCTACTGAGGGATGGCCCACAAAGGCACCTAACACCTCAGGAAGTGACCGTAAACCAAAAAAATTAAATTCAAACTAACTAAATAAAAATATAACTAAAGACTGCAGGTGTGCATCTGTACCACCCGCTGGAGTTAGAGAAATACTGAGGGACTGCAGGTGGCACTCTCGTTATGTAGCAGTGCCCAAAGTTCTAATTGTTCTCTGACTCCACCTGCTGGTAGGGATACACAACCCACTTTTCTGGACTGATCTGGGTATGTTCAGGAACCAGCATAAAATCAATCCTGGAATGAGATGCATGAGCTCTAGAGACATGAGTGAAATCCATCTCTGAGGGATGTAACGTTCTCCAGGTATCGACCAAATGAAGGGACTGTTCGAAAAATGCTATCCCCTTACTGGGCCTCCTCCCAGTAGAATCCTTGACCGCATTAAAATCCTCCCCCACCAACAGTGTATGTGAAACATAAGGCAAAAGTATGCCATATAGGTCCCTAAAAAAAAAACAAAAACAAAAAACGGGTCATAGTTGGGGGGCAAACAAGTTACAGAGGACCAGAGGATTCCTATTTAGCTCTGCCACAAGGACAAGGCATCGGCCCATGGGGGTCTCTGATTTCTTTCTGGACCATGAAAGATACTTTTTAATGGATCAAAATGGCAATCCCCGCAGATTTAGTGTTTGCTGAGGCAAAATACATTGTTCCAACCCAAATCTGACAAAGCTTCTTATGCTCCAGGTCCATGAGATGTGTTTCTTGTAAAATGGCTATAAATCGGCAGACTGCCTCCTTAAAGCCGCCAAAATCTTGGTCCGTTTAATAGGCGAGTGTATGCCACATACATTCCATTAGACTATTCTAGAACCATTCTGAGATATCTATTTGCCTGAAGGCATAAGACAATACAACAGAGTATATAACGAATCGAAAGGGAGACCCTCCCAGCTGGGGCCTCACCGTCTACCAGGCAAAGTGACACACATATGAAACCTGACCCCCAAAAGAAACCAAACCAAACCAAACGCCCAGGGATCCAGATATGGTGAGCCTCCCCCCCTTGACCCACTACCATCAAAATACCCCATAGGGTACCGGAGATCACCACCCAACATGCTGGGCTCCATCTCGAAACCCAGCCCCATTCACTATTGTCAGAATTAAACAGCTTAACAACCCATTCAGGACATAGAATGTGAACATGAACCCCATCCTTCAAGACATGGGGGATGTCAGACAATAAGTGAGAAACATGGCTTCCGCAGTAACCAAAACATTAAGGCTTGCAAAAAGTCCCCCAAGAGGGTAGAAAAAGAAACATCCAGACCCGCTCCAGGTGTTCCTCGCTTGAAACCACAACATCACAACCAAGCAAAAGGAATCTGTTCAACCCAGAAAGAAAGGATATCTCCTCCATAAAACAAACAAAAAAAAAAAAAACAGCGTCCACAACTGGGTTCACATTACCCAATAGATTTGTTAGTGAAGGTCCATCGACAGGTCCACTCAGAAAAAACCCCCACTAGTAAAACCCCTAGCTGGCCAGCATGGCTGCCAGTGTCCAGCCGGACGCAGGGAAGCGTAATCAAGCAGTACCAGAAAAAGAATAAAACAAAAATATTAATCTTCTCTCTACTGGTCAGTGGAAGCAGATCCAGATTTCTCCTGGTCCTTCTCCTCCACAAAACGCTGGAGCTCTTCGGGGTCAGTGAACCAGCACACCCTATTCGAGGTCTGTACACGCACCTTGGCAAGATACCCAAGGACTGCACGGACCCCCAATACAAAAAGCTTGCTGCAGGCAGGAGCAAGGGCCCTCCGCTGCGCCACCAGCGCAGCAGAGAAGTCCTGGAAGACCTGTATCTTTATATTATTATTATTATATGTTAAAGGCTTCCCCGCTCGCATGCTGCGCAGAATTTCCACTTTATGGGCGAAGTTCAAAATCTTAGCAATAACCACCTGGGGCCGGTCTGCTGACGGTCTCCGAGGCCCCAGCTGATGCGCACGATCCACGCGGAGCGGGCCGTGTTTCAGGAAAAGCAAAGTTCTTTCAGGAGCCATGCTTCTACGAAGCCAGAGAGACCCGCTTCCTCAATAGTCTCCGACAGGCCCACAAACCTTAGATTGGAGCAATGAGATCCATTCACAAGGTCATCTATGCGCGCTGCATGTTTTAACATGGAGAATTGGAGCCGTGCGATTTTCTGCTGAGCTGCCGCGAGGCCATTTTGGTTCTCAGAAACGTGGTGTTCCACCTCCCTGATTTGTGCCTCAAATCCAGCCAGGGCGCCTGAAAGTTCTAATAGTTGCACCGAAATTTTTTTTAAATTCAGGCGCTAGCGATTCTACCACGGCCACCTTAATTTCTTGAATCGCTGCCGGCTGCGCCATCTCGGCAGGTCCTGTGTTGTCCTCTGGCGGGGGGTGTCAGCGTGATGCGCCTTGTCCCTCTCCCGTTCCTTCTTAGCCGTCCAGGAAGCCATGGGAATCGAAAAAAAGAGGTCCCTTAAAAGCTACTCACTTTGCCGAATTGGGCCAGCTGTGAAACGTTGTGAGAGGATGGGGCTTGAGGCCTGAAACAGGACCCGAGAGGGAGAGCTACATCCATCCCTCTCAAGACATCACGTGATCTCCCTTAAAGACATGGCTTAATAGAACACAGTCAACATGGATCTACCCAAGGGAAGACTTGCCTCACAAATCTGCTTCATTTTTTTGAAGGGGTTAAGAAACATGTGGATAAAGGTGAACCGGTAGATGTAGAGTATTTGGATTTCCAGAAGGCGTTTGACAAAGTCTCTTATGAGAGGCTTCTAAGAAAACTAAAAAGTTATGGGATAAGAGGTGATGTCCTTTCGTGGATTACAAACTGGCTAAAAGACAAGAAACAGATAGTAGGATTAAATGGTCAATTTTCTCAGTGGAAAAGGGTAAACAGTGGAGGGCCTCAGGAATCTGTACTTGGACCGGTGCTTTTCAATATATATATATATATATATACACATATATAAAAGATCTGGAAAGGAATAAGATGAGTGAAGTCACAAAATTTGCAGATGATACAAAATTATTCAGAGTAGTTAAATCACAAGCAGATTGTGATACATTGCAGGAGGACCTTGCAAGACTGGAAGATTGGGCATACAAATGGCAGATGAAATTTAATGTGGACAAGTGCAAGGTGTTGACTATATGGAGAAAAACTACCCTTGCTATAGTTACAGGATGTTAGGTTCCATATTAGGAGCTACCACCCAGGAAAAAGATCTAGGCATCATAGTGGATAATACTTTGAAATCGTCGGCTCAGTGTGCTGCAGGAGTCAAAAAAAGCAAATAGAATGTTAGGAATTATTAGGAAGGGAATGGTGAATAAAATGGAAAATGTCATAATGCCTCTATATCACTACATGGTGAGACCGCACCTTGAAAGCAAATGTTGCTTACCTGATGTAACAGGTGTTCTCACAGGACAGCAGGATGTTAGTCCTCACAAATGGGTGACATCGAGGATGGAGCCCACCACGGAAAACTTCTGTCAAAGTTTAACAGAACTTTGACTGGCCCCTACTGGGCATGCCCAGCAAGGCACTGACCCTGCAGCCAGCAGGGGTCTCCCTTCAGTCTGATTTTCAAAGCTACAGGCAGTGCCTAGAAAGTAAAAATAAAACGAACCCAACACCGCGGGGTGGCGGGCGGGTTTCGTGAGGACTAACATCCTGCTGTCCTGTGAGAACACCTGTTACATCAGGTAAGCAACATTTGCTTTCTCACAGGACAAGCAGGATGGTTGTCCTCACAAATGGGTGAGTACCGAGCTGAGGATGTCCTGACCTGCACCAATTGTACCCAACGATGTGCAACAGGCACAACAACTGGGGTGGAATTTGGGAAAGGGCATCCGCACCCTACTTGGAAGGTGGAAGGGTGTTGGTACATCATGTTGGAAAAAGGTTACGCAAGACAGATTGGCCGAAGATGGAGTCTTGTCTTCCAGCTTTGTCCAAACAATAGTGGGCTGCAAAGGTATGGAGAGAACTCCAGGTTGCAGCCTTACAGATGTCAGGAAGCGGCACCGATCGAAGGTGTGCCACTGAAGTCGCCATGGCCCTCACAGAGTGTGCTTTGACACGGTCTTGGAAAGGAATGCCAGCTTGCTGATAACAGAAGGAAATGCAGTCCGCCAACCAGGAGGAAAGAGCCTGCTTACCCACAGGTTGTCCTAACTTGTTAGGATGGAAGGAGACAAACAATTGAGTACTCTTTCTGTGAGCAACTGTACGGTCTAGATAAAACGCTAGAGCTCGTTTACAGTCTAGGGTATGCAGAGTCTGTTCCCCAGAGTTGGAATGGGGCCTGGGAAAAAAGATAGGTAGTATGATGGATTGATTGATATGAAATTCAGAAACTACCTTGGGTAAAAATTTAGGGTGAGTGCGGAGTACCGCCCTGTCCTGCAGGAGTTTAGTGTAAGGCGGATAGGTGACTAAGGCCTGTAACTCACTAACCCTGCGAGCTGAAGTAATAGCCAACAGGAATAATACTTTCCATGTGAGATACTTCAATTCACAGGAGTGCAGAGGTTCGAAAGGAGGTTTCATAAGACGACCAAGAACCAGATTAAGGTCCCAAGATGGGGCCGGAGGACGTAAGGGTGGCTTCAGATGGAGCAAGCCTTTAAGAAAGCGTGTCACCAGGGGTTGTACTGAAATAGGGACACCCTCTATACCTTTATGGAAGGTGGCTACCGCACTGACATGCATCCTAATGGAAGAGGTCTTTAGACCGGATTCTGATAGGTGCCATAAATAGTCCAAGAACTTAGAGATTGGACAGGAAAGGGGATCAAGGCACTGAGAAGTGCACCATGATGTGTACCTTTTCCATTTGTATGAGTAAGACTTTCTTGTGGAAGGCTTTCGTGAAGCTATCAGGACCCGAGAAACTGAATCTGAAAGGTTAAATGGTTGAAGGACTAACCTTTCAACATCCATGCCGTCAGGGACAAGGCTTGGAGGTTGGGATGGAGGAGGCATCCGTCGTTTTGAGTGAGAAGATGCGGGTCCATTCCCAGAGGAATGTGCCTGCGGATGGAGAGATCCTGGAGTATTGGAAACCATACTTGGCGTGGCCAGTAAGGTGCTATCAGGATCATGGTTCCTCCGTCCTGGCGTAGCTTCACGAGAGTCTTTGACACAAGAGGAAGTGGAGGGAATGCATAGAGCAGACCGGTTGTCCACTTGAGGGAGAATGCATCCCTCGGCCGAGAGTGCTGGCTCCGAATGAGAGAGCAGTAATCGTCCACTTTGTGGTTCTGAGGGGACGCAAAGAGGTCTATGCGGGGAAAACCCCACTTGTGAAACAGAGTGGTCGCTACAAGAGGATCGAGTGACCACTCGTGTGGTTGGAAGACACGGCTCAGCTGGTCTGCCAATACATTGTCTACTCCCGGCAGGTAAGTGGCCCTGAGGTACATGGAGTGGGAGAGGGCTTCCGCCCAGATCTGCGCAGCTTCCTGACACAGAAGGAAGGAGCCTGTGCCTCCCTGCTTGTTTATGTACCACATGGCCACTTGGTTGTCCGTCTGGATTAAGATTATCTGATGGAATAGATGATCTTTGAAAGTTCGGAGCGCATAGCGGATTGCTCGAAGTTCCAGGAAATTTATCTGGTGTTCGGCTTCCTCTTTGGACCATAATCCTTGGGTTTGGAAGTCGTCCACATGGGCTCCCCAACCGATGTGAGAAGCGTCGGTGGTTAGGATTACTTGCGGATCCGGTGGAAGAAAGGGTAAGCCCTGAAGGAGGTTGACCTGAGTCGTCCACCAGGTTAAGGATAGGCGTAGCGCCTGTGTGACTGTGATAATGGAGGACAGAGGCTGAAAAGCTTGAATCCATTGGTGTCGTAGAGTCCATTGTGTTACTCTCATGGCTAGTCGGGTCATGGGAGTGACTTGAACCAAGGATGCCATGTGTCCTAGGAGAATGAGGAACTGGCGAGCCGTGGCAGTGTGTTGCGACTGGAGCTGGCGAGCTAAGGACATGAGAGTGTGGACTCGTTGAATTGGAAGGTAGGCTTTTGCCTGTAAGGTGTCCAAGTCTGCCCCAATGAAGGATAAGGTCTGAGATGGGACCAAGCAGGATTTCTCGTAATTGACAAGAAACCCTAAGGAAAGGAGTGTGTGAATTGTTAATTTTAGGGAGGATTGAGCAAACTGAGGGGTAGAGGCCCTGATGAGCCAATCGTCCAGATAGGGGTAGACGTGGACACCTTCCTTCCTGAGAAATGCTGCTACTACTATGAGACACTTGGTAAAGACTCGTGGAGCAGATGCCAGACCGAAAGGTAGTACCCGGTATTGATAATGGTCGTGGCCTATCAGAAAACACAAATACTTGCGATGAGATTGTGTTATCGCAATGTGGGTATAAGCGTCCTTGAGGTCGAGAGAGCACAGCCAATCCCCCTTTTGCAACAGAGGGAGCAAGGCGCCCAGGGTTACCATCTTGAACTTTTCTTTTTGCAGATACTTGTTGAGGGCCCGAAGGTCCAGAATTGGACGAAGCCCCCCTGATTTCTTTGGTATTAGGAAGTACCTGGAATAGAATCCTTTCCCTTGTTGACAAGGAGGGACGGGTTCTATAGCATTTGATTGTAGAAGAAGGAATACTTCTTGTTGTAATTGAGTCAAATGGCTGGTTAGACTCCATGCCTGAAGGGGCGGGGAGTCTGGCGGAAGTGTTATAAAGTTGAGGTGGTAACCCTGTGCGATAATTGCTAGCACCCACTAATCTGAGGTGATCTGTTTCCAACGGTGTAAGAAGTGGTACAGACGACCTCCCACAGGGATGTGTGGAAGAGGGAGTTGGCTTGTGCTCAATACAGGGAAGTCAAAGGCCCGCCGCAGGCCCAGGAGGTGGGGCTACAGTAGGCCTTTGCTTTCTCGGCTGACGAGTCTGAGGCCTGTTAGAGGACCGTGCAGGACGAGCCCTAGTTGACGGAGGGTAGTAGCGGCGTGGTCGAAAGAACGACTTTTTAGAGTCCTTCTTTTGCGGTTGCTTGGAGATCACCTCAGGTGGGATAGACGAGAGTTGTTTCAACGTCTCATGGTGGTCTTTTAACTCTGCCACTATCTGTTGAATTTGTTCTCCAAACAAATTGTCGCCTAAGCAGGGTAAATCAGCAAGACGATCTTGGACCTCTGGGCGAAGGTTGGATGACTTTAACCAAGCCCAACGTCTAGCTGAGATGGCTGTGGCTGAAACCTTCGTGGAAGCATCGAATATATCGTAGGCAGTCCTAATCTCGTGCTTCCCTGCTTCAAATCCCTTGTGAAGAAGGGCTTGAAGTTGCGGTTGGTACTGGTCCGGCAACGTGTCAGCGTAGTCTTGCATCTGCTTAAGGATAGCTCTGTTGTATTGAGTCATATAGAGTTGATATGAAGCTATGCGTGAAATCAACATAGCTCCATGGTACACTTTTCGTCCCACACTATCCAGGAATTTGTTGTCCCTGGTAGGTGGGGTAGAAGAGTGCGGCTTAAGACGCTTGGCCTTCTTCTGTGCAGACTCAACTACAACAGAGCGATGATCCAGTTGAGGCTTTTGGAAACCTGGTGCTGACTGGACAAGGTATGTGGAGTCAGCTTTCTTATTAACTGGAGACACCGATGAAGGAGATTCCCAGTTTTTCTTGAGCAGATCCAAAAACACCTGGTGTATAGGGATGGAAGCGATGATTTTTGGCGCATCCAGAAATTGAAGGAGTTCCATCATTTGGTGTCTATCATCGGCTTCAGATTGTAACTGAAAAGGTACAACTTCTGACATCTCTTTTACAAAATTAATAAAAGAGAGATCCTCAGGAGGAGATCTTTTTCTACTCTCTGTAGGAGATGGCGGCGAAGGCAAATCTGTGTCAGAAGATGTATCATCATCATCACCCCAGGTATCGTAGGGATCGTGTGGGGCTTGTAGCCCTGATGGACCTGGCTGAGGTTATCGATGGAAACCGAGGTGGAATCGGTGCCGTAGGTGGAATCAGAAATGGCATCGATGGCTTCAGTGCTGCCGATGGAATCGGTGTCTGGCGCGGAATCGATGGAGCCGAAGGATATATCGGTGGAGATATGCCAGGAGGTACCGATGGAACCACCCCGGAAGGGGGAATCCGAAACGGTGTTTCTCCTGCCGATGAGAATCCAGTCGGAGACGGTGGTGTTGTCGATGGCACTGGAATCACCGATGGAAGGGCCATCATGAGCGCCTCCATACGGCTGAGTAGCGGTGCTAACGCTTGTATCAACGGCTCGGTGGTCGGTTCCCTCCTCGGTGGCGAAGCCGGTGCCGGTGTCGGTGCTGAGGGCGGCACTGGAACCGGTGCCGGAGACGGTGCCGATGGAGGTTGTAATTTCTTCATTGCTTTCTCGATGGCCTCCTGGACCAGCCGGTCCAGTTCTGCCCGGAGACCAGGGGTAACCATACCCGGCTCGACGGGAGAGGGAGGCTGAGGCAGGGCCGGAAGTACCACCGTAACCGGTGGGATCACGGCCCCCGCACCCCGGGAGGGTGAGGGTTTCCTCGATGCCAACGAACAAGACGTGGAGGATGTCCGGTCTGTTCGCGGCTTCTTTGTCGGTGGCTCGGCTTGAACAGAGGTCGATGGCTGTGGATCCTCGACAGGCCGAGACTTGTGCCGTCGATGGCGATGCTTTTCTGTCCGGTCCCCTCGCCCATCCGGGGAAGGAACGGGAGTCGATGGCCGAGAAGCGATCGATGGCGGACGGTCACCGGAGGGTTGGCGATGATGGTACAACTTCGACGGTGCCGGTTCCGATGACGTCGATGCTATCGATGGCGTTGGGGTGGGTGCATGGAAGAGGAGCCCCATCTTCTCCATCCTGGCTTTGCGACCCTTGGGTGTCATTAAGGCACATTTGGTGCAAGTCAGGACATCATGCTCACTACCCAAACACATTACACAAACCCTATGGGGGTCTGTGATGGACATAGTCCGGGTACAATCCGGACAACGGCGGAACCCCGTTGCCATGGCTGGAAGCCAAAATTTAGGCTGGGGATCGGTAAGTGCCAACAGGCCTCAAGGGCCAAAATCGACGGCAGTCGATGGAAGAAGGCAAAAAACTTACCGGGTTCCGAAAGATGACTAAAAAATTTGTCGAAGGGAGACCCCTGAGGGGCAAATTTTCTTAGGAAATTAATTTCCAAATTCCTGTCAGGAACGTGGTTAGAGAGCTCCTTTCACCGCGTGGCAACTGCTGCGCGGAAAAAAGAAGACTGAAGGGAGACCCCTGCTGGCTGCAGGGTCAGTGCCTTGCTGGGCATGCCCAGTAGGGGCCAGTCAAAGTTCTGTTAAACTTTGACAGAAGTTTTCCGTGGTGGGCTCCATCCTCGATGTCACCCATTTGTGAGGACAACCATCCTGCTTGTCCTGTGAGAATACTGTGTACAATTTTGATCGCCACATCTCAAGAAAGATATAGTTGCGATGGAGAAGGTACAGAGAAGGGCGTCCAAAGTGATAAAAGGGGATGGAACAGCTCCCCTATGAGGAAAAGCTGAAAAGGTTAGGGCTGTTCAGCTTGGAGAAGAGACGGCTGAGGGGGGATATGATAGAGGTGTTTAAAATCATGAGAGGTCTTGAACGAATAGATGTGAATCAGTTGTTTACATTTTCAGATAATAGAAGGACTAGGGGGGCATTCCATGAAGTTAGCAAGTATCACATTTAAGACTAATTGGAGAAAAATTCTTTCACTCAACGCACAATTAAGCTCTGGAATTTGTTGCCAGAGGATGTGGTTAGTGCAGGTAGTGTAGCTGGGTTTAAAAAAAGTTTGAATAAGTTCTTGGAGGAGAAGTCCATTAACTGCTATTAATCAAGTAGACTTAGGGAATGGCCTCTGTATTACTGGTATCAGTAGCATGAGATCTTCTTAGCGTTTGGGTACTTGCCAGGTTCTTGTGGCCTGGTATGGCCTCTGTTGAAAACAGGATGCTGGGCTTGATGGACCCTTGGTCTGACCCAGTATGGCAATTTCTTATGAAAATTAGAGCTGACCAGATAATTTTCTTGTCCCAATTTAATACTGCTCGCAAAACCAATCAGAAATTGAGTGGCTAAATTTAGCCACTAGGCACCAGTAAATTTTCAAAGGCTTTGATATAGCCATTTTACTCCACAGTTAAACAGCTTTGAGAATTTATCCCTTAGTGTTCACCCTGGAGTGTGCTACTTACACTTACAGAATTTACTACTACTGAAAACATCTTTATATTTTAAAGGGAAAAATATATCTATTTGAATTTAGTTCAAGCTTTTTAATTTGTAGCTCTGGGCAAGTTATTTTAACTTTTAATCTTGTTACTTTTAATGTGTTTCAAATTAAAACTCTTATGCATCACAGAATAGCATAATCATTAAACAAACCATAGCAATAATGGAAATAATAAAATGGTCCTGTTCAAAAGTTCTTAATATCGTGTTTTGTCCCCTTTTTCATCAATGACAGTCTGCAGTCTTTTGTGATAGCTGAGAATGAGGCCCTTTATTTTCTCAAGTGGTGAAGCTGCCTGTTCCTCTTGGCAAATGGCTGCTGATCCTGTATATTCTTTGGTTGTCTAGCATAAACTGCATGTTTGAATTCTCCCCAAAGTAGTTGAGGTCAGGAGACTGTGATGGCCACTCCAGAACTTTCACTTTCTTCTGCAGCAGCCACTGAAGGGTCAACTTGGCTTATGTTTCAGATCATTGTTATGATGGAAAGTTCAAGTGCACCCCTTGCGCAACTTCCTGGCTGATGAATGCAAATTCTCCTCCAGTATTTCCTGATAAGACGCTGCATTCATCCTGCCATCAATTTTGACTAAATTCCCAGTGCTGCTGTAGCTCACACCCCCACCCCCTCCCCAAAAAAACAGCAGAGATCCACCTCCATAATTCACAGTAGGGATGGGTATGCTTCTCTTTCATAGCTTTTATGGCTGTGATCATAAAGTTCAATTTTGGTCTCACCATGCCAAATTATTTTGTTCCAGAAGTATTGAGGCTTCTCTAGGTGCTGTTAAGTGGGCTATTTTGTGGCGTTTTTGCAGCAATGGCTTTTTTCTGGCAACTCTACCATGCAGTTCATTTTTGTTCAAGTATCTCCTTATTGTGCATGCTGAAACACCCCCACCACTTTGTTTCAGGGAAGCCTGTATTTCAGTATGCACCCAGACAAATTTTGTTGGTGGCTGTGTCTGAAATCTTTCTTGGTCTACTTTGGTATTAACAGAACCCTTAATTTTTCACTCCTTGATCAGAATTTGAACAGTACTGATTGGCACCGTCAAATCTTTGGCTATCTTTTTATATCCTTTTCCTGATTTAAAAAGTTGAACTACTTTTGCTTACAGATCCTTTGACAGTTCTTTTGCTTTCCCCATTCTTCATGAACCAAAGTCAGTGCAGCCCAAAATGAAATGCACAAGGTTATCTCAAAAGCTAAGAAAACCATTGACTATTTATATATAGACACTAATTACAATCACACAAAGCACAGGTGTGGATACCAACCCTTCACTGACATCTCAACCTGTGTGTATCAACTTGAGTATATATTATCAGCCCAAACATTCAAGGGTATGCAAACTTTTGAACAGGACCATTTTATTGTTTCCCTTATTGCTATAGTTTAATGATTGTGCTATTCTGTGATGCATAATAGTTTTAATTTAAAACAATAAAAATATGATGTGTTTTGGCTGATCACTTGTTTTCTTAAAATGCTACACATCTTACAAATTCTGCCAGGGGGTATATAAACTTATGTATAACCATCAATCTGTGGAAGTCACACATCTCAGGCTGATATATATTTTAAGTTTTTTTTTTGTTGCAAATAAAATTTCATAGAGAGGTCTATCTTAAATCAAGAGGAACTGCAGACATTCAAGTATCAATTGCAGACTTCAGGAGAAACTTAAGCAACCAGATCTTGAAGAAAGTACAGTGGAGCACAAATAATCTCTAATATCTGGCCAACCTGATGCTGCAGCGTTTCAAAACACACGTTTTCTTCTTCAGGGTTTGATAAATCCACTGTAAACTGTAGTCGTCTGCCGACTGTCAAACTTATGTAAAATCAGCCACAACTAAGGCTTTAGTTAATCTGAAGAGGACTGCTAACTCGCCATGGGGTCTTCTAAAGAGGGCTTCAGAAGAATTATTTCTTCATGGAAAGATTGGTGGATACATAAACAGTCTTCCAGTGATATGATGGAGACAAAAATAGTAAGATAATTCACAGCAGGAAGCCAGGCCCCCAAAGACCAAGAAATCTGATACCCTATAGACTTGCCCCTTCTTAACAAAAAGGACCTGTCAGTCACACGTGCATGAACAAAAACCCTTACCTTTGGGATGAGGAGAATGTGGCACTGGACTTCATATCTAAGGAGGGGTCAGCCAAGTCCAGCTCAAATATCTCCAAAGAAGCATTTGTACTGAAGGTAGCATCCAACTGCTGAGCAGACGTACCTGTACAAAGAACACATACAAATAAAGTAACCACTGCAAACTCATTCAGATTTACAGCACTTATCAGACACACAGCCAAAAACACAGCTATCAACTTTTGTATCCTCTCTGCTACTGTCTCATTTCTCCTCTACTCCACTACATTGTCAGAGTCAGTTGATGAGGCAGTTTCCTCTTACACCACCAAAATCTTGCCCCTCCCCTTACCCATCCTGTAAGATGCACCAAACCCCAGCCTTGGCTCTCCCCTAGAATTTGCTTCTGCTGCCCACTCTGCAGATGTGTTTCTGGCTAAAATCTCATGCCTATGTCCATTTCATACATGCATGCTGACCTCTTCAAGTCCGCTATTTCACTTGCCAAGCAAGACTATTATGTCCATCTGACAGATTCTCTTGCTTCTAACCTTCATCAACTCTTTGCTATACTCAATTCCTTCCTCCTCTAGCCAGACTATGACTACTTCCAAAATCAAGGTTTACAAAATGAGTCTAGAGTTCTCAAAAAAGGTCAATTCTACCCCTCTTCTCCTCCACTTTGGAGGGCAACAACGATTCAAAACAGGAATATCATAATCCTTAAGCCAAGTTTCAGTTAAACAAACAGGAGCAGAGCAAATAGGAGGTTGTGAATTACTGCTGATTTTTTGATATATAGACTGGGCATTGATTAACAAAATCAAGAAAGTAGATGTTAAGGTTAGTACTGAGGTAGCTGTAGATAACATTTTTCAGGACTCGATGGTTTGGGGTTGGACGCCAAGGACGTATGATTTTTGGCGTATTATAGCGGTCTTGTCTGATTACAACAGAAATGTTAAACATTTTGAAAATGCCAAATCTAAAATAGTCAGAGGCTAGTAAAACAGCAACTCACCGAAGGTGCGCACAAAGGGGGCAGACCCTTTGTCGCGCTCCTTCGTGTGTGCACCCCTCCAGCGACCTGCCCTGGGTTAAATGTCTGGTGCCCGATGGATGGATGATGACAGGTGGGCGAGGCTAATGGTCACAGGGCTCAGATCACAGCAGCAAAGTCACCGGGATGGCAGACAGTGACCAGTGAAGTCCAACTGATGGAAGGCAGCAGGACAGGCATGAAAGCAAGTCAGCACTCCTCTGGCGTCTGGCCCCGGGTTAAATGCCCGGTGCTCGATGGATGCCATCGGGTGGGCGGGGCTAATGGCCACAAGGCTTGGATCACAGCAGCAAAGTCGCCGGGATGGCAGACAGTGACCAGTGAAGTCCAACTGATGGAAGGGAGCAGGGCAGGCGTGAAAGCAGGTCAGCATTGGCCCCGGATTAAGTAGGAAGTCAGTGTTGATTTCCAGTGCTACGAGCTTAACTTTAGGAGAATCAATAGCAGGCCTAAATATAAGTTCCTCAGGTGAGTTTTCAGCCTAAAATTAGGAGCCTCCATTCCACTGAAAATCCTCCTAATGTTCGGGGCCTAAAATGTAGGTATCTGTCAAGCACTCACCTTTGACAACTGTCCTACCTGAGGTTATTTTTCAAAAAGAAGTAAGCCAGCTAAATTGCCCTAAATTGACTGGGGTTGAGTCCCTAAATTTAGGTGCCTGAAAAGTGAGCACAGCCAAGGGCTGGATCAAGTTGGGGCAGTAAATTAGACAACTATTGCTGATTTTCCATGCTAGGCGCCTAACTTGGCCAGACAACACTAGGTGATGAACTAGGAGGACTAGATCTGGCCAGCCAGTGTTCATCAATTCTCTTCACTTGTTTGCCCAATTCAAAAGTTAACAGCATGTAGGAAGCCCCCCACCCCACCCCTCTCTTGAATGCAAAGTTAACTGCCGTGCTGACAGCCACTCCAATGTCCGATCCTTCCCTCCTTCCTGCCCAAATTAAACAAGCCATAAAATTACACAAATATTAGAGAGCCAAAATGAATGTATCAAACATACAAAATTTATTTAAACACACCACCCATATATAAACCTGTATAGACAATAAAAACTAAGCTAGCACACTCACACATACACACCCACAAAATAAAAAATGTCTTTTTGAGATACAACATACAAGTATAATCTCTTACTGCTAATGCATTTCACATATGTTTCTTCTTCATAAATACTCAAAAAATACATATATCATGTGTTTCTACAATTTTTTGAACTGGGATGTTTAATTCTGAATGTCCGACAAAATTACCCACAATTCTTGTGGGTAATTCTTGTGATATTTGTTTTTGCAGTGCGGCAGCATATTTAGAATAGATGAATCATAACGGTCCCTGAGGAAGCCCCTTTTGTGAGGGGTGAAACGAAGAGATCTTGTATCTACTTTTGTCGGACATTCAGAATTAAACATCCCAGTTCAAAAAATTGTAGAAACACATGATATATGTATTTTTTGAGTATTTATGAAGAAGAAACATATGTGAAATGCATTAGCAGTAAGAGATTATACTTGTATGTTGTATCTCAAAAAGACATATTTTTTATTTTGTGGGTGTGTATGTGTGAGTGTGCTAGCTTAGTTTTTATTGTCTATACAGGTTTATATATGGGTGGTGTGTTTAAATAAATTTTGTATGTTTGATACATTCATTTTGGCTCTCTAATATTTGTGTAATTTTATGACAAGATTATAGAGAGTTGTATTCAAGTACCCTTTGTGTAATTACATACCAAATTAAACAAGCAGCAGGACCAAGACTCTCAGATCCCCCCTCCCAACTGACACCAGATTGCTCTGTTTTGGGACGAGAAGGTCCAACTAAGATATTTTTAAAAAGACTTAACTAAATAAAAACAGATACCTAGCAGTAATTTTATAGCAGATTTGCTGATCATCCCAAACAGACTAAGCACACACCCCAGTGCAACACCTCACCTGTGGCTAGGTAAATGGGATGATGCTGAGCAGGACTCCATGCCTGCATAGCAGTGCGCTCTATCTCCTTCAACTTCATCCTACAAAAAACAGACAAGTGCTGAGAAATTACAATAAAAACAATGGAAATACCTTACAAAAGCACGCTGAAGAATAGCCTCATTTACTGAATACCACTTGCCACCGTCTCTTGGAAACTTACCATAGAATCGTCTCAGATTAACAATTAAAACATTTTAATCCTGGCTAGTTGTATAAATTCCTAATACAATCTTACCTCTGGATTCATATCAGCATGACAAATGAAGATTTTTACTATTTTGTACTTTAACTGGCATTCTAACTACTAGGTGTACCCTGTGAGATTTGATTTAGGTCTATGATTCCTTTATCTTTCACACTTCATTTTCCAGTCCATCATTTACTCCTCTCCGACCCCATTCTCTTCACAATAATCATCTCTCCTGACTTTGGCTCCATTTATCCCCTCCATATCTTCTCCTTACATTCTCATCGTACAAACTAAACTTGTGGCATTGATTTATCATTAAAGAGAGTTATTGTCTCTTAGCAATAACTGCTGACAAAATGCAATGTGACATATCTCTCCATTATGACATCGCTACCACCCAGATACAGTGGGCTCAGTGCTTTCTCAATGGCGTTGCTTTTCTTTATCGATTGGAATGTGCTTGTGTTTGAGGAATTCTACTATTTTTCAGCATATCTCCAGGACACATGTAATACTATCACCTACTCTGTAGCAGATGTGAATTTCAAGCAAGCTGGGTACCAAAAATGTCATACAACTTATATATGCACATACATTAATCAAAAGTTGATTACAAGTCTACAAATAACTAGACTGTATGCATTTTAAATCCCCCCCCCCAAAAAAAGGAGAGAAATACATGGTAACACAAAGAAAAATGGCTGAATTATGACAAGTTTGAAACATGTGAGCAGTACCGCCAAAGTTTTGATTGGAACTACTGTTCATAAATTTCAAAACTTGTTCCAATTCTGTTTTCTGTTTGTAAAAAGATAAAAACTGCTAAAAAAAAAAAAAAAAATAGAATCTTATTATAGCAGTTTCATAAAACATGGAACTAGTTTTCACTAATCAAGTTCCATCACAGATTGCTCCAGAAAAATTATATCTAGGTATACCATGAATTTGCCTTTCCACTCCTACTCTGACCTCAAGAAAAAAGTGAAGAAAGCAGTATCAGATACAGTTATCCCTTTCCTTGTATACTGCTACAGCAGTAGTAAATGTCCAGGAAGCCAACACTGGTTTATGTTAAAGATAGCTTTTTATAATAGAAATATGATAAAGTGTACACATGCTTTAAAGGACACGACCCTTTGTTTGTTCAAACAGGGACCCACTGTGATTATTATTTAAACTCACATTTCCCACTGGTAACTTTTCTAAAGGACCAGGAACTCAAACTTTAAATAAGAACATAAACTCTGGAATTTGTTGCCAGAGGATGTGGTTAGTGCAGTTAGTATAGCTGGGTTGAAAAAGGTTTGGATAAGTTCTTGGAGGAGAAGTCCATTAACTACTATTAATCAAGTTTACTTAGGGAATAGCCACTGCTATTAATTGCATCAGTGTTCATCAACCAACCTCTTCCCTTCAATAATAATTCTATAACATATACCAATACAAGGGATGCTTGTGTCCTGGTATTACTTATGTACGGTGGCTATTGTTCAAGGACAGCCAATTTTATGGGTGTCCTTCTTTTTAGCCCCGTCTATTAATCTTTATTATCCAAAATTCAATGTAGATTTTCTATTTTGTCTTTTTCTTTTTTATCTAAAAAGATCCCCTTATCTCCCCGTTTTATGAGGCGACCCGCTACTTGTTTGTCAATACTTATCAGGACATCCGTCTCAATTGCTTCTCGCGGGGATCGCGTCTGCCTGCCCGACATGGGCCATGTTTCGGCACTCTTGTGCCTGCTTCAGGGGCTACGGGGGGGGTTGTGCTGTGTCCTAAACAGGTACTCGATATCTGTTAGTTCTCCAGTGTCATGTTGATAATGTTCCTACTCGTGGACGGCGCCTACCTTCTGTGTCCACGAGTAGGAACGAGTAGGCGCCGTCCACGAGTAGGAACATTATCAACATGACACTGGAGAACTAACAGATATCGAGTACCTGTTTAGGACACAGCACAACCCCCCCCGTAGCCCCTGAAGCAGGCACAAGAGTGCCGAAACATGGCCCATGTCGGGCAGGCAGACGCGATCCCCGCGAGAAGCAATTGAGACGGATGTCCTGATAAGTATTGACAAACAAGTAGCGGGTCGCCTCATAAAACGGGGAGATAAGGGGATCTTTTTAGATAAAAAAGAAAAAGACAAAATAGAAAATCTACATTGAATTTTGGATAATAAAGATTAATAGACGGGGCTAAAAAGAAGGACACCCATAAAATTGGCTGTCCTTGAACAATAGCCACCGTACATAAGTAATACCAGGACACAAGCATCCCTTGTATTGGTATATGTTATAGAATTAATTGCATCAGTAGCATGAGATATACTTTGTGTTTGGGTACTTGCCAGGTTCTTGTGGCCTGGTTTGGCCTCTGTTGGAAACAGGATGCTGGGCTTAATGGATCCTTGGTCTGACCCAGCATGGCAATTTCTTATGTTCTTAAATATAATATTGAGGCAGAATTTGCTTTAAATTATAAATATACTTATTTCAGATGCCTTACTGGTAAACACATTTCAACTTTTGGCATAAAAAGAAAACTAGTTATTTTTCTAACAGTATTCATGTTTCTACAATGAGCCAGTTATTCTCTCATAGAAGAAAGGCTGAAAGGGGGCTTTATAGCTTTGAAAAGAGAAGATTAAGAGGGGACATGATAGAGATATACAAAACTCATTAGTAGAATACAGCAAACCACACGCAAGCAGTTGTTTGCCCTGTTCAAAAATACTAAGACCAAAGGGCACCTAATTAAGTTGTATGCTAGCAGTTTAAAGACTAACACTGATTAAAGAAAATATTTCTTTGGTCAATGGGTAGTTAAATTGTGGAATCTGCTGCTGCCAGATGTAGGCACAGCAGGGCTTATGAAGGTTCTAGATGCATTCCTGTAAGACAAGGACAAACTGATATTAGAGTTTGGGTGCAGGCCAAGTTGCTTTATACTTAAGAACATAAGAAAATGCCATACTGGGTCAGACCAAGGGTCCATCAAGCCCAGCATCCTGTTTCCAACAGTGGCCAATCCAAGTCACAAGTACCCAACCATTAAATAGATCGCATGCTATTAATGCTCGCAAGAAGCAGTGGCTATATACCTACAGGGAATTACTCTAGTGTTATCAGTGACTCTGGGGCCACTGTCAGAAACAGGATGCTAGGCTTGATGGACCACTGGTCTGACCCAATTAGCTGTTCTTATGTTCAGCATCATGCCAACATAAATAACTGAACAGACTGGTTAATCTGACCTCTGTGTGACCAAATTAATGAAATTGCTGCGAAAACAAAGAATAATGCAGTTTTTGGAATTCAATGGATTAAAGCATGGTTTTACCACATGTAAATCTTGTCAGATGAATTTGATCAAATTTTTTTTGATTGGATGATCAGAGAGCGCTAGATGTAGTGTACTTGGATTTCAATAAGGCTTTTGACATGGATCCACTTTAAACAAAAAAAAGAAAAACCTGAAAACCCTTGGTATGGGACCTAGAGTGACTGACTGGGTTAGAAACTAACGGGCGGATTTTAAATGCCCTGCTCGCGTAAATCCGCCCGGATTTACGCGAGCAGGGCCCTCGCGCGCCGGCGCGCCTATTTTGCATAGGCTGCCGGCGCGCACAGAGCCCTGGGACGCTCGTAAGTCCCGGGGTTTTTTTAAGGGGGCGTGTCGGGGGTGGGGCCAAATGATGCAGCGTTTTGGGGCAGGATGCTGCGTTTCGGGGGCAGGACCGGGGGCATGGCGCCGGCCTGGGGGCGTGGTCGAGGCCTCCGGACCAGCCCCCGGGTTGGATGACGGCGCGCCAGCAGTCCGCTGGTGCGCGTAGATTTACGTCTGCTTCTTGCAGGCGTAAATCGAGGGACAAAGGTAAGGGGGGGGGTTTAGATAGCGCCGGGGAAGGGAGGGGGAAGGTGAGGGGAGGGCGAAAGAAAGTTCCCTCTGAGGCCGCTCCGATTTCGGAGCGGCCTCGGAGGGAACGGAGGCAGGCTGCGTGGCTCGGCAGCCTTGCGTGCCCCGATCCAGGATTTTATAAGATATGCGCGGCTATGCACGTATCTTATAAAATCCAGCGTACTTTTGTTCGCACCTGCTGCGAACAAAAGTACACGATCTTTTTTAAAATCTACCCCTGAGTGCGAGGTGAAAAAGGTATTGGTAAATGGAGTTTTCAGTTCTGGAACTGGTTCTTTTC
Source organism: Rhinatrema bivittatum (assembly GCF_901001135.1). Taxonomy (NCBI): domain Eukaryota; kingdom Metazoa; phylum Chordata; class Amphibia; order Gymnophiona; family Rhinatrematidae; genus Rhinatrema; species Rhinatrema bivittatum. The sequence continues at coordinate 341,680,179 of NC_042615.1, forward strand.
AACATTTTCATAAGTGATTTGGAAGAAGGATTGTCTGCAAAGGTTTGATTTTCTGCCAATAATACTAAAATCTGAAACAGGGTGGACAGCCAGGAAGGTATGGAAAACAGGAGGTGTATCTAGGAAAGCTCAAGAAATGGTCTAGGGTCTGGCAGCTAATATTAATGCTAAAAAATGCAGAGTAATGCGTTTGGCATACAAACATTCAAGGGAGAGGAAATTCTTCTAAGCACAAAGGAGGAGCAGGGGTAATTGTATCTAATTTATTTTTATTTAAAATTCTTTTCTATACTATCATTAAGCAGTATACCATCACAACGGTTTACAGTGAGGCACATATATACATCTTTGGAAAATGTATAAATTAATATTATCTATAGGAAGTGCCATTAAAGTCCGGTAACATAGTTTCGTAATAAAGACTATTTGCAAAAGGTTTTTAAAAAATCTTGTCCTTTTTCTCGTTTCTCAGTTTTAATTGCATATATAACTCTATCGGAGTGTATGTTTTGTTTTAATAAAGCACACTTATTGAGCAGAAAGGTGCTGCGTTCTGATGTTCTGCTGCCAGATTTCATATTCCACTATTCACCGCTCTCTTTGTAAAAGGCTTGCTTGAAAAGCCAGGTTTTTAAACTCTTTTTGAATAGTTTAAAAACTCTCTGTAGTCTAATTTCTAAGGGCATGGTGTTCCACAGAATTGGTCCGGCTAAGGATACAGCCCGTTCTCTAACTTGGGTCAGTCTTGCTGTTTTAACCGAAGGGATGGTTAGCAGATCTGAGGTTTCTATGTGGGACATGAACACGTAGTGCTGTGTTCAGCCATTCTGCTTTTTCGTCGTGAATTAATTTATGTATTGTGCAAAGTGTTTTGTATTGAACTCTGTATTGAATGGGTAGCCAGTGTAGCTCTGCTAGAGTTTCAGTAATATGATCATTTCTTCGTTTACCAATAAGTATTCTTGCGGCAGAGTTTTGCAGCATTTGGAGTGGTCTTATTGTTGTGTATGGTAATCCTAGGAGAAGGGCATTACAGTAGTCTGTGCTAGCAAATATTAGTGCTTGTAAGACTGTTCTGAAGTTTGTTAATGTTAGTAAAGGTTTTAATTTCCTGAGAACCATAAGTTTGGTGTACCCTTCTTTGACTTTTAGTGATATGTGTTGTTTGAGGCTAAGTTCTGTGTCAATCATTACACCGAGGTTTCGTACTTTCAGTTAATTCTATTTTCTGAATATTTTTTAGCAGAATTGGGGTTTGGACGATCATCAGATTTAATGATCTTAAGGTCACCAAACAGATGGATAAAAAAAGACAGCAAAAGCTAGAAAGATGCTTGGCTGCATAGGGAGAGGAATGGTCAGCAAAAAAAGGGAGATGATATTGCCCCTAGAATACTGTGTACAATTGTGGAGACTGAAAGGATATAAACAGGATGGAGTCGGTCCAGAGGTGGCTACTAAAATGGTCAGTGGTCTTTGTTCTAAAGCATATGGGGATAGACAAAGATCTAAACACCCTAGAGGAAAGGTGAGATAGGGGAGATATGATAGAGGCAGTTAAATATCTCAAAGGTTTCTAGGCACAGGAGGTGAGCCTCTTTCAACAGAAAGGAATGAAGGTGAAAGGGGGTAGGCTCAAGGGTAATCTTAAGTAATACTTATTTACAGGAGTGGTGGATGCATGGAAAAGCCTCCAGGTAGAGGTGATATAGACAAAAACTGTATCTGAATTCAAAAAAGCATGGGAGAAATACAGTAAATCTCTAAGGAAGTGATGGGAATTGTAAACTAAATTAACTGAATGGATGAGCAGACTAGATTAGCCATATGATCTTTTTCTGTTGTCATGTATCTATGAATTCTATTTTATTACTATGCAGTCTCCAAAGCTCATGTACATTAGCAGCTCTAGAAATTCTTATGCTGGTCAAATAAAAAGTTACAACATACAGTTTTCCCCAGGATCATTACAGATACTAGAACTCTAACCTAGACAAATAACTTAAAATTGGATACAAAACAAAAACCTTATGAACTGAATGTTTTCAAACTAAAAGCCTGATTTACTAATCATTTTTCCCATAGCCATAGAATGGGAGAAAAGCCTTAGTAAATGACCCCCGTATACTATACCTCTTACCAGTAAACAATAGCCTACATGTAACAGCTAGGGCAAAATTACAACTGTGTTTCACATAAAGGTGTTTCATGTTGCAGCAATTTCAAAATCAAAGCCAAACTAAAGGACCAAGTCACTTGAGTTTTCTTTATCCCCATATACATAAAAGGAAGCCCTAGATGTCGTAAGTGCTTCTTCCTTGGACTTTGAACAGACTGTGGTGTGTGTTACATGCAGCAATCTGACACCTAAGTTAAGAACAACTGATTTGAAATCCCCCTTAATTAACCCAAAAATGAACGTTTCAACATTCTTCAGAGAGGGAGAGGAAAAAGACTACCATCCAACTCATGTTCTTTCCCAACCGTTCGGGCTTAACCGGGACCCACCACCCAGGCAGAATACAGAACCCTACAGACAGTACTAAAAGTTTTACCACGCACAAAGGCCTGCCACTGACAGCCAAGTGTCAGGAGGGCAAGGTAAACCTGCTGTTATGGCCCACCCCTAGCAAACTCCCAAATGTTGACAAGGCCGCGGAGGTCCCAGCAATGAGCTGGCGATGTGCTACCGCAGCTCCGGAAAAAAGCAATCTCTCTCACTCGCCCTTAATACGAGCAATAAGGGAGGGGGGGGGGGGGGGATTTAAACTAAAGCGCGACAGCAACACTCCCGCGCCAGGGAAGTGATAACAGGCTCCCCTCGTGCAGTCAACATAGTGCTAGAGCGGGCCGGCAACAATTAACACCCTATATAAGAGGTTCCTCCGCCGGCTCCAGATGGCGAGAGCTCCCCTAGACCGGTCCTTTCCTCCCTCCCTCACCTGCTCTCCTCCGGGGCTGGTAACAAGAGCTGCGCAAGCCGGGGGGACACGCTGACGTGACGGCTCCGGGTGGAGAGATCACGCACCGGTTCTTCACGCTCTTCTCTCCGTCTCCGGCGCGCGCGCGCGCTGCAGCAGAGGCGGTAGCAAGAAACGCCGAACACTTCCACGTCCCACTACAACGTGGCAGCCCAGACTCCGCCCCCCTCCCTCCCCGGCCGCCACCGATTACCCGCTCCGCCGTCAGTCCTCCACTGCGCGTGCTCAAGGAGAACCCTTCCGTAAGGGACAAGTGTGCGTGCCAAGCCGCGCTCTGGGGTTGAGGCCCCGCCTATTTTGAAAAGAGGACGGTGAAGTTGCAAGTATAATTCCGGGTTATAGTACGGTAGTACTTTGTTTCTTGGTCGGAAGTCCCGAGAGCGCGCCGGTCTCAGCGTGACACACGCCAGAGCTTGCTGACCACTCTTTATCAAGTAGACAGAGCTCGGTGCCCATCAGCTGGTGATGACGTTACAGCGGTAATGTGGGAAAAGAAAGATTCAAACACTGTAAAAACAATAGGTTGCTGGGAAAGAACCAGATCGAGGCCTGCAACGCGCTCAGAGAAACAAAAAGGGTCCAGTCCTAGCCTTTGTGCACATCTGCGATGAATGCTGTCGGCTGTTAGATAATGGGGAGGGATGGTGTTATAAACGTGAGTCTGGGCGCCATCTAGTTTTTCTTTCCTCTCCGGTATAGCTTGGAGTGCAAGGCCTGCCCTTTTAGTGATTGTGCGCGGCGCTGGGAGGGGAGGGTGAGAGAACGTTCAAACTTGTGCGTGCCACGCGCTGCGGTGACGTTTCCTATAAATTCGCGCGCGCGTTATTTCTTCTTTCTTTTCGTTTTGTGTAGCTGGATAAGCAGAAGTGAGGTCTGGGAGGTACCGCATGGCGGTGAGTTTTTGTTTTTTTTTTGGTGCATTGGTTCTGATATTTCTAACGTGTTCTAGATCAGAGAATTTTTGTCAAATCCAGTGATTGTTTTTCGTGCTATGTGACGGCGGAGAGGAATATGCTACAATCTTTTTTTCGTGGTGGCGTTATAGTTTTTCTAAGATTGGATGAACTGTTATAGGAGGGGGAGGGAGGGTGTTCATTTTTTTTTATTGCTGTGTCCGATGATGAAAACGTCATATTGCTGTTCACATCATGAGTGCCAGTGATTACTATCTTGTTGATGAGGACATGGTGAAACAAGAAAATCTTGGGCGGGTTAATACGTTTTGGTCTTACTCTGAAGCGGGAGAAATAATATTTAATTTTCCTTTCACATAGGTGTCATCTCTTTCTGAGGATGCCTTGCGGTGGAAAGCGGTAAGTTGGTATAACGTAAAACGTAACGTCGTTAGATGTAGACACATAAGCCAAAATAAATAAGCAAAATGCACCACTTCTTAAGTATTTAACGTGGCTCAGTTTCAAAAAATCCAAAGGATATACTATTTTATATGTAAGCGAGTAACAAAAGTTTTTAAAGATGCCGCATCAGCAAGCCTGTCAACGTGTTCAACCCTTCGGAGTTGAACCGTCCGGTCTTCTAATCATCTGCGGCTCTTAGCGGCCGTGTAGCCCGTAAATCATATCAGAAAAGTAACAATAAAGATCTTGTGTACTCCGTCCAAAACGGCAATGAAACCTGTAAACCGGGTGTCACGGCTGAAGACCTGTGGCAATATTGAACAATTTGTCCCGACTGTACAGTCAAGATAGCCGTGAGGCTTGCAAATTTGTACTTTTATATTGATGTGTGGTGGCTCAAAAGCCTTTAGCAATATTGAACAGTCCATCTACCCAGACTGTACAGTGTATCTTTCAACCCAACTGCCCATGTTTCGCTGCTGGATTGCAGGGGTAAACTACCGCTTTCTTACGGACATAGGGTCTCATGATGATTCATCTCACACACATACTTGCCCAGGTTCTCACTGAGGGCCACCTCCTCTTAGGTTGCTACAGGATGGATTGGGTCCATGGCAGGTTGGCTGCTGCAGCAGCCTGTTGGGCCTCTTTCAGGTGCTGCATCTGTACTTCCCACAAACCCTCTGCTATAGTCCGGAGGACCACATGTTGGGAACCACTGCATAAGTGGAATCTGGTGGGTTTAATCTACTAAATAGTTGTTTCTCTAGGGTTGTGGCACATTAAATTGCTAATTAGATGGAAATTTAGATAACTCTGGTAGCATATAGATGTACCTATCAGAGGTCTGATTTGCTTGTGGTGGTATGCACAATTTGGTTTACATTTTCATGGCCAGTGATTAAGTTATCACTCCTATTCATGACTTGCTGTAATTATTTTTTTGGAATGAGAACATGAAGTCCCTGAAAGCTAGATTTGTAAATTCAGTCGCTTGTGTATAGGTTAGCATAGTAGGCGCATAGATCTTTTGATGAGTGGTCTACAGCCAAAATTCTTCTGAAATAAATGTAGTTAAACTTTACTAAATCTGGGTCACTGAAAACGAAAATGCTTAAAATTGTTGATTGGCTTTAGTTTTCAAGAAATGCTACTGCGTCAGTATGTATGACCTTTGTCTTGGGAATGATGGAGGATAAATGAGTTAAAAGAGAGGATCTTAAATTAAACCAGAAATGACTAATCTACATTACTTGTAGGGAAAAGAACTGAGTTCCAACCCCACCTCCCTCTATGTATGTACCTAATTTACCAGAGACTCTCCTGTTCGTTTCTTAGAAAACTTACATAAACTGACTGAAGAAAAACAAATCTCTTATTTCTAAGCTACATAGGGCTAAGCTTAACAATTTATCATGAAACACACAGGCAATTAAGGACACAGATTCTAATAAGAGCAATAGTTACAAAAGTATATTTGACATCCTCTGCTTATCAGATTACAATTAATGCTAACCTCTTATCTCTCTAGCAATGATTTGCATGTATAAAATGCTAATGAGCTCTAGCTTCCTGCCCCCCAGACTAGGGAATAAAAGTTACAGTTCTTAGCACATGGGCCCTGCAGCTGAACTTTCTCTTTGGCAGGCTAGTCTCTGTGACCAGGACCCAGGCATCTGAGGTGGCAGGGTCAGGGCATCACCTTTTCCACTTTCTAGCAGTAAGGTGCACTCAGCTCCTCAACTCAGGGATACCGGGAGGAGACTGGTCTTTTCTGTCTGCAGTGGGCTCGGGCACCTTAGCCGGGGTGGAGGCATCAGCGATAGGATGGACTACCGCCTCTTTGGGTAGGATCCAATGACAACAGCAGCCATAAGTACTGGCTCCTTTTCAAGGGCTCACTTACGCATTATTCAGCAGCTCATGCATAGTCAGGTGAATGCATAATTAAGGCTTTTAATTTTCCCACTCTTTGGCCAGTCCTTTGTTTGCTGGCACAGTGCAGCAAGCAATCAGTTCTGTTGAATGAGTTGCCCAGGTTTGACAGGACTCTGATCCCGGATGGGGACTTGAGACCACAAAGAGAGGCCCCAATGTTATTTCAGTATAGATTCACACAGTACCAGATGGTTCTAATGTTGGTTTTGCCCTCCCTTGGGTGCCACTTAGGGTAGAAAGGGCCAATAAATCCATCGCCTTAGCCATGTACACAGCACCACAGAATCCTTTTGTTTTATGCATAGCTGTACATAGGTCAATATCCATTTTTGCTGATGTCAGAGGGTTTAGCTGCTGGGCCTTGTTAGCAAGAATTGGGATTTTCCTACAGACTGAATCTGAATAAATCTGACTGGGTTGGAACAGTTCTTGCATTTTGGGCAGACCAATGAATGAAGCTCATATTGCATCATACATGTTATAAATTGCATTGTTGTTCCTAGGCATCAATGATGCAATCAAAACTGCTTACATCACTGCTAAACAAATTGCCCTAGATCATCTCTAGAAATCTGTCATTTGTCAGTGTTTGATTTTATTTCTGTCTGAACAGGATCCAGAGATGCCTCATACTTGTGTGAACAATGCAGATAACTTCTACTATGTGGTGAAGTGACTTTTACATCACAAAAGTGCAGTATAAAGGCTGTGATTAAGTCTACCACCTCTATTTTGGCTGCAAAATTGGAGATCAGGACAAGAGCTGAGTGCCACATCTGCTGCAGCACTTGTGCAACAAAGCTTCACCACTGGTTGAAAAGGAAATGTGTGCCTTTTGCAGTGACAATGATTTGGAGAAAGCCAATGGATCATAACAATTGTTACTTCTGCATGGTAACTCCAGTTGAGAGAGGTTTGTCAAAGAAGCTGGTGTATGGTGCTATATTCAAACATTCCGGCTGCTATAGGCCCAGTACCTCTCCGCAGTGTCCGTGCCAGAATAATTCTTATTTGAGGCAGCTGGGAAAGATGATGTCCTGTGCTATCAGTCACATAACCCAGATTTTCTTCCATTCTCTTCTTCTGAACCACACTTCATAACACAGTGAACTAAATGATAGTTAGGAATTTGGAACTATGTAAGAGTAAGGCAGAGCTGATGGGCTCCAGCCTACAGCAATGGAATCTCCTGGTGAGTGATAGAGGATTTCCATGTTATGTGACAGTCAAAAGGATGTAAAATGGTTACTGTTTCAATGATTTGTTTTTATAATTATAGAACTTAGTAAACAGTTTTTGTTCCCTGCACATACCAGGATCAGTCCAAATAAAGTTTGTTTCCTTCAGGCTTTTTGGTGTTCCAAATAGATTTGTTGATGCTGATCACGGATATTACTTCAAAATTTGTACATTATGTAAGATTTTTGAGAAATAGCCAGTTTTGTGTTACAATAATTGTGAAATTTTAAAACAATCTCGTGTACATATTTTCTTGCTGGACAGTTTTTGATTTTTAAAATTCATGTTGTATCGTGGGCTATAAGTAACATATAACAGACTAACTTTTTTAAAATACACCCAAGAAACTCTGCCTGATCATACCCGAACTTGCTCGGGCAAGCCCCAGCTCAGCTGCAACAATCCAACTTGTTTCCATGATGACGCAGCCTTATATAAAGCAGCAGCAATGAGTAGTCTCCTATGCGACGTCTGTGTGAATGATCGAATCACTGAAACTGTTGTTTAAAGCTTGTGGATTTAATTTCATATACTTTATGAAATGTCGTGCCAATGTCGTAATAGCCGTGACACGTTTTGTTACATCTGTGGTGAGTTTACTCTGAAAGCACAGAAAAGGCGTATGACTGCACGCATTAAGAAGGCATACGAGTTATACTTCGGGTGCAAAATTGGTGACCAGGACAGAGCATGGGCTCCTCATATATGTTGCGCATCTTGCGCCAGTAATCTGCGAGCTTGGCTGAAGGGTGTGCGACCATCCATGCCGTTTGCCATCCCAATGATATGGAGGGATCAGAAAGATCATATAACTGACTGTTACTTCTGCATGACGAATGTGTCAGGATACTCATCAAAGAACAGGAAGTTTATTGAGTACCCTAACCTTGCATCAGCAATGAGACCAGTGCCGCATGGCTACAGGCTTCCTGTTCCAAAACCGCCAGAGGTGTGGACACTTGAGGATGAGGAGGTAGGCGATGATGGCGAGCCGTCACAGATGGAAGCTGGGGGTGATCCTGACTTTGTGCCATCAACATCCAGCGATCCTCATTTAATATCTCAGTCAGAGCTAAACTATCTGGTCAGAGATTTGGCTTTATCAAAGAGTCAGGCAGAGCTGCTTGGGTCAAGGCTGCAAGGATGGAATCTTTTGTCATCTGATACAAAAATTTTAGTATTTCGCAGCAGTCATGACAATGAACAAGCAAAGTAAAGCCTTTGATTATTTGTGGCAAATGTTTCCACACATAAGTGACGCCAAGATAAAAGAAGGTGGTGTTGGCCCACAAATCCGAGCTGTGATAAACAGCCACTTTGATGGTCTTCTGCAAGGTACAGAACATCTTGCGTGGACAGCCTTCAAGAATGTCATTTGTAACTGTTACGCAGTAGACTTATTTATTTTATTTATTTAAATTCTTTTAATATACCGATGCTCAAGATGAAGTCTTATCGTACCGGTTTACAATGGAACTAGGCGAAACAAATTAACTATATAGAAGGTAAAGTTACATTAAACAGGGAGCATAAACATGGGCTTTGGAAGAAAGGAAAGATTTCAAACTAATACAACTGGAGAGTACTGAAAATAGTCAGAAAAACAATTAAGTAGCGAGACATATAAAGGTTAACATAAGGTTGCTGAATTCGGCTGGAGATTTATCTTAGGCAGTTGTTAGCATAACATTTCCTGAGGAAGGAAATGTTAAACAGGTTGAAAATCTGTTTCAGGCATACAAATTGATGAAGTGCAACATGTCATTGAAGATACATTTTCTTCATTCCCACTTGGACTTCCTCCCAGACAACCTTGGCGCTGTGAGTGACAAACATGGTGAAAGATTTCATCAAGACATTGTCACCATGGAGAAAGTGTATCAAGGCAAGTAGAACCCCCTCCATGTTGGGTGACTATTGTTGGATTCTCATTCGCGAACTTCTGACAGTGATTACAATCTAAAATCTGTGGCAAAACATTTTTAGTTTTGTTTTCTGGTGCCAACATTGCCATTATAGTTTATGCCGCTATAGCCATGTAACAATGCTTAATGTATATCTCACTTTTCTGGCAAACAGTACATGATACAGACATAAATGCATATTTATGTTCAGCTTATTAAAATCTACTTGTTTCACTGAAGATTGTGGAGGAAACAATGTTCCCAGAAATGTGCTTACCAGTGAATCAGCTTGTTTGCCATATTTGAATTCTGCACATCAATAATAAATGACATCTAAAACGTCTAGACTAGTATTTTAAAATTTTTCTAGGACTGAAAATACATTGGTATTAAAGTTCAAGCTAAATATGAAGTGATGGATTCAAGTAGAGCAGTATGAGGTTTGATGGCAACCTTCAGTTATGATGCTGAGCCACTGCCTTATCTTCTATATTGTTTGCTACTTATAATTAGTGTGATATCTTTTATTAAAAGTTGTGAAGTGGTGATCTCCCAGCTGTTAGAAACATGCCTTATGAAGTAATCAAGCTAAAGAAACACAGTTTGAGACTCCCAGCTATCACATGAAGATTTTTAAAGGTCTCTAATGGAAAAATGTCCAGATGTAAAATACTATTGCATGCTAAATATTTTGTCTTCAGTTACAGATCTCTGAAGTGTGGCAGAAGCAATTTATGCGATTTCTTGCATTAATTTTGATGACCTGTGACATTGTTCTTTTGTTATAAAGTAAGATTTATACATAAATGTTTATGCACAGCAAAGAAATAGGATTGTTTTTCATATACAAAACAAGTTCTTAACATTGAATAGCGAGTGGTCACTTGCCATGCACCAAACAGCATCTTAAAATATAATCATTGATCCCCAAAATCATTTTTTACAATATTTTATAGTATGCATTTAAAACATAGCTTTTGTATCATGTAGGTATCTACTGCACCCACCTGTAGTGCCAGTGTTTTGCGTACATGGCTCTCTACATCAGAAAAATCGGCACAGACTGAATCCATTAATGTGGTGCAGGTGATCCTGCATTCCCCCTCTGCAGAGTCATATACCCAAAACATGGGCATCAGTGTCAGGTTGAGCAGATATCAATGTTATAAAACCTGTTTTGTTTTTTTTTTAAATGCATGCTATAAAGTGTTTAAAAAAATATATAGTTTGATCAGTGATAATTTAAGACTGTTTAGTCTATTCCCAGTGACCTGACCACTCAGTTATAAATTACTTGTGTCCATAGAGAAGGATCACTTTGTGTATGAACATATCTAGAAAATTATGTTGGTATTTGGTAACCTTCGCCTAGGCCAAGCAGGATCATAGTCCTCACAGACGGGTAATATTATCAGATAGAGCCCAGCGCCGAAACCTTTTGTCAAAGTGTCTAGACGCTTTGATTGGCACACAGAACAGGCTCAGCATGCCACTGTCCAGGCGAGGTCCCTCTTCAGTCTTTTCGAAACTTCCAGCCTCCTTCCGTACCACCGGTACTGATACCAACACCGGCATCGACATCAGATCCGTCAATATTTCAGCCTTTGCTGAACAAAATCAACGACTTGACCAGTGTATTTCCTCCACCGAGGCCGATGCCTCCGGTGCAACCATCGACTCCATCGATGACTGCGCATCCACCGGTGACTCCTTCCGTTCCGATCCCAGGCTCATCGGAGGAAGATGATAGGGACTCGGATTCTGTCCCAGGGCCATTGTGCCTTCACCGCCATCTATGCCAGTAAAAGATCCCTCTATGCCAATGCGTCCCGGTCCATCGGGTGATACCCGACATCGGTTGACATAGATGCCTTCGAGACCCATCTATTCTCCATCGATGCCTTCATTACCTCCTATGCTGCCAAAGCAGATTCCATCAAAATCTGCTTTTAAGACAAAACATCTTCTACAACCAGATGATCCTGAATCACCTTATCCTCAGTATACTCCCTGGAAGGATGTGGATACTGATACTGAGTCAGAACAATTACAGTCTGAGCCTTCTCCACCAGAAGAGAGAAGAAAGTCCCCTCCTGAAGATTTGTCATTTACAAACTTCATTAAAGAAATGGCGGACACAATTCCTTTTGAATTACTGACGGAGGAGGACACACAACACAAGGCCCTAGAAGTCCTTCAATTCGTTGATGCACCAAAGGAGGTAATGGCAATACCAATCCATGAAGTCCTGTTAGAACTCCAGCAAAGGATGTGAGAACATCCATGTTCAGTACAAGCTGTAAATAGAAGAACAGATGCCACATACCTGGTGCAACATGCGCCAGGTTTCCAAAAGCCCCAACTGACATCACGCTGTAGTCGTTGAATCAGCTCAGAAAAAAGCCAGGAAACAGAAGCCACATTCTTCTGTCCCACCAGGAAAAGAACAAAAGTTCTTAGATACCTTAGGAAGAAAGGTTTTTCAGGGATCCATGCTGGTATCTCGTATTGCGGCGTACCAGCTTTATATGACACAGTACCAAAGAAACTTCTGGAAGCAAGTTCAAGGTATTGCAGCAGATCTCCCTCAGCAGCAACAACTGGCTTTGAACACACTAATTGCAAGGGGGCTTGAATCTGGCAAACACGAGGTACGGGCAGCTTATGATGCTTTTGAAACATCTACTTGCCTATCAGCAATTAATGCAAAGAGGTGAGCTTGGCTTAAGGCCTCGGACCTCAGACAAGAAGTCCAGGAAAGACTGGCAGATCTCCCTTGTACTGGAGAGAATCTCTTCAGAGAAAAGATTCAGGCTACCATCTCTCAGTTAACAGATCACCATGAGACACTCCGCCAACTCTCCAAACTACCATCAGATCAGCTATCCTCCCTAAGAAAATCAATTAGAAGGGATACCAGGAGACCCTTCTATAGACCTGGAAGATATTACCCACCTGCTGCTTCAGTGCGTTCATACCGTCCACCACAAAGAGGACGTGCACGCCAACCAAAGCACCAAAAAACCCAACCACACCACCACCACAAACTGGTCCAGCAGCGGGTTTTTTAAGTCAATCAAGAGAACAGAGGTCTTTCCATCAACCCTATACCCCACATACCAGTAGAAGGTCGATTCCATCATTTCAAACACCAGTGGAGTCTTATTACAAAGGACAGTGGGTATTAGCCATACTAAATCGGGGATACCATCTAAAGTTCAAAACAATACCCCCGCATTCTCCACCCATTCCACTTTGGACAAACATGGTCATCACACCTCAACTCCAAGTAGAACTCTCTACTTTGCTGACTGCCAGGGCTATCGAACTAGTTCCCTGGTCTCAACAAGGAAAAGGGTTCTTCTCCCGCTATTTCCTAATTCCAAAGAAAACAGGGTGAAGGCCACCTATCTTAAACCTCCGCAATCTCAACAAATTTCTTCACAAAGAAAAATTTCGGATGGTATCTCTGGGAACCATCCTTCCATTGCTTCAACGGGGAGATTGGCTCTGTTCTCTAGATCTTCAAGACGCTTATGCACACATACCAATTTCCACACAACATCGCAAGTATTTATACTGGTAATGATTTCTTCTTACTAGGAATCGTAGAGTCCTACCATTCGGACTTGCCTCTGCTCCTCGAGTATTCACAAAATGTCTAGCAGTGGTTGCTGCACATCTAAGAAAACACAGCATTCATGTTTTTCCATACCTAAACGATTGGCTAAGCAGAAGTCCATCCAGGCAGGGAGCTCTGTCTGCCCTAAAACGCACGATAATACTATTACACTCCCTGGGATTTCTCATCAACTACCAAAAATCCCACATCGACCCGTCTCAACTCCTCACATTCATCGGAGCAGACCTAGACACCACAGTGGCGAAAGCTTTTCTTCCAAATGACAGTGCCAACAATCTAGCACATTTGGGAACTCTATAACCCAATACCAGTTCACATCTGCCCATCAACTTCAAGTGCTACTAGGACACATGGCCTCAACAGTACATGTTACCCCTATGGCGAAATTAGCCATGAGAAGAATTCAATGGACTTTGAAATCTCAATGGCTCCAAGCTTTCCAACTACTGTCGTACACAATTCAAATTACCCATCAGTTACGCCTATCACTCCACTGGTGGACAAATCAAACTGCATTGAAAGCTGGTCTCCCATTCCAACAGTCAACTCCACAAGTCATCCTGACCACAGATGCCTCCAACTTGGTATGGGGAGCTCATGTCAACAATCTTCAAACACAAGGGACGAGGACTACGCTCGAAATGAAGTGTCAGATAAACTTAGAACTTCGAGCGATGCGATATGCCCTTTATGCCTTCAAAGACTGCCTCTCAAACAAGACTCTGCTGATACAAACTGACAACACAGTAGCAATGTGGTACATAAACAAACAGGGAGGCACAGGCTCTTATCTGCTCTGCCAAGAAGCGTTGCAGATTTGGGCTTGGGCTCTACAGCACTCCATGCATCTCCGATCAACTTATCGGGCGGGCATACAAACGTCCTAGCGGACGATCGCAGTCAACATTTCCATCCCCACAAATGGTCTCTGGATCCATGTATAGCGAGCAAAATCTTTCAACGCTGGGATCGCCCAACCATAGACCTCTCTGCGTCCAAACTGAACCACAAAGTGGAAAGGTTCTGCTCCCTCCACGGTCGTCGACAAGCATTCCCCAGGGACGCCTTTGCTCGCCCCTGGAACACTGGACTTCTATATGCGTATCCTACAATCCCGCTCATAGCCAAAACTCTCATGAAGCTACAACAGGACAGAGGAACTATGATCCTCATAACCCCGTACTGGCCTCAAAGTATGGTTTCCCATACTCCTCAACCTCTCAATCAGAGAGCCAATTCGCCTGGGCTCAGCACCCACTCTCGTAACTCAATCAGGGCAAGTTGTGTCATCCCAACCTGACAACTCTTGCCCTGACAGCTTGGATGTTGAAAGCTTAATTCTGCAACCACTTAATCTTTCAACACAAGTCTCTAAAGTTCTCATAGCTTCACAAAAGCCTTCCACACGTAAATCTTACCACTTTAAGTGGTCTAGATTTACCAAGTGGTGCACACAAAGGTTTTGACCCTTTCTCTTGCCCCACTCCTTCTTTACTAGATTACTTATGCCACCTTTTGGATTCTGGTCTCCAGATATCCTCTGTAAGGGTACACCTAAGTGCCATAGCGGCATATCACAAGGGAATAGGGGATGTACCAATAACAGCGCAACCCCTTAGTAATTCAGTTTGAGAGGCTTACTTCACCTTAAGCCTCCCATTTGACCACCGGTCACTGAATGGGACCTAAATATAATACTTACGAGACTCATGCGGTCACCGTTCGAGCCTCTACATTCCTGTGATGAAAAATTTCTTACATGGAAAGTATTTTTCTTACTAGCCATTACATCGGCTAGGAGGGTCAGTGAGTTGCAACCTCTCGTCACATACTCACCCTTCTCAAGGTTCCTGCATGACAGAGTAGTCCTTCGCACTCACCCCAAATTCCTACCAAAAGTAGTAACGGATTTTCACATCAATCAGTCAATAGTCTTGCCTACTTTCTTTCCAAGACCTCACTCTCACCAGGGAGAGAGAATCTTGCACAACAGACGGCGGTCTATAGGAAATCCACCCAACTCTTGTTTCTTTTGACAAAAATAAACCAGGAGTTGCGGTAGGAAAACAGACTCTCTCCAACTGGCTAGCAGACTGTATCGAATTCTGTTATGAAAAAGCAAAAATTCCTCTCCAGGGGTGAGAAAAAGCACATTCAGTAAGGGCTATGTCTACAGCAGTAACACACTATCGTTCAGTACCCATTCTTGACATATATAAAGCTGCAAAATGGAGTTCCCTTCACACTTTTGCAGCTCATTATTGTTTGGACAAAGAAGGACGACAAGATTCAGCCTTCAACACTCTGTCTTAAAGAACTTATTTCCAGTATAACACCAACTCTTTCTACATCCATCCTTCTGTGATTTCAGGCTGCCTTATTTTTTCCAACAGTACAACAGTTGTTGTGCTTGTTGCACAAGTTGTATGCTGTTAGTATAATGTAAGAATGACTCGGCCTGTAGCTTGCTAATCACCCATATGTGAGGACTATCATCCTGCTTGTCCTGGGATAAAGCAAAATTGCTTACCTTGTAATAGGTATTATCCCAGGACAGCAGGATGTAGTCCTCACAGAACCCACCCGCCACCCCACAGAGTTGGGTCAGATACGTTTTTATTTTTTTAGCTCACGCATACTGCTACAAACGAGACTGAAGGGAGACCCCTGTGGCTGAGAATATCATGGCATGCTCAGTGTGCCAGCCAAATGTTTCTAGAAACTTTTGACAAGTTTTCTGTATCAGGGCTCCATCTGATGATGTCACCCATATGTGAGGACTACATCCTGCTGTCCTGGGATAACACCTATTACAAGGTAAGCAATTTTGCTGTCTCCATTGTCGGGTCTGGCACCTTTTGCATGTCCAGATTTAAAGTTGTTCCCACTTTATCAAGGAATTTGGGATAGGAAAGGTCCTCGGTGGGGTGGGGGGGGGGGGGAGTATGGTTCTTCTGTGGGGTAGGATGGATAACCGGTGGAATCATCAGGGGAGATAGGCTGTGAAACAGGATGCGGAAATGGTTCCGTTAAATCTTGAGGTTGTGGGTTTGGAGGTGGATTAGAATGTCTTGGTGGAGACATAGGTGGGAGGTGAGGCACGGCTGGAGGTAAACTTGGTGGTGCACTCGGTGTCTCCAGATTGGGTAATGGCGGTTGTGGTATTTGTAAATTTTGAATAGAGGCAAATAAACCTGTGAGAGCCGAAGATATCTGAGCAATTGCCTGTTGTGTTAAGTCAGGGGGAAGTGGAGGAATGTTCGGTAAACCTTCATCGCCAGGTGGTGGGAGTTGTTGAGGTTCAGATAGGTTACGTCCTCGGGATGCCAAGGACAGATCCGAATACACTCTGATGAAGATGATGAGGAGAGAGACCGTGATGCTTTCTCATGCCATCGTAGTGTCTTCTTCTTTTGGGGCCCCTATCCGGGTGAACTGGATATGTGGGAGTAGGAAACCCTTTTGGCAAAAGTGATAGATTGTCCTCACTAACATTGTGTTTGGATTTTCTTTTATATGGTTGCTCGGTATGCTTATGAGAATGTATTGATGAAGGCATAGAGGAAGGTCCAGGATGTGGTGTCGATGGTTCCACTATCTGCTCCTCTTGTGGTTGATGCTTCTTGGGATACACCTGTGGTATCAGAGTTTGTGGCGCATGGGATGATTTATGCATCGATTTTTTTATGTTCATGCGTCGTCTGCGTCGATTTGCATCGGATGCGTCGAGCTGGGAATACGATGCACCTTCTTCTGGTACTCCGGTGTCAACTGCATCGGCATCATAATGAGTCGTTTGGCGCTGGTTGCATTGGCGTCGATGAAGTTTGCTTCGCTGCTGAGTGTACCAGCGTCAAATGCGTTGGTTGATTTTGTTGAGCCAATTGCGACGCATGCTTCGATGCTTGTTGGGCCGACTGTTCTTGCGCCCCCTGTTTCAGGGGGCGCTAAATTTGGCGATTTTGCGGAGTCTGATGTTGGCCTGGTCCTACCTGACCGCTCTTTATTTGGCGGCGAGGGTCGGTCATGTTGGCGTCGTTTTTGTTTGTCTGGGCCTGTGCTCAATAGATGGCCTCACCAAGGTCACTCGTTTTCCCGGGGCGGCCTGTTTAGATATAGGCCCTGGCGACGAATGCACCTCCGAAGGGGGGAGATATGAGCCGCTGGTGCCTCGAAGCCTTTCCATTTTTTCAGCCCCCTTGACGTTGGGCTCTAGGTGACATTTCGCCGCAGTGTAAACATTGGTCCTGTTTGTGGTCTGAGCCCAGACACACATAACATAAGGAATGTCCGTCTGTCACGGACATTACTTTGCCACAGGAGCAGGGTTTGAACCCTGATGGACGAGGCATGTTTTTCCCTGATATGTTTTTTTTTAATTGTCTGAAGAGACTAGGTGCTCCGCGTGTGATCCCGTGCACGGAAAAAACAGACTGAGGAGAATTTGTCTTCCTGTGCGGGAACACACGTGCAGCCACAGAGCAAAGCTCTGCACTAAGCTTCGGTAAAGCTTCACCTCCTTGTCCTTGATAGACAGTCCCCATCAACAGCATGGCTAAATTCAGCCCTGCTATCGACGAGAAAAATTTAAGCCACGTATATTTCAGGGTTTTCTCTACCCAACTCCAGAGACTGAAGTTCCCTCAGAGTCTCCTCTAACTCCTTCAAAATACAAGGAGAGCAATTTTGCTTATGCAGAGTTTCAAGTGCATATATTTTAACTATGAGATCATCACCTTTTTTTCTATTCCCTTTGAAGGATGCGAGCATAGCTAATTATTTTACCCCTCAAAAAAGCCTTAAATGCCTCCCACTATAGTGTTGGCTCATAATCGTGCTTGAGATTAATGCACTATAAATGTGATAGCATTCTGTGCCAGTCTCTGAAACTGATTATTGCCCACCGAGGTATTTAACCTCCACGAAAAGGCCCCAGCGCTACCACCTGTAAACTGAATACATAATTGCACTGAGCGATAGTCAGATATAGTGCTAGACAAAATATCGCAACTGAGAACCTGCTCCTGGGAACAGAGAGAATAATCATTCCATATATATATATATATATATATATATAATAGACCTCAAAGAGGATGTTTTATCTAGCGATGGATCCGAACACACATTCCAGTCTCCTCTAATGTACAGTGATTTAAATCCAAAAGTAACAGCTGATAGATGAATGTCCTTTAAAAAATTCAACCTGGCCCACATTAGGTTTGTAAACATTAACAAAAGTAAAATTAAGAGTCCAATGTGCAGTCCAGGAAAACAGGACTTGTTAACTGTGAACAGGAGATTTGTCTATAAGAATACAAACTCTCTGGCTACATGAACTGTGAGAAGAGACTGACCCCACCCATCCACTCCTAAACTTTTCATGTTCTACGTTAGTGGGGTGAGTTTCCTGTAAGAGGAGTATTTGTGCTTTATTCCTTCTGGGTAACTGCAAAATACACTCTCAATTGGAGAAGATAATCCCTGTACATTCAAAGACAGACAATTGATGACACCTTATTTAAACTGACTTCACAATAAAAGCTAGGATGAACATATTTATATTCGCCAATCCATATAACGTCATACTTTTTCATGGAAGTACCTAAATTTAAACCTTTCATCCACACCTGCAAATCCACAGATTAGGATGTGAACCTTATGCGTTGTGCATCTTACTAACCTAACATAAATATGCCTTTTTCTTCCAAATTGTGATTTCAGTGCCAATAAAGAAAATATAAACTCCCATACCTCCCCCCTCTCCCTTTTCCTCACCCAGAGCCAAACCCCTCACTAAATTCCAACCACTTACCCTTCAAGTGGGAAAACCTTCTGAAGTGGGGTGGGGGCGGCTAACCCCACCTTCCTATTCCAGAAGCAACAAATTTGTTTGCAGCCCAACTTTCCCAACAATTAACCAAGTAATTGTATCCCCATACCACTGCTCCATCCACCAAACCACTGTCAACTCCACACCCATCCATGCACACTGCTCCAATAAAATTACGACAAAGAGGTGGATCCTGAATATGGATTAATGGAGCTGGTTTTAAATACTAAATGAATATTGTATATTGTTTCTTTAATTATTACTTGTAACTAGTTCTATTTCCTTTCAAGATTTTGTCTTAAAAACATTTTTTGAAAATTAATAAGTAAATTAAAAAAAAAAGAATAGAAAATTCCTGTACGTACCCGGATCAGTCCAGACAGTGGGTTGAGCCTCCTTTCCAGCAGGTGGAGACAGACTAAAACTTGAAGGATGCCCTATATCAGGACAGAGCCTATCCTCTACCCCTTCTCTTCATTAATGGTGGGGGTAGAAGGGAAATAGAATCAAAAGGTTACTAAGAGTCAAGAGTAACAGATAAGGTCCATCAGGTCTAGAGGACGTGTATAAAGAGGAGGCAGCAAAACACTGCACGGAGCGGCAGTAGCCACAGAGGCATTCACGGAGCGGGATGCCAGTGGCCAGTGGTTGGTGTTCCACCTTCACGGAGCAGAAGGATGGAGGGCTGCCATCTCCAAATTAAAAAAAAAACAAAACAAAACCCAGGGGAGGGTAAGAGTATGTAAAATTAACAGAGAGTTCAAAGGCTATATGTATTACCAATTATTAGGCTTATTCAATATTTGTTGTTAGTTAATGTGGCTTTCAATGCATATCCAGCATAGCTCTCTGCTTCAACGGCAGGGGAGAAGAAAAACAACCAATAAGGGCTGAATAACATAGTCTGGGTAAACAAATAAGTATGGGTATAGCTTGCTTATTGCGGCGGTTACTACCCCTAACTAATCAAGCTTGATATTTCACTTGGATGCAGCTTCATCACTGCTCTCTACATTAATGGTGGGGGTGAAAGGGAAATGGAACCAAAGGTTACTAAGAGCCAAGAGAAACAGATAAGTATGAGAAAAAAGAAGTGTGAAGCTTGCTGGGCAGACTGGATGGGCCGATTGGTCTTCTTCTGCCGTCATTTCTATGTTCAGTATTCGTCTGTCTCCAGCAGGTGCAGCATCTCCCCTTTGGTTCTCTACTGTAGGCTAGTCAGCCTTTTTCTTCTTTCTTTTGCTAGGCTCAAGCAAGTATTTCTTGTAAAAAAAAAAACAAAAAAAAAAAACTAGAAGGGAATTTTGCCTTTTTAGTGATTTTTTTCTGTGTGGGAGACGGTGCCGTCTCCCAGCTCTCGCCCGGCTCAGGGGGGCTTTGCCCCTTTTGCAGGAGGGGGTTCCCTGCATAGCCTGAGTCCGTGGATGCTTCCAGGTGTGGGGACCGACACTCTCTGGGCCTCGTTCCCTCCCCCCCAAATCTGGCTGCCGAGAGGGTTTTGAACCCGCTGCTGTGCTCAGTAAAAAAAAACATTAGTTTCAAACTTTAAATAAGTTGCAGGTACTCGCCTACCTCTAACTTATTGGCAGCAGTTGACCAGCTTTTTTCCTTTTTTTCTGGTCAGAGTAGGCCTAGAACCGGCAGCCAGACAAGCAGAAGGCAGCAGGTTTCCCTCCTGCTCTCTCCTGCTGTGCAGGCTGTCAATCAAGCTTTCTTTTCAGCTTTTTTTTCTTCAGCCGTGGCTTAGCTATGTCCCGGCAGGCAGCCTGCCTTTCTTGTGGGCTGCCTTCTTCGCGTTTTTCACGTCAGGGCCTCTGCAATGCTTGCCTGGCGGGTGGGGAAGGGCCCTCCTCGGCAGGACAAGCAAATTTAGCCCGGGGCTCCACTCCTCCCGGCATGGCCAGGCCTTTCCCGGGTCGGCAGAGCCCGGGAACGGCCGCCATCTTGGATTTTTCATCGGGGCCGATTTCAGTGCTCCCTGGGGCTGGAGGGCCAGATTTTTTTGATTTAACCCCCAATTTGGCCCCCGCGGGTTCCCAGGAGGGGGGTCCTGACCTTCCCTCGCCCCCCCCTCCCGGCAAATCCAGGGTGAGGACGTAATCCAGCGGATTTCGTCCTCCTCATGCACAAATCTTACTTAGCTAGCTTGCATGAGCAGGACGAAAGCCCCCCCCCCCCCAAAAATCCCTCGCTCAGCGCCGTTGACAGTTGGACCGGCTGCGGAGCCCCAAGGACCAGTTCGGATGGTCCCGGGGTGCCCCCCCCCCCCGGTGTCTCCCAGGTCCTCGGACCCCGCTGCTTCCTCTGATTCGGCGGATGCCCCCGCCCCCAGAGGGGGATGACCCCAGAGCCCTTCGTTTTTTTCGTAAGGAGGAATTAGAGCCCCTCCTTCCCTTTGTGTTGCAGGAGCTGGGTCTGGAAAGGCCCTCCGTGGATAATCTCATGGCCTCGCTCCCTAAGGATATGAACCCGGTTCTGGGGGGGCTCCGGGCTCGGCCTTTCCCTTCCACCCCATGCTCAAGCTCCTTATCCTTCGGGAATGGGAGGCTCCTGAGGGTTCGCTCCGGGTGGGGCGTGCAATGGATAAGCTCTATCCCCTCCCGGAAGAGGGCTTGGAGCTGCTGCGATATCCCTCGGTAGATTCCTATGTCTCTGCGGTGGCCAAGCACACCACGATCCCGGTGGAAGGTTCCACGGCTTTGAAGGATCCACAAGATCGTAAGTTGGAGGCTCACCTGAAGCGCATCTTCGACGTTCTGGCCCTCGGGCTCCGAGCGTCTTGCTATAGCAGCCTCATGATGCGGGCGGGCCTTTAGTGGGTTCAACAGTTACTCTGCGCCCGGGATCTTCCGCCAGGTGAGGCAGAACAAGCCGAACGTCTGGAGGTGGTAACCGCCTACGTATCGGACGCCCTCTACGATCTGGTCCGTGTGCAGGCGAAGGCGATGGTTTCGGCAGTCGCTGCCCGGAGGCTCCTTTGGCTACGTCACTGGTCGGCTGATCAGTCCTCGAAGACTCGGCTGGGCACGCTGCCCTTCAAAGGTAAGATGCTCTTTGGCGAGGATCTCTAGAAGCTTATGGACTCCTTGGCTGACAACAAGGTCCATAAGCTTCCAGAGGACCGCCCTAAGTCTTCCCGATCCTTCACGTCCTCCCGCTCTCGCTGCAGGGGCCAGCGTCGCTTCACTTCTTGGGGGCGGGGCGGTTCTGCGAGGGGGTCTGCTTGTGCTCAGTCCTGGTCGCAGTCCTTTCGTGGCCGACTGCCCTTTCGCGAGGACCAGCCCATGCGTGCCACCACCAAACGTGCCACGCAATGAAGTTCAGCTGACCCATTCCTCGGTCCCTTACCTCGGCGGCCGCCTGTTCTTCGAGGAATGGGTCAAGATCACGTCGGATCAGTGGGTCCTCGCCATTATCAAAGACAGGTACGCTTTCGAGCTAGTCAGGGAACTGCCGGATCTCTTTCTTTTTTCGCAGGCAAAGACAATGTTCAAGCCAACTTCCTCAGATGGCAGTCGCTCGATCCGGGAGAGTGGGAACTCTCTGATGCGGCCATGGCTCTGATAGTGGACAGGTGGGGTCCCCCTCACCTCGATCTCATGGCGACTCTGCGCAATGCCAAGGCCAATTGGTTCTTCAGCCGCTGGAGGGAGCACGGCGCAGAGGGCGTGGATGCTCTGCCGTGGCCAGCGGACGTCCTTCTGTACGTGTTTCCCCCATGGCCTCTGGTGGGGAAAATCCTCAGGAGAATCGAGCTCCACCGGGGTCCGGTTATTCTCGTCGCTCCCGAGTGGCCGCGAAGGCCGTGGTTCGTGGATCTCATCAATCTAGCGGTGGACGGGCCCCTGCGCCTCCGTCATTTTCCTAGTCTCCTCCAGCAGGGTCCTGTATTTTTCGACCAGGCCGATCGCTTCTGTCTAGCGCCCTGGCTTTTGAACGGCGTCGCCTGAGGCGCAAAGGTGATAGGGAGGAGGTCATCTCTACCCGACTGCGAACCCGGAAGCAGTCAACTTCTCTGGCCTATGTGCGCATCTGGAAGGTTTTTGAGTCTGCGTGTACGGAGGCGGTGTCCCGGCGCGCTCCGCCTCGATCCCTTTGGTTCTTTCTTGTCTTCAGAAGGGTCTCTCTAAGGGCCTCTCCTTCAGTTCTCTACGCGTTCAAGTCTCTGCGCTCGGCTCTCTCCTGGGTCGGGTGGACGGTCATGCCTTAGCGGCTCACCCGGATGTGATTCGTTTTCTGAGGGGCGTCGGACACCTCCGCCCTCCCTCTCGGGCCACGTGTCCGTCGTGGAGTCTCAACCTGGTCCTTCGTGCTCTCTGTGCAGCTCCCTTTGAGCCTCTTCGCCACGCTACGCTCAAGGATCTTACTCTCAAAGCTGTCTTTCTGGTCTCTATTTTCCTCTACTTGCCGCATTTCCGAGCTTCAGGCGCTATCCAGTCGGGAGCCCTTCTTGCGTTTCTCGGATTCCAGGGTTTCTCTCAGGACGGTTCCTTTCTTCTTGCCTAAGGTTGTCTCCGCTTTTCATGTCAACCAGTCGGTCGAACTCTCAGCGTTCTCTCCGGAGGAGATTGCGGGTATGGCGGGTGGCGACCTCAGTCGGCTAGATGTAAAAAGTGTCTTGCTTCGCTATCTCCAGGTCACCAATGACTTCCAGGTATTAGACCATCTCTTCGTCCTTTGGCGTGGTCCCAACCGCGGTAAACAGGTTTCTAAGACCACAATTGCGCAGTGGTTGAAGGAAGCCATTTCCTCGGCATATCTTTGTCAAGGTCGTCCGCTTCCTGAGGGTCTGAAGGCCCATTCTCTGCGTTATCAGGCTACTTCTTGGGCGGAGAGTCAATCTGTCTCTCCACAGGAGATTTGCAGGGCCGCCACTTGGACGTCTCTGCACTACCGTCTGGATGTACACGCTCCGGTGTTCGGTTCCTTTGGGCGGCAAGTGCTTCGAGTGGGACTGTTTCGATCCCACCCTGTTTAGGGAAGCTTTGGTACATCCCACTGTCTGGATTGATCCCGGTACGTACAGGAAAGGAAAATTAGTTCTTACCTGTTAATTTTCGTTCCTGTAGTACCATGGATCAGTCCAGACGCCCTTCCCTGTCTGTCTTCTGTCCTCTCGAAGCTTATTTTCTTGCAGGTCTGCAGATTTTCCTAGTTTTTCTTTGTGCAAGATTACTGAGCAATTACACCGGAAACCTTGGTCGTTTTCTTATACCAAGTCGATGCAAGAGCATATAGGTATACTATGTTTTTCTATATTATTCTATATTTGCTCCGTTGAGCTTTATAGTTACTTGCTTGATCCTATTCTTGGGTTTCTTCTTTTATGTTTTGACAAACGTTATACTGAAGGGTTAGAGGATAGGCTCTGTCCTGATATAGGGCATCCTTCAAGTTTTAGTCTGTCTCCACCTGCTGGAAAGGAGGCTCAACCCACTGTCTGGACTGATCCGTGGTACTACAGGAACGAAAATTAACAGGTAAGAACTAATTTTCCTATATGACATAAGTATAGCTTCATTGGAGCTTCTCATTGCAATCTTCACAATATACATAACGAAAATATCAGAAGCAGCCGCATAGGTCAAAGAATTTCACAGGTCAACGGAAGAATACCCTAGTGAAGTTGAAAGAAAGAAGGGAAGTAATCAGGATGGCTAAAGTGGAAGAAAGGGTTTCTAAAGAGAAACTGAGGTGACAAATTATTTTTCAGATTTATCAGAGAAAGGATGAAGACGAGTTAGAATTGAAAGACTAAAAGGTCACAAGGAGCAACGTCAGGCACTTCTCTTAGAGGAGTGAAGCTGTGGAAAGCGAGGAGGACTGTCATGGCACAGATTCTGATAACCTCCTGGACGCCGCACACCTGGATGACAATTTTAATATTACATCGGAGGACCCCCAACTCGTGCAGAATTTAGAGACTGATTCTGCAGCCTCAAAAGAGTTAAAAAACTACAAATCTGAGATAAGGTGGATGTTTGAAGACCTCAGAGAGGAGCTCACCACCATGGCCCATAGAGTTGACTAGTTTGATGCCAGCATGGACGCCCAAGCTGTATCCTCCAAGCACCTAGAGGAAACCTGTGTGGAATTCCAGGAAGAAAATGCAGCAATAAAAGAAAAACTAACTGATCTGCAGAATAGAGCACATCAGGAGAATCTCCAGTTCAGGGGGTTTCAGGAATCCTCTATAAATGAGGACTGTGTTTCTCTGGTAGGCTGCTTTTGCAAGTATTTACTGGAGGTGGACAAGCCGGGAGCAGGAGAGCCTACTTTTGACATAAAACTTGATAGGGCGCACAGAGCCCTAAGTACTCCTAATAACAACCGAATGAGAGACATAATTGTATGCTTTCATGATTTTACCATGAAAGAGAAGGTGGCAGCTGCAGCAAGGAAGCAGGCCACATGGGCCTGGGAAGACCAAGAAATAGCAGTATTTGCAGATCTCTCACATGCCACACTGCAGAGCCATCAAGAGCTCCATGAAGTTACTTCCTTTCTGCGTAAGGAGAATGTTAAATACAGATGGATGCATCCCTTTGGTGTTTCTTTCTTTTGGGACGGTGTATCTTTCAAGATTCCTTCCATATCTGAAGCAACATAAGTCCTAAAGGAGCAAGGATTCTCCAGCTCAGTACCACATTCAAAGCCCAATTAAAACTTAAATTCCAAAGATGTGCCTCCAAAGTGGCAGAGTGGGCACCCGCAACAGCCGTCTCGAGGAATTTCTGAGTTCATACCACTATCAAGGACACTTGGGGCCAGATTTTCGAATCTATGCCCAATTTTATAACATGCGCGCGCAGCCGCTCACATGTTATAAAATCCAGGGTCGGCGTGCACAAGTGTGCACTCCCTTGCGTGTGCCGAGCCCTAGGGGAGCCCTGATGGCTTTCCCCGTTCCCTCAGAGACCGTTCCGAAATCAGAGCAGCCTTGGAGGGAACTTTCCTTTCGCGCCCCCCCCCCCCCCCACCTTCCCCTCCCTTCCCCTATCTAACCCGCCCCCCAGCCCTACCTAAATCCCCCCTACCTTTATTAAGTTGTGCCTGCCTCCGGGCAGGTGTAGATTGCGCACGCCGGCCGAGTGCAGGTGCGCAATCCCCTGGCCTAGCAGGCCTTCGGAGACCTCTGGCCACTCCCCCGCCCCCATCCCACCCCTTTTTTCGAGCCCCGGGACATACGCACATTCCGGGGCGTGCACAGGAGGTGTCTAAAAGGGTTACGCACGTAACCCTTTTAAAATCCACCCCTTAATGAACTTAATTTTTTCTTAATCATGGAATATCTAGTCATCCAGCTTATTGAAATCACCTTGAGCTATTATTTCTCAGTCATGTTGCATTGTGTTTGGAGGGTTTTATACATCATTTGCTACATATATAACTCCCTTTTTTCTTGTCTTTTACTTCTGTTTATCTTAGATACTGTTAATGTTTACGGCTACCCATTATTTACTGTAGTTTATTTTTTTAAGGCCTGAGAGAGCTCTCTGCCTCAAGACCTCCTCTTCCTCCCTGGGGATGGGAGTGTTAGATCTGCACGGAGGTTACCACAGATCTCTTTTACTTGGTGGGGGGGGGGTGGTTGTGGGTTTACAGTGGGTGGGGAGACTTGCACATCCTTTTACTCCTTGGCGGTGATTTCTTCATGTATCTACAGACCTTACCTATAGTCATAGCTAGAGGTAGAACCTTTCCCCAGCTTTCATGCCACTAGATTATAGCACTATTTTTTCCTTTTAGAATAGCCCTGGGGCATTTCTCAATTGTTCTTGGTTGTATGGCTAGTCTTGGGTTTCAAATTTCACAACAGTGCCCCTTGACACTATTAATGGCTTCTTTTCAGGTGGTTTCTCTTAATGTAAAGGGGCTTAATTCCCCATTTAAGTGGCACTTATATTTTAGAGAACTGGAGAACCTGCAGGCAGACATTATATTCAGTCGGGACTCATTTGCGTGGCAGAGATGAGTGCCGCTCTAGGAGTACTCTGGTATTTAACAGTAGGTCCCAGCAAGTCTCCTACCTGCGACTCCGGTCTGGGAGTATTACAGAGGACTGAAGATTGCACCTGGAGAAAGGATTACACTCCCTGGACAAACTCTACCCATGAAAAAGTAGAAGCCTCCAATCCAGGAGGTACTGGTACCATCCCTTGCTGAGGAACCAGTTAGGGGAGTTCCAAAATCAGGCACCCCACCTCAGCAGTCTTTACCCATGCCTATATCTGGCTGAGAAGAACCAGGCTTACTGATATCAGAGGAAGATAATTCTCCCTAAGCTTCCAAACAAAGCTGACACAAGTTAGCGGGCACTCCTGGCTGAGATGCCCGAATATGACAGGTAGTGCAAAGAGAAAAATATTGATAATGCACAGGAATCAAACCTTTTCTGATGGAAAGGAAGCTGTAGGACTAGTGGTCATGATGTGAACCTCCAATGTCAGGAAATACTTTTTCACAGAAAGGATCATAGATGCCTGGAATGTTTTCCCAAAATCCATGGTGAGGGCAAGAATGGGAGCAGAATTCAATGGGGCAGAGGATAAACAAAGATCATCCATAGTGGCTGGAAGAAGGAAATGAAAAACTGAGATAATGGTTGGTAATTTTGGTGTGACATTTTTGCAGGGTGGTAACCTGCACAGAGCAGCAGTTGCAACTCTAAAACAGAACAGGAGTGACCTGTGCACCCGCTCTCCCGGCGCGCGCACAGGTCACTCCTGTGCGCGCAATTCTGTATTTAAATGAGGCCCGGCAGTAAAAACAGGCAAAAGGGAAGAGAGATCCAAGATGGCTCCTTGAGCGGTCGCACATTCAGATGCTCCCGAAATTTTCTGCTTTCCGCCCGAGCCCTCACTTCCAAGCAGACAGCATATCATCTTGCAGTATGCGACGCCCTTACCTCAAATGGGGGTCTTGAGCCCCGCTGGCGGGACTGAAACAGGAGAACCGTCGCCGCCTGGGGACATAACATTGACCCCACCAGAGCTGCGAGAACAGCAGAGGGCTACCTCTCCAAGCCCCGCCGTGCAAGCATAGTCGCCTGCGGATGACGTCTCAGCTCAGTCTCTGCTGGGTGGCTGTCTCGACGAGGCAGTGGATCAAGGGAGCTTCTCTCCTCCCTCCACGACTCCGGAGAGGCCGGCACAGAATGGAGAGCTTGCCGGGAGTATACTCCAGAGATTACCAGCGCGAGAGGGAGAAAGTGGAGTATCAGGAGGTTTGAGAAGCCCTCTTCAGGTAAAAAGACCGGCTGTAATTACTATGAGTCTCTTTGGGACTTGATGGTGGGGATGACCAGGGTAGTTAATGAATCTACCCGTGAAATGGATGAAAACTCCTTGAAAATAACTTCTTTGGAAAATCAGGTTAAGAGTAAGAATAAAGAACAAACTAAAGACTTAGCACAAGTGAAAAATGAGTTAAAACAACTATCTGAATTAAGTGTGGCGTCTATGAAAGAACAAGCAGTCTCAATGCGTAGACTTGAAACTGTGGAGAATTATTTACGGCAGTTAAATTTAAGGATCTTGAATTTCCCTAAGGTAGTCTGTGAACTACTATTGATAACATTTAAAAGGTACTTAAAGGAAATTTTGAAGAACTCAGAAGAGCAGATGCCAACGCCGAAGAAAATCTTGTTTTTGAAACAA
The DNA here is from genome assembly GCF_901001135.1 of Rhinatrema bivittatum. Classification (NCBI taxonomy): domain Eukaryota; kingdom Metazoa; phylum Chordata; class Amphibia; order Gymnophiona; family Rhinatrematidae; genus Rhinatrema; species Rhinatrema bivittatum. The sequence goes on from NC_042615.1 coordinate 341,708,731, forward strand.
AGGCAAAGCCAAATTCAGATATCCCCGATAGGGGATATGGGAGACTTTGAGAACTTGTCTGATTATTTAGAAAGTTCAGGTCTTGAAGTGCTGGAAAGACCTGTCTTGTTTGTTTCATTATATTCTGAGTATGATAAGGCATTAATTATGAAGCATTACTTTAAAGTCATAAATGTTACCTATCCAGGAGGGCTTATCCGTATACTTCCTGATTTATCTAGAGTAACTCAGTTATGCAGGAAAGATTTCTTAAAAATGCGCCCAGAGGCTCGTACACTGGGGGCAGAATTTCTTTTGAGATATCCAGCAAGATGTGTAATAAAATATTCTGGAAATGTTTGTGTTTTATAATCCTGAGCATTTGAGGGAATTCGTAAATGCCAAGAAGGTCACCCCGTGATAATCTCGCGCAGAATTAATGATGGTATGACAAGAGAGTCTTGCCTTTATTATGCTGTTTTCCACTTAATTACTCCTCTAGTGTTCTACCTCTCTCCCACAATATTTTCTGAGAAAATGTGAAAGTTAAATTTACTTCCTATATTGTTTATCAAGAGGAATATTTTTTCTTGTGTTATTCTTTTGCTGTATTTCTAAGCAAAGTTATCTTTGTTATTATAAAACTTAATATAAAAAAAAAACCAAAAACAGGCAAAAGGAAGCGCTAGGGACACTAGCGCGTCCATAGCGCCTCCTTTTGGACCGGAGCGGCAGCTGGCAGCGGGTTTGACAGCCAACGCTCAATTTTGCCGGTGTCGGTTCTCGAGCCCGCTGACAGCCACGGGTTCGGAAACCGGACGCCAGCAAAATTGAGCATCCGGTTTTCGACCCGATAGCCGTGGGCTGACTTCAAATTTTTTTATTATTATTTTTTTTTTTACTCTTTTTACCCTTCGGAACTTCAGACTTAATATCGCCATGATATTAAGTCGGAGGGTGCACAGAAAAGCAGTTTTTACTGCTTTTCTGTGCACTTTCCCGGTGCCCGAAGAAATTAGCGCCTACCTTTGGGTAGGCGCTAATTTCTGAAAGCAAAATGTGTGGCTTGGCTGCACATTTTGTTTTCCGAATTGTGCGGGAATACCTAATAGGGCCATCAACATGCATTTGCATGTTGCGGACGCTATTAGGTTCGGGGGATTGGATGCGCGTTTTCGGCCCTTACTGAATAAGGGGTAATGCTAGCGCGTCAAACGCGTGTCCAATGGCGGGTTAACAGTGCGCTCCGTTGGAGCACACTGTACTGCATCGGCCCGTATGTTAGGGAAAGTGGGTTTTGGTAGGAAAGATAAATAGTTTTGTTTTGGCCATGTTGAGTTTAAAGTGGCAGTGGGACATTCTCATGTCGTTTATAGTATTCTATTTTACTTGTTATAGTATCAATATATTACATTATACTATATTGTTATCCCAAAGTTCTTATGTTACTCCCTGTTAACGCTGCACCTCTATTTTAATGTATCGAGTTGTTCTAAATGTAAACTGGAGCGAAGGCCAACACTAATACTTCGGTATAAAAAAACCAATAAATAAATAGATAAATTCAAACAACAATGTGACAAAAAAGTTGAGATTTGGGACTGGGTTCCTGATAAAACATCTGGTGTAGAAAGGTAAATCTGGGAATCAACATAATAAAGATGGTGCTGAAAGCCATGGGATGAGATCAGCGCACCGAGGGAATTAGTATATAGAGAGAAGAAGCCTCAGGACAGAGCGCTGAGGCACACCAATTGATAGTGAGCTGCACTAGAGAGGATCCACCAGAGGATCCATTAAAATTGTGATGGGAGAGGTAAGAAAAGAATCAAGATGCGACGGAGTTCTGAAATCCAAGCAAGGACAGAGTAGCAAGGAGTAGGGGGTGATCAACAATGTCAAAAGCAGCAGATAAGTCAAGAACATAAGAAAATAAAAAGTTGCCATTCTGGGTCAGACCAAGGGTCCAAACGCAGTATCCTGTTTGCAACAGTGGCCAATCCATGTTACAAGTACCTGGCAAGTACCCAAACATTAAATAGAACCCATGCTACCAAAGCCGGTAACAAACTGGCTATTCCCTAAGTCAACTTGATTAATAGCAGTTTATGGACTTCTCCAGGAACTTAGCCAAACCTTTATTAAACCCAGCTACACTAACAGGCCGATTCAGTAAGGATTGCGGTGGAACGGGTTGCTCCGCGTTGAGTGCCCGCTCTCCCAACGCATGCCCAGCCACCTCTCCTGGGCACGTAATCATATATTTAAATGAGGGGTTGCACTAAAAGGAGGCACTAAGGATGATTACATGCCCCTAGCGCCTCCTTGGCTCAGGAGAGGTGGTTCTGTCAGCAGGATCAGAAAACAGACGCTCAATTTTACGAGTGTCAGTTTTCCGAACATGCTGACAGCCATCGGTTTGGAAAACAGACGCAGTCAAAATTGAACGTCTGTCTCCTAGCTGGACCGGCACTTTTTTTTTTTTTAACATTTTTGGTTTCTCCTACTTAATATGCTAGGATATTAAGTTGGAAGGTGTACAGAAAAGCTGCTGATAAATTAACGCCTGTTCTTAGCGGCCATTTACCGCTGTACTTGGGATCGCGGTCTGGCAGTTGGCTGAAGTAAGTTTGGAAACAAAGAAAAAAAGAAAGATAGGGGGAAAAGGGTGGGGGAGGTAAAGGAAGGGAAGGTGGGGTGGGGAGGTAGGGAACGGAGGAAGGCAGCGCGACTGAGCGGGCTCAGTGCACGCAAGGTGCACAATTGTGCACCCACTTGTGCGCACTGACCCCGGATTTTATAACATGCACGTGCATCTTATAAAATCGGGCGTACATGTGTGCGCACCGGGTAGCGTGCGCACAAGTACGCCCACGCGCAACCTTTTAAAATCTACCCCTATGTGATCTCATTGAAAATAAAAGAAGGATATGCGAAACTAATGATCCCGAGAAAACTAAAACCTCAACTAACGCTAAACAATTTCCGCACAGTTCTGCAGGCAATGATATTCGCAAGTACAGACTACTGTAACTCACTACTTTTAGGACTACCACAATCTACAATTCGGCCACTACAAATATTACAAAACTCAGCTGCTAGAATTTTGACTGGGAAAAAATAGAATGAACACATTACAGGAACGCTAGCTGATTTACACTGGCTCCCAACTGAACAAAGAATCCAATATAAGGGATTATGCATAATACACAAACTAATCCACGAGGAAAAAGCTGACTGGCTTAACACTGCACTGCGTGTACATGTCCCGCAAAGAAACCTAAGATCTGCTAATAAGGTTCTACTAACTGTCCCCTCTGTAAAAACAGCACGCCTCACGCAAGTTAGGGAGAGAGCGCTGTCACTGGCTGGCCCCGTGCTATGGAACACCATGCCACTCGAAATAAGGATGCAGAGTAATTTCAAAATATTCAAAACCAATCTGAAAACCTGGCTTTTTAAACAAGCTTTTTATAAAGATAGAGAGAAGGAAAAAAGCAGTTGATTGATAAGGATGCACCAAACTAGAAGTTGTTACTTGTAAGCTACAAATGCACATTAATGTTAAATTCAATCCGCTTAATATGTTCCCAACAGACAAGCTTAATTTACACACATAGTTTATTGAAATGAATTGTTACCGCACTATGATGGCACATGATTAATTTGTAATCTATACCACTCACATTTTTATCGTGCCTTGCTGTAAACCGTTGTGACGGTTATCTAACTTAACAACGGTATAGAAAAGTTTTAAAATAAATAAATAAATTACAAGAGGAGTCCAGGCTGCTACCAGGAAGGAGGCAGATTAGTAACCTGCTTCTGGAGCCATTTCAGAAAATCTTAACTGAGTCTAGATGCATGGCTAGACCAGACAAAGCTATGGATATTAAAAGCAACAATTTGGTATCATCGAGAGAAGGCTCAAAGTAACAGTGACCTTATTGTGGAGAAAAATGCAAAAGCTGGTTATTTTGCAAAATAGACAGAAATCCACAGCCCAAAGCTGGCATTTCTTCAGTTTAGTAGGGGGCAGGTAATAGTGCACTGGGCTAGTCAGGAGTGATTATCAGCTGGGATGCGACAGCTAGAGCTCCAGAAGAATGGCTGAGGGAGAAATATTCATCAGAAAAACAGGATGTAAGAAATACTCCCCACTACAGAATTCTTATAAATCGAGCCAACAGGTTTGGAAAATCAACATCCTACATTCCTGGAGATCACAATAATCATGGGATTACAGATAATCCATCCTGATTTGAAAGTCTACTTCTCCAAATATGATGGCGCTAAATACATTATGCATCCCTGGCTGACTGCACTGAAATATATACTTGCTGTGCAGTCTGACAAGACGATTCCTATTAAATGTATTCCTCTGCTTACAAATGACAACACAAACTGGTGTAAAAGAAAAACTATTATGCACCTGACCCCAAAAAACCTAGAATATTTCAAAGAAAACAGCAGCTCTGGAGAGCTAATCAGTTTGAAGACAACTATTAAAATAGGAATGATAAGCATTTGACATTCACTGTAGAAAATGGCAGCTATTGTAGGAGCACAAAACCAGGCCAGGGACTCTCACTCTAGGAGTGAAGGAGTAGCCTAGTGCTTACAACAGCAGGTCCTGAACCAGGAAGACCAGGGTTCAAATCCCACTGCCACTCCTTGTGACCTAAAGCAAGTCACTTTATCCTCTGTTGCCTCAGCTACAAACTTACAGAACAGTGCACTCAGCTGAGCCTGTTTTAGATGTTATATAATACGTGGGCTGCTGTGTCCACATACGCACGCAGATTTTATAATCTGCGTGCGTATGTGCAGGCAGTGCGCGCAAGGGGGGGGGGGGGGGAGGTAAACATATGCAAATTTGTGCGGAGACGATATCGGGCTCCCCCAGTTCCATCCCAGTCTGCTCTTAAATTTCCTATCTCCTACCCTAACCTCCCTTCCCCTCTCCTCCCCATCCTCTAAATCACCTTTTATTCTACAAGTTACTTCAGGGCCTGACGATGAAGTATATTGTTAATGTAAGAGTGTTTTTCTTGAATTCATTTTTTCACTCATTGCTTTTGGATTTTTGTTTGATTGAATATAACTTTGAACCATGTAGAAGTTTGTCAGCTTCTGTCGACTTAGAGATTCATTGAAACATACAGTTTGACCAAGGGTGTTTAAAAATTCGCAAACAAATGTACTTGTCTGTGCCACTGCTGCCTAACCTGTGTTAGTGACATTCCAACCTGGGGTTCTGATGGGTGTTCAACCAGCAATACCCCTTACATTTATCCAGATGTATAACAGTGCAAGAGGCTCAATAGAAACCGCTCTGAAAAGTTAATACCAATATCTCATCACAAATCAGAATCAGTTGGAAAAAAAAATGAAAAATCAGGGATCTTAACAGATTAACTCCTCAATTATCTACAAATAAATTCCAGTACTGTAAAACTTTGTAGTCAAAGAACTTTAAAAAGACCGCACAAACATTTCTCTACAGAATAGTATAAATGTTTATTGTTCTTTGATCTGTTTTGTTTTTACAATATAGAAAGTGTATTCTTTGAATAGGTCTTGTAAATATAAATTTTTATCTTTCTACTTTCAGATGTAAACAGAATTAGAAAATGAAATCCCCACTGTAATTTACTTAAAAGAAACTGAATGAATCTGACTACGATCCTTGTTCAGCAGTTTGATGTAAATAGTTACGGAAGTATTAAAAAAAAAACCAAACAAAAAAAAAACCCCCACAAAAAAAATCCATACATTTGAAACAGAAAAAGAAGCAGAATACTTGGGATAGCTCACTGAACACAAATGGGAGGTTGGAGGTAAAAAGCATTTGATTGCACCTTCAAATTTTTACAAGAAACTATTTGCAAGCAGTGCTTTCATACATAATCTACATCTTTTATCCAACCTTTTTTTCCCCTCCTTCTTAGCACAATGTATAAATACACATCACAAAAGGTGCAGTTAGAATAAAACACAGAATATATACAAAACACAGAGCAGTTCCTAGACAAAAGAAAACATATTGCAATCTGTTTTGAAAAATAACTTGATTAGGTATTACTTTATCCACAAAGTCTAAATTTACATTTATACAATATCACTAGACAAAACAAGTGAGTCGCTATAGATAAGTGGCGTCTGTCCATACCCACTGAGCAACTTAAGTTACTGCATCAACATTACTATACATCATAATAGGTATATGACGACATTAATGCCTTCCTTTTTATAGATTGTACTCAGGTAGCGATGCACAGACCATCACTGGACAGTGTCAGCAGCACATGTGAACTCTTCAGGAAATCTACAATGCAAACTCCAACTTCTGAAATCTTGCTTCACACATGAGACTTTTCAGCAGTCACAACAGTATGGATGAGGATGTGTATATATTATATACAGAATATATCTCGCAAAAAAAAAAAAAAAGTTCTTGTTCTGGTAATTCTAGAGAAAGTTAAACTCATGAAATAAAATTTTATAATTCCAACATGGTTGTTTTTCATACAATCTGAAAGCTCATCAACATGTACACAATTTGTGAATCATTTGCTGAATTATAGAAAATGGTTAAGTTTAGCACTTGTAAGTTAAAACATCATAAAAAAAACCAAGAAATACTCAACTAAGATCTGGCAGAAAGCTTCTATTAAAACAACAAAACAGCCAATATAGATAAAAGGCAGGTTTAAGGCTTGCATGTGTTGTAAAGAGATTATGTGGCCACTGCTCATTTCAAGTCCCCTCTCCCCAATACGAGAAACTGCATGTTGAAATGGACTTTACAAGCAATACAATAAGTTCAACATGCAACAGTGAGAAACAGATATTGTGTGTATATATCTTTCCTTGGTGCTCTGTATGTAGCCTTTAAGTGAAAGCAGCACTTTGACCATGTGCTAGGAAGAAGTTCCAGCGTTCACATGGCATGCGTATAGTAAACCTATACCAACAAATACTGGCATATCCTTCTGAACAGGCCCACAGAAAACAAGCACTGCCAGCTGGTGTTTGAATAATAAACCTACTCCTGAAGGAACTAAAACTTTAAAAAAAAAAAAAAAATCTAAGAACCCAACATTTCTTTGCAAGTGCTGGGAGTTGCCATAGTGACATATGTGACAAAACGCTCCTTGGCAACCAAAGGAGCTGTGTGACAGCTGTGCAATACTATGAGACGCCACCAATCAAAAAATCTGTCATATCAGAAATGTTACCTGTCGTATACTCAATGCCATGATTGATCCCAAAAAGGGTAAGAAAGATGCTAAGAGCAGCTTAAGAACTGAAAAGGCAATTTACCCTACATTCAATCCTCCAGAATCAGCTAGTTTTATCCACTTATTTATTTTTATAAAAGTTTTGTTTTCAAATTCACATTGTGGAAACTGGAAGCATGGATTCCATTAGATTGCAACCTATGATGGAGAGACTGGGAGAACTGGGAAAATGTGTTTTTCAGCTACCACTACATTTTCCTGAAGCCAAATGCGGGGCGGGCCTGGACTGAAAACATTTTTAAAAACTCATTCATACTCCATAGTATTGGTAGGAAAAATGTGTAGGTGTAAATTGAAATGTGACCATGTTCTGCAGAGCGAGTAGCAACATTTACCACAGGTAATTTTTAGCTAGTTTTCTCTCAAGTCCTTTGGGAAGTAAGCATATGCAGAGCATTATCTACTACTGTCTGGAAGACCTTGTTTATATTATTCCAAGGTCTGGATTTGCATAAAACTAATACTAAAAAAAAATCAGTCATAAGAAGACATTAAGAGAAATATTTACAGCACTAAAAATAGATGCTGAAATTATTTGTTAGCGTTACAGTGTTTACAACATAAGAGAGGCCTCCCTCTTGCACCAAAGCAATATGTGTGTGTATGTATGTATATAAACAAATACCTAGAGCGATCTCTTGTGAAGCATAATGACAAAACAAGGCTTACAATGCAAAACTACATGTTTTGGGGCAGGTCCTTAATTTTAAATGGCCACCATTGCCTCAGATTTTGTGAGTTTACTCAGATTACCTAGATGGCGTAATCAAATATTTTAAGGCATAAAGTCCATTATGAAACCACATTTTAGTTTTGTATTTTTTTTTTCACTAGCCTCAAATTGCAGAACCCCCTGACCCTAGCAGAAATAATATACCTAATGACTAAAGAGAATGGTTTCACAGATCAAGGAAGATTTTGGTTTTGCTTTGTTATAATGTAACTATACATATTAAAGTTTGCTTCAAATGAAAGTGATTGACATTTTAATTTTTTTCTCTGAACATGGAAAGCATCATCTTGCCTAACAAAATTTTAGACTATCAAACAGCATTTTTACCTTAAAATAAATTCAAAAAATAATTTACATTTTAAAAAGTGTGTAGCATTGTAGAATATAATTTTTTTAACTATGTTACTGTACTTAGAGAATCAGACATTACAATGTTACTTACCTAAAATATATGTATGAATAGTGTGTTCAATAACCATTTTATAAAGTCCTTTATTTGAGCAACATTTAAATGAAGACTTATGTAAATTCCTTTATTTGGTTTCAGAACATTGCATTCTAGAATTGAAATCCGCTGATGCAACATATTTCTTACCAATCAGGTGTGATGCAGGTCTCAGTCAGCTGCTTTCACAATGGTTAGTAAGATTACAAAAGCCCCCACAGCACTTACAGTCAAATCATAAAAGCTTGAAATGGCTATGCTAGGATTGAATTTCACATCTTTTAAAACAAACTGCCTCTTAAGTAGAACATAAACAGAACAAAATATAGTAATTGCCCAATAGCTACAAGTTTTCTTTTCACTGCTTATTCACAAGAGAAGAGATCTCCAGAACGAACTTATGGTTTTATCACTGTTGAATTACAGAAATCCCTCCCCTCACTCATATTAAGCAAAAATAAAATCATTAAGTGGGCAAGTTTCTGAGCTACTCAGACAGATGTATACTTTATGCTACTCAGAAGCAAGAGAGCAACTGCTAATCAATGTTTCTAGTAGCATGCCCGTAGACTTCTGACTCCCTTCTACCTGTCTGCCACTATTTCAACTGGATAAAAGGGAGTCAGAGGTCCCTGGGCAGGCTAATAGGAACATTGTTCTTGAGGTTGTTTCCTGCTCTATGGGTCTGACTGTAACTGTCAAAAGTGCTTTTGTGGTGCTGTTGACCACTGACAGCGAATGATTGACATTGATTACATCTGGTTATAGATGGTCCGCTAAATATATATATATATTCCAATTTCAGAGTAATGTGTAAAGAAATAAAGACTTTTATATAATGGCTCCTAGATTATCTAATTTGTTGCTCTAACAAAGGTACTTAGATGCTGGTTAGGGAACCCTCTATATATGCACACGCACACACATATATTATATATATATATATTATATATATATATGTATATATATAATACATATATAATTATATATATTATATAAATTATTTATATTCTATCTATATATATCTATATATAGATAGGAATAAACCACAGCCAGCTGTATAAGAGTGTAATTTTCTAAAGGCATTGTATATTCTAGAGTAGAAAGGACTGTCTGCGATAAAATCAGTCCCAAGTCACACCTTGCACTGTTGAATTCCACCTGCGCCTTCTGCAGCTCCTGCAAGCGGTAAGAAAACCAGAAAGCTGGAACACTTATAGTACAGACAGACTCACACATAACAGTTCGGGCAGAAAAAAAAAAGTCTAAAGAGTAGATTGAGCTATTGCACCTGGTTAAAATGTGATTACAGTTACTACTGAGGTTATTTTTTTTAGCCAAATTGTGTGCAACAGTTATTATTTCTCTCAAATATGTTAGCTTCTCAGAACAGATGGACAAAAACATCACACACCGGATTGTATAAATCTTCTCAGTTCATGATCACCAGGAAGAAAAAAATTGCCCATCACTTTATTTTGTTTCCTGTAATGGTGATGGACTCTTGTAATGAATGTACCTTTCCTTTCCCTTTGGAATCTGGTTTCCTATCTCTACACTAGAATACATTACATCCCTTCCGCCCCTCACAAAAGCCACTTTATTCTTCTCCTAAACATTCCATTACCTTTCAGCCAGTTTTATCTCTAGATAACAGGGGAGAGTGACCACACATCTCAAGCAGAAAGCTAAAACTCATACAGCTGGAAGAAAAAAAAAATTCACCACGGGGTATCGTCATAAGTTGAAGAAGGTTTAACTGCAAAATTTAAAAGAACTGATTTGCTTATCATAAAATCTCTTCTTGCTTCAGTATTATGCTTCGCAAGGCAATCTAAAACAAGCGCTAAGTTAGCAGGGCGACATTTTTCCGCATCCTTTCCTGTTAAAACGGAGCTCCAGTTCTCACAGAGTCCTGTCCTGTGCTTCCGAGTTCTGGGTTTAGCATGGTTCATTGTGCAAGATTTAACAGGTCAGGGCGCAAGGGTCACTTTTGGCTTTTCCTGCCGAGTTAATAACTCTCATTAGACACCGTCCAAATTCCTCCAGTATCATGCGTTCTGCAGCTGCCTTCGATTTTCCTGCCTTCTCAGCCTGCTCTGCCTGTGCCAGGAGGCAGTCGCACGTAGCCTCAGTAACTTCCTTGGTGACGAACGTGAATGGCAGCCTGAAAATGGAAAATTGAAATCAAAGGAAACAGAAAGAAATTTTTTAATGAAAGCATTTTTTCAAAATATTAATGATGTTTTCATGGGAGGGGTTGTGAGGGTATATCCTGACCTATCATGCCCCACCCAACAACGAAGGAGATTATTCTTAGCTATGCGCCCGGAGGTCTTGGCCAAAGGGGCTAGCTTTGCTCTCCGTTTTCCTTGTAGGTGTATTGTAAAATTTGCTGGAAATATATATGTTTTCTTTATGCCAGACCAATTGAGAAAGTTTTTGGATGGAAGGGCCTAAGTTAAAATGCTCGGAGTCAATATATAGAGAGATACCAACAGTTAAGTGAATATTATTTCAATGATGTACTTCTCTATTTTTTCCTTTGGTTCTCCTCCCCCCCCTTTTTTGCCTATGAAAAATAAAGAAAAATATTGTTGATGTATCCAATGGATATGAATATATATGCTAATGGTAATTATATTATTTCATGTTATAATAATTTCTGTAATTTCAGTCAAGGTTTATTCTTGTAATTATATTGAAAAATTCATAAATAAAGAATAAAAAAAAAAAAAAAGGAAAACAAAGTCAGTACATAAGCTAGTAAGGAGGGGCTGCTGGGACCATTTTTGGTTCTTCCCCCTACAGCCATGGACATACTAGAATAGTGGCACGCTGAAGTGGAGCTTGGAAAAGGCTGAGTGCAGGGCAAAAAAATTGGTGCCGGACAGCTATTTACTATGTAGCACAAAAATGATCACTTAAAAATAGCAGTGCCTCACACTCACTGCAAAGCAAGCAGACAGAGCTTACTACAGCATGGACAAAGAAATGCTGGGACAAGTTTTTTTCCCCCTAACGCAGTCCAGGTTTCGGGGGGGAGAAATGCCATTTTTGTACAATTCGAGAATTGAAAAAAAAATGTCCCAAAGTCCCTGGGTGGGGGGGTGGTCTTTTCACCATGTCCCAGCTCACCAATAAAGAAAAGCAGTCAACAGTCACTCTGAAGCATGATTACCTTGCTTCAAACTGCTTCTACAATAAAGTGAAGTTGCTTACCTGTAACAGATGTTCTCTGAAGACAACAGTTCACTAGTCACACACATGAGTCATGTGATTGTGCTCAGCATCGGACAGACACTTATACAGTTTTCAAAAAAAGGCAAAAGCTTTGCACTGCCCAGGCACCATAGTCCCTGCATTACTGTGGCCCTGCAGTACAATTCACGTGTATATAAAAGCTTTGGGACCGATGCAATAAATTAGCGTACAAAGCGGGCGCTGAACAGTCAGCACACGCTTTCTTAATGCGCCCCAGGCGCCCCCATTTAAATTAGGGGGTTGCATTAGCAAGGAGGCACTGGGGTTGCTTGCACAATCCTAGTGCCTCCTTGCTAACGAGAACCCGATCGGTTTTCGTGACTCGGCAGTCCGCCAGTCAGGAAAACCGATGCCGATAAACTGACCGGAGGATGGCTGAGTCATGAAAACAGACACAGAGTTTGGGTTTTCGTGATGGCTGTCCACCGGTGAGGAAAACTGACGCCGAGAGTTCAGGAGCGTCAATAGAGCGTCCATTTCCTGAACCCGACTATTATTTTTTTTTTTTTTACTTTGTTTCTTGAATTTTTCATCCTACTTAATATCACAACAATATTAAGTAGGAGGCAGTACAGAAAAGCATTTTTTTCTGCTTTTCTGTACTTGTTTTAGATGCGCTCAGCTATTAACGCCTGCTCCAGGCAGGCGTTAATAGATGACAGTTAAATGTGTGTCCGAGACGCACATTTTTTTTTTTCGCATCGGGAGTGAATGCCTAATAGCCTCATTCACATGCATTTGCATGTGATGAGCGCTATTAGATTCACTCCGCGTTGAATATGCACTAATCCCCTTATTGCATTAGGGGACTGATTAGCGCCTATTCAACTCCAGTCCGACTTCGGGTTATACAGTGCGCTCAGCTGAGAGCACTGTATTGCATCGGCTCCTTTGACTGTGAGGAAAACTCCTCCAAAGGGGAGACGTGTGTGATGGGTGAACTGTTCTCTTCAGGCAACACCTGTTGCAGATAAACAACTTTGCTCTCTCTGAAGACAAGCAGTTCTCAATAGTCATACACATAAGACTGCCTTCAACAAAAAAGAGGAACAACTTGAACAGATAATAGGCAGGAATTATATGAAGCATAAAATTATAAAGTGGACCCTAGGAGGGAAGGAGTTGGGTGTCTAACCCTCAAAGAGACCACAGAGAGTCCAAACCTATCATCCTGTTGGGAGGCCATGTCCAGTTATGGGATGTGTATGTGTGTATGGCATGTTATAGCCTTGCAAACTGAAATCAATGAAGGTAGACATTAGGTGGGTGACATTTCGCCATTGCTCCAACTTTAGATGTGTCTGGGCATAAGAGAAGAAAATGGAATCTGCTATCCAAATGGAGAAATGTACTTTGAAATAGATGCCACTGAATCCCTTTGCTCACTTCCCCTCCCTTTTAAAAAATTAAAGTTAAGGTGGTTCAAAAAATAGGAACTATAACTGTCCAATCCAACTTAGTAAGAAAAGGTGCTTTTCTGCTGGATTGGTGGTGCAGCAAGTAGGGAGGCAGGCCGCTCCAGAGCTGGGATACTGCAGGCACTGGGAAGCGCTGCTGTTATATTTTGATCATGAGAGTTAAGCTGAATCTGGCCTGCAGGAAATTACAAAAAGAAGTGGAGAGTTGGGGCAAGCTTAGAACCAAGAGATTTCCATGAGGTCAATATTCAAAGCTGGCTGTTTAAGTAACGTAGCCAGATATAACTCATCCAGCTAAGTTAAATGGAATATTTAGTGGCACAATCTCCCTTGATCCTGAGTGATAAAATTTGGGATTTACCCAACCTGATTGGATCTCTAATTGATAGCTCCCTCAGAAGGAACCAAATCTGTCTCTGTAAAAGGGGGCTATGAGAATCATGGCCCTCCAACTCTTATCTGAGCTCCAACAGAAGTGGATACACATACAGCAGACTCTTGCTCCAATGGAGAGCAAAGACATTGATGCTAGTTTGTCTTGCATCCCTTTCCTGGAACAGAAGAGCTGGGACCTTCCTATTCTGTTGGGATGTAAACAAATCTACCATGGGCATGCCCCACTCACAGAATATCTGATTTGCTAACCCCAGACCAGAATCCATTCATGGGGTTCCAGAACCTGACTCAATTTGTCCACAAGGACATTCTCCTCAGTTCCCCAATACATTGCCCTGCAGATCATTCCTTGTGAGAGGGCCCAATCCCACATCTAAACAGTTTCCTGAAACAGGAGATATGATTTGGTTCCTCCCTCCATGTTGATGTAAAAATCACTACTCGATATTTCATCTGGACTATGACGACTGTTGGCCAATCAATCTCTGAAAGCTCTCAGAGGATATTGTACTGCCCTTAGTGCCAGGAACTTTATCTAATGAAGTTTCTTCTGAGCAGATCAAAGATTATAAGTATAAAGCCCCTTTACATGAGCTCCACATCCTAGGTTGGACACATCCATGGTGAGGACATATAGAATACTATACCTCTGGTCAAATTAGATTGGATCCACCACCAAGGAATCTCTGAGTGGTAGAGTGTAGATGCTGTCTTGAAGATCCTGAGTGGCTTGAATCCACTGAGATCTCCTCATATAGCTGTGCCAAGGAAATAACATGCACTGTTGAGGCCATAAGGCCCAACAACCTCCACATGTGTCATGCTACCACCTGTTGACTCATTTGAATCATCTCCACTGCAGATATCGTGATAGCCTTCTGTTGTGGAGCTCTTGCCCAAGTCAGGTCTAGCAGAACTCCTATAAAACTTCAAATGAGATGACGGACTCAAGTGGGACTTAAGCTAGTTGATGACAAACCCTAATAACTCCAACACCCCGATGGTTCTGCACACTGATTCTGTGGTACCTACCTGAGATGCGCTCTTGACCAGCAAATCATCCAGATATGGGATAACCCACACCCCCAGTTTGCATAAACACACTTCCACTGTGGTGAACGTTTTGTGAAAGCACAGGGGGCTGATGCTAAGCCAAAACGCAGCACACAATACTGGAGGTAATGATCCCCAGCCACAAATCTGAGATATTTTCTATAACCTGGAAATATTTCTATGTGAGTGTAAACATCCTTAAGATAAAGTATATCCAGTCCCTTGTTTATAGGAAGGGAACCAAGGTATCAGGGGAACTCTTCTCTTTTCAGATACTTGTTTAAAGCCATTAGGTCTAGGAATCAGGAAGTACTTTGACTTGAATCCTTGCCCTCTTTTCCTTGGGAGAATGTGCTCAAACCATATTGATTTTTAAGAGGGAGGAGAACTCCTTCTGTAGCAAGTCCTGATGTGGAAACTACCTCCAAGCTAGGTCTGGAGGATGATTTCATGGAACAGCCAATAAATTTAATCTGTACCCTTTTTGTATTATGCTGAGGACCTTTGGGTCTGAAGTTACACTGGGTCAATGGTTTACATAAAATCTTAGCCTGCCTCTGACCAGAAGATCCTTCAGCACAGGCACCAGGATAAAGGCTATGCTCTCTGAAATCCAGTTAAAACCCTGTTCCTGATTTTGACTGAGGTACTGGCTGTGGCTTAGAGGTCATTTGCTGCCTTAGCTAAGGACGGGGGAGGGTGCTATTATGCATGGGACCAAGGGGATGGAAGATAATGCCTCCTTGGTTGGAAGAAGTGTAATCTTGATCCTCACTTGGGTACCTCCTGACAGAGGATGAGGAGTCTGGAGTGGCTATGGAGAGTTGCTGAGGTATCACAGTGTTCTCTGACCTATGCTAATCCTTCCTTGACCCTATTTCTGAAGAGATTATCTCCAATGCACAATATGTCAGCAACTCTATCCTGGACTTCAGGTCGGCAGTCTGAGGCCCGCAGCTAGGTAAGTCTGCAGACACCAATCCCCATGGCAGACATTCTTGATGCCATTTTGAACACATCAAAGACTGACCTGATCATGTGGTTTACGTACTTCATTCCCTTATCTTCCAGTGACTGGAAGTCAGCAGGCTGTTTCTGAGGAAACTGCTCGGCCATCTTTCATATGTGTTTCGGCAGGTTCCTCATGTACTGGCACATGAAGAGCTGCTAAGAAGCAATGTGGGCTTTGAGCATTGCTCCCTGGAAAACCTTCCTCCCAAGAGAATCCAAAGTTCAGGCATGCTTCCCCAGGGACAAAAATTGGTTCTTGGGAGAAGATTCAGCACCACAGATTGGTGCAGCAGCTGCCTCTCTTGGAATTTGGAAGACTTGTGAATGAAAAAAAATAATCATATCTGTTTTCTTATTCCTGGGAACCACAGAGAATTCTCCCACATCCTCATCTGCCCCTCCAGAATGACCTTGTATATTTGGATTGCCTTGATCTACTTTGCAGGCTCCATGAATTGGAGGATGTCCAGCATCTTATTTCTGGTTTCATCCTCCCTCTGCAAAGGGAATGGCTTCTGCCATTATCTGAACTAATCCGGTGAAGGAGAAGTCTTCTGGTGGAGACTTCCTACTTTCAGGAGGAGGAGAGGAATCAGAGGGAAGATCTATCAATTCCTCTGCTTCAGAACATCTTCAATCTGTAACCGTTTCCTCAGGAATACTCCAAACCCAACTGGTACCCTTGGGGAGAAGACCTAGATGCTGCCATTCCTGCATGCAAGGCCTCAGAGAGGGGAGCACTTGTCTGTTTGGGCTTGGAACCTGAGGAACTCCTGTGCCTCAGGGAAGCTTCTCCCTTGATAGGCTGGAGATCACCATTGGTGATACCGGTACTGAGCTTCTGTGCAGCTGTAGAAACACCAGCAGTGACTGAACATCAGTTAGCATTGTTGCCGAGACTCTCAATGCCAGGTCATCAATGCTCTGCATCACCTTGACCAAGGTTTGCTGGATCTTCCTATTCAGTTCCTCCTCAAAGACTGCCAATACCAACACCAAATGGGAAGCAGGAAGAGAGGCCATGTCTTCCTGTGAAGCCAGAGGTGTATCAATGGAAAACACCTGGACTCCTGGAGACTGATGCAGTTCCTGGGAATGCATCAAGGACATCTCCTCTCTGTGGTTATACTTCAGGGGATTCAAGGTTGAAGCCAAAATGTCCCTGCTCCTGGCATCATGCTTTGATGGAGACAGATTTATTTAACACTTTTATATACTGACATTAGTGTGCAACATCATACCGGTTTACATCCGAACTGACAGGTGGAAAGTACATAAAACGAGAACAAGGGGGGGCAGTGATGCCAATACTTCTTTGCCTTCACTTGATGCCCTGCATTGGAACTCTTAATGCTAGAGCCGAAGAGGCTAAGCTATCAGGCAAGAGGAAATCAGATGACATGCTATCTCCATGGTCGTTCTAGATGCTCAATATTGAGGGGTTTCCATGCATCACCAGCAATCAGTGCACCTCCTGAGTCTTCAGTGTCAATGCCGACACACAAGAGTCATGGTGCTCAAAGTGCTTCTCCATGAAATTCAACTGGGACTGGCCCATCCTAGGGGTCTTGGCTGTGCATCAATGACACCCAGAGATAACATGCAATTCCTCCAGAGACAGGATACATTTATTATGGGGATCCGTGAGAGACATGACTCTGCTGCACAGGGGACATCTCTCAATGCCACTGGTAGACATGTCCATGGCTGGACAAAAGCTGAAGATGACAACTGAATGAAAGTTTGAAAAAAAAGAAAAACAAGACCGAAAAAAACTAAGGAGACTAGAAGGGGAGAAAAATACCTTGAAGCTTTGCAAACAATTAATTTGACTGTTCTGGAAGAAAAAAAATCACAGGAAAATATCAGGAGGGTGAAGATTTGCGATCAGTGGGCTTCACAGAGAACAGACTAAGGGGGCCACATGTGGATGTATAGGTAGTATGCCAGCCTGCACATGTCCAGTAGGGCACAGTCAAAGTTCTTGAAATTTTGACATAAAAGTTATGGGCAGGGCTCCATTGGATATCGTAATTCACTTCTGAGGGATGCCATCTGCATCTTTTCTGCAAACTTAGTTTTCATTTTTTTTTTATTTTACTTGGCTTCGAAATTTCAATGTTGTAACAAAACAAATCAGTGGAAAAATGACAGTTATAACATGCGTGAGAAAAATTAGTAGAAAGCAGACTTGCTTATCTGTAATAGATGTTCTCCTAGGACAGCAGGATGTTAGTCCTCACACATGGGTGATATCATCAGATGAAGCCCGGCACGGAAAACTTCTGTCAACATTTCCAGAACTTTGACTGGCATACTGAGCATGACCAGCATGCCACTATCCATTCGTAATAGAGAATTAGAAAAATTAAAACAACAAATGTAAAATGAAACCCAATTCCGCAGGGTGGCGGGCGGGTTTCGTGAGGATAAACATCCTGCTGTCCTAAGAGAACACCTGTTTCAGATAAGCAACTCTGCTTTCTCCTAGGACAAGCAGGGTGGTAGTCCTCACCCATGGGTGAATACCTTGCTGCAGGCTATTTCCGAACAGAGTGGACCAACAAACGGGTGCCAACGGGCACAACAACCTAGGTGCTGTTGGTAACTGAGGAAGACAGCCTGAACCAGAAAAACAGGACCCAAGGCGGAAGAGTTGGGTTTAGACCTGAGAAAGTTTCGGCCAGTCTGCCCTCCATAACCTATCATCTTGGCAGCCATCTCTGTCCAGATAACAGTGAGTGGCGAACATGTGGAGAGAACTCCACATCGCAGCTCAGCAGATCTCCATCATGGGTACCGCTCTCAAGTGAGCCACTGAAGTTGCCATGGTTCTGAGGGCTTGAGCTTTAAAATGGCCACCAAGCTGCAGTCCCGCTTACGAGTAGCAAAAAGAGATGCAGTCTGCCAGCCAGATAGACAGGGTGTGTTTGGCAACATCAGCTCCCATTCTGTTCTTATCAAAAAAGATGAAGAGTAGTGTGGAATGCCTATGGCCTGCTGTCCTCTCAAGGTAGACTGGCAAGGCCCTCTTACAATCCTAAGTACGCAAGGCTGTTCGCTTGAGTGCGAATGAGGACTGGGAAAAATGGTGGGTAGGACGATAGACTGGGACAGGTGGAAGACCGATACCACCTTAGGCAAGAACTTAGGGTGAGTATGGAGAACTGCCTGATCATGGAAGAACTTTGTATAAGGCGGGTATGTCACTAACGCTTGACGTTCGCTGACCCGATGAGCTGAGGTGACCGCGATCAAGAATATAACTTTCCAAGTCAGATATTTCAGGTTACACATGCGCATAGGCTCAAAGGGGTCCTTCATGAGGTGAATCAAGATCACATTAAGGTCCAAGGATACAGGCGGAGGATGTAGAGGGGGCTTCAACTGAAGCAGACCTCACATGAAACATCCAACTAAGGGCTGTATTGAGATTGGCGTACCATTCACCCTGTGATAAGCCCCAATGGCGCTGAGTGCACTCTGACTGAGTTGGTCTTTAGACCAGCTTCTGACAGGTTCAACAGATAGTCCAAGAGTTTTGGGGTGGAGCAAGTGAATGGGTCCACCCCATGCTGCTCACACCAGACAGCAATCCTCCTCCACTTCAAGCTGTATGACTTTCTAGTCAAGGGCTTCCTGGAGGCAACCAGAACCTGAGATACATCATCAGACAATGCCAGGGGCTGCAATACTAGCCTTTCAACATCCAGGCTGCTCGAGACAACACCCGGAGGTTGGGATGGCGCAGCCTGCTCTGATCCTGTGTGACTAGGTTCGGGGAGGTCCCTAGATTGATCGGGTTCTGTACAGAGAGGTCCTGCAGGAGAGGGAACCAAACCAGCCGCGGCCAAAAGGGGGCTGTGAGGATCATGGCTCCCCCGTCCTGTCAGAGCTTCAGGAGTGTCTTCATCACCAGAGGAAGTGGAGGATATGCATACAGAATCCCCTTGCCCCAATGGCGGTCAAAGGCATCCGAGGTTGGTTTGCCGTCCTCTCTGTAGAGGGAGCAAAAAGACTCCACCTTGTTGTTGCAGGGGGAGGCAAATGGATCCACGTCCGGGGTGTCCCAAAGATGGAAGATCATGCTCACTACTGCTGGGTCCAGGGTCCACTCGTGGGGCTGAAAGGCCCGACTGAGATGGTCCGTCACTGCATTCTCTGTCCCCATCAGGTACAAAGCTCAAAGCAATATCCCCGAGAGTAGGCCCAGGTCTAAATCTGAACCGTTTCCTGGCACAGAGAGAATGACCCCATGCCCCCTTGTCTGATAATGTACCACATGGCTACTTGATTGTTAGTCTGGATTAGGACCGATCTGGTCATTAAGCAATCCTTGAATGCCCACAGACCGAAACGAGTCGCCGGGAGCTCCAGGAAATTGATCTGGAACCGAGCTTCCTTACCCGACCACAGGCCCTGGGTGCGGAGCCCACTCCACATGGGCACCCCCACCTCAATGTGAATGCATTGATGGTGAGAACAACCTAGAAGGAGGGGGATTTGAAAAAGACCCCTTGCTCGAAATTGGCCAGGTTCTCCCACCAGGACAAGGAGGTCTGGCGTGGCGGCGTGCCCCCGATACGGTCATTGATGTCCTGGGAGGCTTGCCTCAACTGGGACCGGAGGGTCCACTGCATCCTGCGCATGTGCAGACGAGCAAAGTGTGTGACATGGACTGTGGCCGCCAAGTGCATCATAAGGTGGGTGGTGACCTGCTGACTCCGACGTATGGAGTCCGCCAAAGCTGCCAAAGTGAGTGCCTGGTCACAAGGCAGGTAGGCTTTGGCCTCCTCCATGTTCAGGTGAGCGCCGATAAAATTCAGGCACTGCGAGAGGTCACGATGGGACTTTGGGTTGTTGATGACAAACCTGAGAGACTCCAGCATCTGAATGGTCAGGTACAGAAATCAAAGCATTCTCTCTTGGGAACTGCTCTTGATTAACCAGTTGTCCAAACAGAGGAACACCTGTGCCCCCAGATGGCGCAGGCGCCCTCCCACCAGCATCAGGAATTTGCTGAAGATGCGAGATGCCGAGGCGAGGCCGAACAGCAGCACCCTGTATTGAAAATGCCTGGTGACTGCAGGAGATCTCAATGTGTGCATAAGCGTCTAAGATCAAGGGAACAAAGTCAATCCCCATTCTGCAAGAGGGATCAGAGTGCCAAGGGAGACCAATTTTTCTCGTTTGAGAAAATGATTCAAAGCTCTCAGGTCTAGGATGAGACAAAGTCCCCCGGTCTTCTTGGGGATCAGGAAATATTGGAAGTAAAATCCCATTCCCTGCTACCGCAGAGGAACAGGCTTGACTGCCCTGGACTGTACGAGGGTGGAGAGCTCAGACAGTAGTATTTCCCGATGGGAAGATTGACTCCAAGAGAGCATCCCCGGGGGCATACTTTGGAAGTTTAAACAATACCTCCGGCGAATGATGGAGAGGACACATCGTTCCAAGGTGATCACTAGCCAGCAATCCAAGAACCACAGCTGGCCTTCTACTGGAGGGCCCGGTGCCAAGGGTATGGTGACTGGACTTGCGCTCCCTCTCTCCCAGTCAAAACCCCTTAGCAGGGCTCAGCTGGGGTGCTGGTTGAGAGGTCCGCAGCTGCTTGGGGCGGCCTCTAGAGGGCACCCTCTGAGACCGTCTGTGGGAAACTGGAGGGTAGTATCTCCTCTGGCGACAGAAGGACCTACGAGCCCCTTGCCTCGCTAATCTTCTGGTCAAGGAGGGGGGGAGGGGATCCGAGGCACTAGTCAAAAGATACTGGAGGGTCTCATGATGGTCCTTTAGCTGAACCACAGCATCTCGGACCTTATCCTCAAAAAGGTTATCCTCCATACAGGGAAGGTCCACCAGCTTCTCCTGGACCTCCGTCCAGAGATCCAAAGCTCTGAGCCATGCCATCCTGCAGGCTCCAATGACCGCTGTGGCCACACGAACTGATGTCTCGAAAACGTCGTACGTGGAACACACTTCGTGCTTACCACACTTGAAGCCTTGCTGTCCCAGTGCCAAGAAATACATCTTACTGCTGTTGAGGGAAGCATGGTTTCCAGAATGTTTGGGCCATATATAACTGGAGGCGGCAATACGGACTAACATTGCCCTCTGGATACCTTCCTACCCAATGCATCCCATTCCCTATGTTCTCAACCTGGAGGCGTGGAAGCATGGGTACTGAACCGTTTGGCCTTATTGAGGGCGGATTCCACTACCACTGATTGGTGGGGGAGCTGACGCTGCTCAAAATCTAGGGACGTCTGTATAAGGTAGACAGCATCCACCTTCCTATTTACTGGTGACACGGATACAGGATGTTTCAGATGTATAGGAGCAACTCCTTGACATCTCATGCATGGGAACAGCTACCACCTCTTTTGGCGCATCAACAAACTGGAGCACCACCAGCATATGGTATCTGGCATCCTCTTCCATCAGAAGTTGGAAGGGAATAGACTCCGCCATTGTGTGGACAAACCGGCAAAGGTTAAGTCCTCCAGTGGAGACCAGCACCACTCTTCCGGGGGCATGTTCCGAGAGAATGTCCTCAGAGATATTGGAGGAGGATGCAGAAGTATCATCCCCCCAAGGGTCAGACGGAGCTTCCTCCTCACTGAAATCCCCAGGCAAGGTCAGTGGGGGATCCGTGCTCACTGCCCGTGGTCTGGGCTACGGGGGAACTGAGGGTACCTGAAGGGCCCGGTACCGGAGCCGGAAGTGGCAGTCAAGGCGCCAGAAGCCCCGATGGGCCTGGAAACGCCGAACCTTCCTCCTCAGAGGAACCAGTGATGAGTATCACTCCATATGGGAGAGGCAATGATGGCTGTCGGGGTACCGAAGAACCCCCCGGGTACCGGCTGTGAAGGGAGGATGCTGAGAAGGACATTGAGGCCCTCCAGCAGTGGTGCTAGAATCGAGGGAATAGGCTCCGGTATCGGCGGTGACAGCGATGGGGCCAGCGGTTTGATATCCATAAAAGCTCGGAGCACCGCAAATTGAACCCTGCAATCCAGCTCCTCCTCAAAGTTTCCTGTGGGTAAGGCAGGTGGAGGAGGAGCAGATACCACCGAATCGCCCTCAGAAGGAGGGTGATCGGTCCCTGGCACAAACATGGGTATCAGTGGGGAGTGCCTCAGACACCCAGGCTCGATTGAGGGCAAGGCCTCGTTTCCGCAGGGCCGCTTTGAGTGCAACACAGCCAATGCTGGTACCTTCCCAGAACCATGCCATGCACCGATGGTGACCAGTGATTGTGTTTCTCACAGGACAAGCAGGATGGTAGTCCTCATACATGGGTGACATCATCAGGATGGAGCCCAATCACGGAACACTTGTCAAAGTTTCTAGAACTCTGACTGGCACCTACTGGGCATGCATAGCATGGCACCAACCCTGCAACCAGCAGGGGTCCCCCTTCAGTCTCTTTTTTCCGCGCAGCAGTAGCCACACGGTTTAAGGAGCTCTCTAGAGATACCTGACAGGAATTTTCCTCACGGAACTTCTTTCAAGATTACCCCAAAGGGGTCCCCCTATCGATTATGTACTCCTCAGTCGAAAGGTAAGGCTTTACCCCTTGTTTGCGGTCGATTCCCTTCGAGTTTTCCCTTCAGGCCTAACAGCCATTGAACACACCGCGGCTAAATTTTTGTCGAAGCCATGGCGTCGGGTTTTCGTCGGTACCCCGACTGTCCTCAGACAATGTCCATCACAGACCCGCATAGAGTTTGTGTACTGTGTTTGGGGGTCTGACCATGACATTTTAACTTGCACCAAATGTGCCCAAATGACGCCGAAGGGCCGTAAGGCCCGTTCAGAGAAGATAGAGTTTCTTTTTCAGTCAAAACACCCCTGACTCCATCGACCACCTCAACATAGTCTGAGCCATCGACCTCTCGCCAGCAGCGGGACACTGGGGCTGCCCGACCGTCATTGTCTACTCTAAAGGTGTCAACTTCTTCCTCATCGCCTCAGGAAAAGGATCGAGAAGATCATCGTGAAAACTGTCGCCACCGGCATCGGAAGGCTCAATCCGCTGATCCAGGCAAGCCCTCGGCATCGGCAGAGCCACCGACAAAGAAATCCCGTCTAGAGAAGGCCCCATCCTCCTCTGCGACCGGGTCACCTTTATCAGTGCAGGGAGCCGCGACTCCACTTTTACTGGTGGACCCTCCGGCTACGCCACTATTGCCTCCCACTCTGGAGCTGGGGTTACATGCCCCAGGCTTCCACGAGGAATTGGATCGGATGATACAAGAGGCCATCGGGTAAAGCACTTCAGGGCTTCCGACCTCCATCGGCGCCGTCACCGATGCCAGCCCCAGTCACCGACCCAATACCCATGTGCTTGCACCGCTTTTAGGCAGACTGGATGTGCTGATCGGTGCGCTTCCACTGGTGGAACCAAGAGTACCGGTATGTCCACCGCCTTCCACGCCAATACCTTTATCATCGGAAGATGAAGAAACACCAATACCCATACCGCCATCTGGGATCTTGCCACAGACTCGTCCGATGACACCGGTCCCATCAGTACCTATACTGCCATCGGTACTGCATCGTCCTCCATCGGTGCCACCATCGATGCCGTCTGTGCCTCCTCCGGTACCATCGATGCCTAGGCCTGATCCTTCAGGACTAATGCCTTTTCTTACCTCTGGTAATCCTATGGGGGCTGGGGATCCTTGAACCGATGATTCTTCCTAGGATTCTGATGATCTGCCTTCAGAGCCCTCTCCTGAGGAAAGAAGACGATCTCCTCCAGAGGATCTGTCTTTTATTAATTTCATAAAAGAAATGTCTGAAACAATTCCATTTCAGCTTCAGACAGAAGAGGACTCGAGGCACAAGATGCTGGAAGTACTCCAGTTTCTTGATGCCCCTAAGGAGATCATGTCGATTCCTATTCATGAAATCCTAATTGACCTACTGAAAAGGAATTGGGAGCACCCAAGCTCGGTGCCACCTGTCAACCGAAAGACAGATGTCACCTACCTTGTCCAGACAGCCCCTGGGTTTCAAAGACCACAGATGGATCACCATTCTGTGGTTGTGGAGTCAGCCCAGAAGAAGGCTCGACGTTCTAAACCTCATTCCTCCATACCTTCAGGGAAA
Source organism: Rhinatrema bivittatum (assembly GCF_901001135.1). Lineage (NCBI taxonomy): Eukaryota > Metazoa > Chordata > Amphibia > Gymnophiona > Rhinatrematidae > Rhinatrema > Rhinatrema bivittatum. The sequence goes on from NC_042615.1 coordinate 341,733,448, forward strand.
GAACAGAGGTCCCTGGATGCATCTGGCAGGCATGTCTTCCATGGCTCAATGCTCATTTCTCGCATTGCTTCCTACCAGTTATACATGACCCAGTATATTAGTGCAAGAAGGTGGGCCTGGCTGAAGTCCTCAGACCTACAACCAGAGGTGCAGGACCAGTTAGCAGACCTACCCTGCGCGCTGGAGATAATCTCTTTGAGGACAAAATCCAGGAAACAGTGGCACAGCTAAAGGACCACCATGAAACGCTGCGCCAACTTTCCTCAGTACCTTCTGATTTCCCGTCCACTTCTAAGAGGACATTCCGAAGGGACTCTAAGCGACAGTCTTTCAAGCCACGGAGATATTATCCTCCTGCCGCTCGAGGTTGTCCTTCCAGGCCTTACCAGAAAGGTCAGCCCAGGCAAGACCGACCTCAGAAGACTCAGCCAGCCCCTCAACTGGGCCCAGCTGCTGGGTTTTGACTCCTCGCTGGAGAGCATAAGCCAACCTCTTCTACCGTCCGTACCAGTCGGCGGTCGACTGTGCCACTTCACCAACATATATGGCACACAATCACTTCCAATCAGTGGGTCCTGGCTGTAGTGTCCCAAGGGTACCACCTCAACTTCCTGATTGTGCCAGAGCACTCCCCACCTCTGCCGACGTGGGGGTCATCCGACCATTCTCAACTGGAGGAGGAGGTTTCAGTCCTCCTCGAATCCTGGGCAATAGAACCGGTGCCCCTCTCCCAGCAGAGGCAGGGGTTCTATTCTCGGTATTTTCTCATCCCAAAAAAATCAGGGGGCATTCGTCCCATCCTGGACCTACTTGCCCTGAACAAGAATCTGCAGAAAGAAAAATTCAAAATGGTAACCCTGGGTTCCCTACTTCCTCTACTGCAAAGAGAAGATTGGCTTTTCTCTCTAGATCTTCAGGACGCATACGCACACATTGCCATCACTCCGTCTCACCGAAAATTCCTTCGGTTCCTAGTCGGCCCCGGGCACTTCCAGTACCGGGTCCTCCCTTTCGGCCTGGCGTCTGTACCTCGAGTCTTCACCAAGTGCCTCGTAGTAGTCGCGCCCTACCTGAGGGGTCAAGGAGTTCATGTCTACCTTTATCTCGACAATTGGTTGGTAAGGATTCCGACCCAAAACCACGCACTAGAATCCTTACGTCTAACCCTCAATACACTTATGTCTCTCGGGTTTCTAGTCAACTATGCCAAGTCCAAACTAATTCCATCTCAAACCCTATCCTTCACAGGGGCAGATCTGAACACCATACAGGTAAAGGCCTTCCTCCCTCGAGATCGAGCTTACACTCTCACGTCCCTGGCACAATACCTCCAGGCTCGAGATTTCTCGACAGCTCGTCATTTTCTCATCCTGCTGGGTCATATGGCATCCTCGGTACATGTCACGCCCATGGCCCGCTTGGCCATGAGAGTGACACGGTGGACCTTGCGATCCCAGTGGGCTCAGGCTCATCTTCCAATGTCCAGCATTGTCCACGTTACCAAGCAGCTCCGCCTGTCGCTGGCCTGGTGGATGCAACACTCCAATCTTCTTCAAGGCCTTCCTTTTCAGGCTCCATAACCTCAAATTATCCTAACAGAAGACGCCTCCATCCTAGGGTGGGGTGCTCATGTCAACAACCTGCAGACTCAGGGAACCTGGTCTCTACAGGAAGTCAAACATCAGAAATTTCTTGGACCTTCGGGCGATCAGATATGCCCTCTGGGTTTTTCAGGATTGCCTCTCAGGCAAAGCCATCCTGATTCAGACCGACAGCCAGGTGACGATGTGGTACATCAACAAGCAAGGAGGAACGGGCTCCTAGCTTCAGTGTGGGAAGCTGCGCAGATATGGGCATGGGCTCTTTCCCACGCGATGTTTCTCAAGGTGATCAACTTGGTGGGCGTGGACAACGCTCTGGCAGACGAGTTGAGTCGAACCTTTCATCCGCATGGGTGGTCCTTCAACCCCACAGTGGCGGACACACTCTTTCAACGCTGGGGTTAACCACGACTGGACCTCTTTGCATCCATCCACAACCGCAAGGTATAGAATTCTGCTTGCTCACTCGCAGCCACCACTCAGAGCCGAGGGATGCGTTCGCCCTCTCGTGGTCCACAGGTCTCCTCTATGTGTACCCTCCACTTCCACTCATCTCCAAGACTCTTGTGAAGTTACGAAGGGACAAGGGCTCAATGATTCTGATAGCTCCTCACTGGCCACGCCAAGCCTGGTTCCCAATCCTCCAGGACCTCTCAGTATGCCAGTGTTTTCGCCTGGGGACAGACCCGCTACTGATAACTCAGAACAACGGGCGCTTGCGCCACCCCAACCTCCTGGCCCTGTATCTGATGGCCTGGATGTTGGAAGGCTGATACTCTGACCCCTTAACCTTTCGGAGTCAGTATCGCGAGTCCTGGTAGCTTCACGAAAGCCTTCCACGAGGCGCTCTTATTGCTCTAAATGGAACAGGTTTACGGTCTGGTGCACGTCTATGTCCTTCAACCCCTTTGCTTGTTCCACCACGAAGTTTCTGGACTATCTCTGGCATCTCTCAGTCGGGCCTGAAAACTTCCTCTATAAGAGTACATGTCAGTGCGGTAGCCGCTTTCCACAATGGAGTAGGAGATGTCTCTATTTCCACACGTAGTCACACACTTCATGAGAGGTTTGCTCCACCTCAAACCTCCCTTGTGTCCTCTGGCCCCTGCTTGGGACCTTAACGTGGTCTTGGGACAGCTCATGAAACTTCCATTTGAGCCTGTCCAATCCTGCGATCTCAGCTATCTCACCAGGAAAGTAATTTTTCTTCTTGCTATAACATCCGCTCGCAGAGTTAGTGAGTTACACGCATTAGTCACCTACCCGCCTTATACTAAATTTCTGCACGACAGAATAGTCCTCCGTACACACCCTAAGTTTTTACCAAAGGTAGTGTCGGAATTTCATCTTAATCAATCCATCATTTTACCTACTTTCTTTCCAAGGCCCCATTCAAACCCAGGAGAAAGGGCTCTTCATTCCCTGGGCTGGAAACGTGCCCTGGCATTTTATTTAGACCACATGTCAGTCCACAGGAAAACCACCCAATTATTTGTTTCCTTCGATAACATCAAGTTGGGAAATCCAGTGGGAAAACAGCCCCTTTCCTCCTGGCTCGCGGACTGTATCTCCTTCTGCTACCAGCAAGCAGGCATTCCACTACAAGACCGTGTGAAAGCACACTCTGTTAGGGCCGTTGCAACTTCAGTGGCACACCTCCGTTCGATTCCACTTATCTATATTTGTCAAGCTGTGACCTGGAGCTCTCTCTCCATACCTTCGCAGCCCATTATTGCTTGGATAAGGCTGGCAGGCAAGATTCCATTTTTGGCCAGTCTGTTCTGCGCAACCTATTCTCAAGCTTAATAACCAACATTCTACCAGCGACCCGTTATGGGTTTTCAGGATGCCCTCCTCCCAAATCCACCCCTGTTGTTGTGCCTGTTGCACGTCTTTGGTTGCATTTGGTGCTTTGCTCAGGCATCCTCAGCTCGCTGTTCACCCATGTGTGAGGACTACCATCCTGCTTGTCCTGTGAGAAAGCAGAGTTGCTTACCTGTAACAGGTGTTCTCAAGACAGCAGGATGTTAGTCCTCACGAAACCAGCACGCCACCCCACAGAGTTGGGTTTGCTTGCGATTTATTTTATTTTTCGCACGTACTTTTACTATACACAAGACTGAAGGGGGACCTCTGCAGGTTGCAGGGTTGGTGCCATGCTGGGCATGCCCAGTAGGTGCCAGTCAAAGTTCTAGAAACTTTGAAAAAAGTGTTCCGTGATTGGGCTCCATCCTGATGTCACCCATGTGTGAGGACTAACATCCTGCTGTCCTGTGAGAACACCTGTTACAGGTAAGCAACTCTGCTTTCCTCGATCTCCCATGGTGCTTGACCCGCTCTTTCCCCAGTGCTGAGGAAGGAGAGGAATCTGATGTCCTGGACCGCAACAATACGACAAGTCAGTTCCCGGCACCCTTCTCAGGAAGAGGAGATGGGGTGGGAGTGGACATCGATGATTTGGTGTCCATGGGCTCCCCCCAACCCTGTGGTGTCAATACGCCGGATGCCAGCATGGACGGCCCCAATTTCCCAGAGCTGAAAAGCATTTCCATTTTATCCAAACGTGCCTGGCGACCTTTCAGGTCATCTGGTTGTAGAACCGGCAAACTGGACATCGTGCGATTGCCCCCCCCCCCCCCCCCCCCCCCCCCCCCGGCAAAGTATACAAACGTCATGCGGATCAGTCAGAGACATGGTCCGCGGACAATGGGGGCACTGACGAAACCCTGAGGAAGCCATGCTTTGGGCTGGGTAGCCACAGACTCCAAAAACCCTGAGAACAGACCTCAAAGAAGGTATAAAACTTACCGTGCCGCCCTACTGACTAAGGAAGAGAGACCCCAGTGTGGATGCGATGGAAACCGCAAAAGCAAGAACAACTCTGAAAAAGACAGAGCAGAGCTCCACTGCCACTAGGCAACAGCACCATGGAAAGAAAAAGACTGAAGGGGGACCCCGCATGGCCATGAGGATAGTGGCATGCTGGGCATGCTCAGTATGCCAGTCAAAGTTCTAGAAACTTTGACAGAAGTGTTATGTGACGTGCTCCATCTGATGATGTCACCCATGTGTGAGGGCTACCATCCTGCTTGTCCTAGAAGAAAAATCATTTTTCCACGGATTTCTTGTGTTTTAATATTGAAATTCCCAGGCAAAATAAAATAAAAACTGAAAACGAAGGTCCCTATGCATGAGTAAAAAAAAAAAAAAAAAGCTAAAATGTAGCTTACTTTTTACTCACATTTTATTACATCAGGCCCTAGATTAGATCTTAGTAATTACCTTTACTGAATCATCATCACTTTTTTTTTCTACTGGTGACAACTTTCCCTATGCATGTTATTTCTCTAGCTCTTGGCACTGCCTTGTCACACTGTTGTATTGTTGAAATCATCAGGTATGACTGTTTAGAGATCTCTCTCCTGCCATCTTGGATTTCTGCATCCTAAATGCGTGACTCATTTTTTTACATTAAATTTTAGTTGTCACAATCTTGACCACTCCTCAAGCTTCCAATACCATTCCTCATTTTAACTACTCTACCTGGAATACCTACCCTGTTGCAGATTTTGTCATCTGCAAAGAGATAAATCTTTCCTGCTAACATCTCTACAATATTACTTATGAAAATATTGAACAAAACTGGATCCAGCACTGATTCCTAAGGCACTCTCCACTGATAACCCTCCATATGCCCAGGTAACATTCAAGATTCCTTCCTAGGCTGGAGGAAGTCACCAAAGACTATTCCTCATTGCCACTCCTTTGGCTGGGAGAGATTGTTGCAGTAGTGACAGATGACGTCCCTTCCTCCCCGGGATCAAGTATGTTGCCTCTGTGGGAACCTACCTCCATCTGGCTCCAAAGAACAGGAGATGTGATCCTTAGTCTCTTGAAATAGAGCAAAGCATATTGCCTATGTCAATATGTTTGTTCTCCCATTTACATTTTAATGCCAGATTCTGACACAGCTGCAAGATTTTTGTTAGGATGTAGCTAAGAAAAGAAGGAACTATACTTGAAGCAAAGTATGGTAACTGGTGCTGTTTCATTAACTTACTTCCCCCCGCCACTAGTTAGTGTTGGTGCTGGCCTGGTTAGGAGATCTGAAATCTGCGAAGAGAGCTTTGTTTTTGCAGCAGTCTGTTGCTGGACTCTGACTTCGGCTGCATCTGCCAAGTGCATTAATGTCTTTCGTTCGGGACTTTCTTCGAAGTTCTTACATCCAATGCATTTGCATATAGAAGAACACATGATTTTAGCCTGGAAAAAAAGTAAGGCACAATTCAGTGATGGCAACAGTTATCCACTGTTTGGTCATATATTTGGTATTTGCAAACTATTTAGTGAGATTTATGGATTTATTTAAATGATTTAGAATATTTATACGACGAACAATCCAAAGTTCTGACAGCTTAAAGTAAAAACATGCATAATTATAATAAGACACAGATACAGCAACAGGCCTACTATAATTGTTACATTAATTGTTAATTGGGCTTCAAAAATGAAGCCCAATTAAAACAAAGCTGCTGCAGAGAGGAGACATAAATGTGCGATATTCGTGGTACTACTCCAACCGAAGTATCAGCAACTGATAGACTAATGTAATTCAAAAACTTATTTAAATAATAATGACTTTAAATTCTTTTTGAAGGTTTTGGCATGGTTCTTTCCAAAGCTGCGCTGGCAGGGCATTCCACAACAAAGGACTGGCAAGAGAATTGACCATATAGTGGGAATATCAAGAACGCAGCGACCAACAAAGGATTCCAAGTCAGACTGTAGATTTTTAAAAGCAAACTAATACATGATGGTGCATCACTACTGAAGGCCTTGTATTTTAAATCAAAATCTTGAAACTTATCCTCCACTGAACAGGCCACCAATGAAGAAACTAAAGAACAGGGGTAATATGATTGAACGGAGCAAGTTGAGTCAATATTCTAACAGCTGAATTTTGAACTATTTGAAGTGCTTTTAATACACATGCAGGAAAAACAAGGTAAACAGAATTGCAATAGTGGAGTTTAGTAAGAACAAGTGACTGCAGAACTTTGTGAAAATTGGTAGGGTTCAGGTAAGAGCTTCAGTCTTCGCAAAAGTCAATTTTAAAAAAGCACTTTGTGCAACAGTTTTGAGGTTGAAAGAAAAGTTGAATTGAATAGGATGCCCAAATTTCATACCTAGTTTACAATATAATAATAGAACTATGATATGGAAGAACAACTACTGACTGTATTAATATTTGTTTTAATTAATGAATAAATCACAAAATAAAACTAAGTATAGTTTTAAGTTTTATGAAGAGATTTGAGTTTTTTTGATGTTTTATGGTTCTAGGAACCTTTGTATCTAAATTTATGACATTACTTCTGTTATGATATGATGCAGTTTTTTAGGCCTTATTATGTACACTAGTTGTAAGAAATATTGTATTTTGATTTGTTGTGAACCGTTATAATGGACTCAGAGTGACGGTATATAAAACGAAATAAAATAAATAAATAATTATCGAAATGAAAGTCAATAGGAAAATTGGGTAATAGAAATCTACTCATTATGACAACTTCATATTTTACAATAGACCAAGTAAACATCTCCCTGATCAACATCCAGTGGGACTTAGTTGATCGTGAGAATCCCTAGTCAACAGATGCATGCTGAATACGTTCATGGAGATGCAGAAGTTGCAAGGAACCAATGACAGTTTTCAACTGTCTGCAAAAATAAAATTACAAAACATATAGTCAGACATGGTTTAATGAGACACAGCCAACATGGATTTACCCAGAATAAATATTACCTCACCAGTCTGCTACATTTTTTGAAAGGCTTAATAAACATGTGGATGATGGTGAGCCAGTGGATATAGTGCATCTGGTTTTTCAGAAAGTGTTTGACAAAGTCCTCCATGAAAGACTTCTCAGAAAACTAAAATGTCATGGAATAGGAGGCAATGTCCTATTGTGGACTGCAAACTGGTTAAAAGATAGGAAACAGAGAATTTTACTCAATGGAGGAAGGTAAATAGTGAATGCCCCACGGATCTGTATTGGGACTAGAGCTTTTTAACATACAGCATTTATAAATTATTTGGAAAGTGAGGTGATCAAATTTGTAGATGATACAATTATTCCAAATTGTTGTGAGAAATTGCAGGAGGACCTTGCGAGACCAGGAGACTAGGCAATCAAATGGTAGATGAAATTTAATATAGACAAGGGCAAAATGATACACATAGGGAAAACTACTCCCAACGAATCTTAAGTTCCATATTAGGAGTCTCCACCCAGAAGAGGATCTAGGCGTCATTGTGGACAATACATTGAAATCATTAGCTCACTGTGCGGTGTGGTCAAAAAGGCAAAAAGAATGTTAGGCATTATTAGGAAGGGACTGGAGAATAAAATGGAGAATATTATAATACCTCTGTATCACTCCAGGTGAAACAGCATCTACAGTACTGAACGAGATTCTGATCACTACATCTCAAACAGAAAAGTTACCGAGAAAGGAGATCAAAATGACAAAGGGGATGTAACAGCTCCTATATGAGGAAAGGCTAAGAGGTTAGGACTCTTCAGCTTGGAGAAGAGAGAGCTGAGGGAAGATATGACAGAAGTCTATAAAATCATGACTAGAAGGGAATAGGTTAATGCAAATCAGTTATTTACTTTTTCAAAAAATAGAGAGACTTAGGGGACACTCCATGAAGTTACTAAGTAGCACATTTAAAACAAACTGGAGAAAATATTTTTTCACTCAACACCCAATTAAACTCTAGAATTCATTGACAAGGGATTTGCAAGTAGTGTAGCTGGATTTAAAAAAGGTTTGGACAAGTTCCTGGAGGAAAATCCATAAACCATTAACTAGATAAACTTGGGGAAATCCACTGCTTATCCCTGGGATAAGCAGCATGGAATCCATCTATTTGAGATCCTGCCAGGTACTTGTGACTTGGACTCTGGGCTTGATGAACTTTTGGACTAACTCAGTATGGCTGTTCTTATGTTCTAAACCGCAGTATAAACTTCTGCTTTTACAGACATTAGCAGCACCCACAGAAAAACAGCAGCAGACTAACAAAAGATAAGCCAAAGGGGAGAAAGGTTCCAGCCAATTAAAAGGTACATCTCCTAGTGCCAGTGTGTGTGGCCTCAGCTGATTAGGTGAAAGAATATCTTATTTTTGGATAGCCTAGGTGTTGACAGACTGTCAATATAGAAATCAGATTATGCCATAACAATTACAGTAGAGTAGTAATTGCAGATGCACACTAATTATGTGCACTAAAGTGCAATATCTGAACATTACATCAACAGCCTTTTACTTCATTTGAAACTGACAGAGGAGGCTAATAGGTTTACAGCTGTTAGGATCTTTTGCTGGCTTATCCTGTTGTATATGCCAGATGTTAGGGATTTTTTTTTAACAAACTCTACGAAACAAAGAGCGCTCAATAGGTCTTGTGAAAATTAATCAATAACCAAACAAAAAAGGCACCTCTTATGTATTTGCTAATATCGTGGCTCAAGAAGAATGTATACTGGATGCGATATACAACAATACACCCAGCTGGTGTGTAAGCGCCGCATCAGCAAGCCTGCCGACGTGTTCAATCTAAAGGACCTGAACCGTCCCGGTCTACACATCATTTGCGGCTTGACGGCTGTAAACAGTGTTGAAAAACAAAATAAATTTCAAAATTACAAAATAGCTCAAAAGAGCTTCTCTCTTGTGTCAATTCAATTGTATCTTCTGACTAGCCCTGCAGACTCATGCCGGTGCAGCTTCAGTTCTCTCTGCGTCTGTCCCAGTTACATAGTCGAGGGTGACCCGAACTTATTTTTATGTGCATTCAGCTGTTTATAATATTTAATGATGCGGCAATATTAGCCTGCTTGAGTCAACTGAAAATCATGTGCACCCCGACTGTACCAATTTAGCCAACCTGACAGTGGCCGGTGTTTCGCTGCGGAACAGCAGCTTCATCAGGGGTCGATATCTGTTGATAGTGAACCAAAGGTCTCACATCGATGTCTTCAAATCGGGACAGAGGATTTCCGCATCATTAAACATTATAAACAGCTGAATGCACATAAAAATTAGTTCGGGTCACCCTTGACTATGTAACTGGGACAGACGCAGAGAGAACTGAAGCAGCACCGGCATGAATCTGCCGGGCTAGTCGGAAGATACAATTGAATTGACACAAGAGAGAAGCTCTTTTGAGCTCTTTTGTAATTTTGAAATTTATTTTGTTTTTCAACACTGTTTACAGCCGTCAAGCCGCAAATGATGTGTAGACCGGACGGTTCAAGTCCTTTAGATTGAACACGTCGACAGGCTTGTTGATGCGGCGCTTACACACCAGTTGGGTGTATTGTTGTATATCGCATCCAGTATATATTCTTCTTGAGCCACGATATTAGCAAATACATAAGGGATTTTTTTTAGTCAGTTTAGGAAGTTGGCATAGAAATGCTAACACCATGAGACACCAGGATCACCAAGATGGATAAAATATTCTGGATCTAAATTATCTGGGCTACCACTTTTCCCAGTCTTGAATGAGCCAACAGCCTTAATTATGTCCAGAAGTTGAAAAGCAGCACTAAAGTCTGTATCTGTTGAAGGCCAGTCCAAGCTTCCTTAATGTTGATAACTGTATAGAAACCCCAAACTGTTTCCAGGAATTTACATTGTTTATGAGTTGTCTGGTTAGATCGGCAAACATTGCATGATAGATAAACAGTACACCAGGTTTTCCTGCAGGAGTATGAAAAATTAATCTTTTTGCCAAAGTCAAGTGGGCTCCAAGCCCTCTCCCTCCTCAATTCTTTCTACCCACAGCTTCAGCCTTTCCACCCAGAATGCACTAATGTAGAATATATCATTCAATGCAGAAAAAGTGAAGAGGGGGGCTACATTGATCAAACAGGCCAGATGTTAAAGACAAGAATTAACCTACACAAGGTTGAAAATCACCAAAAAAAGAGTAAGGCAATACATCTGTGAGGGAAAGTTTTTTGAGACCTGAGTACTGCATCAGATTCAGAAACAGGCAGTTGCATAAGACATTTGATATTAGGCTGATCAAACACTTCAAAAACTGTCATAGAAAGAAATAACTGATTTTAATATTAACTATAATATTCTACTGTCTCTCTCACTTTATCATCACTCTGCAAACACATCAGCTCCCTCACTCCTTGTAATGTAATTATGCTTCACTTTATGTAAAGACAATATATTTTTTGGTCCTGAGAATGGGAGAATTATCTTCCTAAGGCTAATCATGAAACATATTAAATTATTTTAATAAAAAGGTATTACTTTATATAGTTTTGTTTATTGACTATTGAAAAGGACTAACATGTAATGGGAGGTACATCCCAATTCTGAGGATAGAGGAAAATGGAGCGCAGGAGAAAACCACTGCAGGCAGAAGCTCTGGTGGGGGAGGGGATGTCTACATCTCCCAGAGGGCTACGGAGCTGAGAAACCAGGAAGTTGCGCATGATCAGGACGAGGTAGCAACCTGATTAGAGGAGAGCAACCCAATATACAAAGCTGGTGGGAAAACTAGAAGGAGGAGGAAGCAGCTGGTAATGGACATTAGAGTAAGTGCCCCTTGGATTGCAGTGGGTGGAGTAGGAAAATGCTGAGATATGAGAGTTTGAAATGTGAGTTTTTGGTTTTCCTACAGAAGGGGGAGGTGGCAATCCCCCTCAGCTCTGGAGAAGCACTGAGCTGAGAGAGGGGAATTTCAGAGTGTTTGTGACTGAGGTTGGACTGTTAGGCAAAGCCTGACTGAACTGTATTTTGAAGGAACAGTTGTGCCAGGACAAGCACAGCTTTAAGAAACTGAGTTTAAAGCCTTTGCTGTTATACACTGTAGTGCTGGGACAGGCACAGCCTGATTGAACTGTATTGTGGAGGAACAGTTGTGCCAGGAAAAACAAAATTAGTTTAAATCAATTGCTGTTATAGCAGTAGTGATGGAGCAGGCACCGTGTGATTGGATTCTATTTGTGGAAGCAGCTGTGCTGGGGAAAAACCACAGCCTTACTGAACAGCTTTGCATTTAACCTGTGTATGTCCGGACTCAACTCTGCTTCAAGCCATTTCCAGGTTTTGTGGGGGGCGCAGGGATACTGTAGCAAGGACCAATCTGGGGAAGTGCAAGCTGCAGAATTTCACCCAGCAGGCGCCTACACATGGCACACACACTATTCAACATGCAAATTCATATTATAACAATAAAACTACTTTGAAAGGCAACAATAAACAGATTCTATATTTTTTTAAACCTTCCTTTCTCTTTTCAGATATTCTTTTTATATTAATTTTTATTCACTCCTCCCACATTTAACTTTGCATTTTCCTGCGGCAAGCACTGCTCTGTTCTCTTGCTACTCTGGACACAGTGCAAATTAGGAATGTGTATTCATTAGAAACAAATGGGCAAAATTTAATAAATGAACCCATTTTTGTATATTTATGCCCCTCCCCCAAAAAAAACAAATACAAGCAGTTCCACAAATGAAACTAATATTCTTTGTCCCATTTGTTTATGTTTCCTATTCAATTCAGTGGCTCATTGAAATCTTGGTTGCGTACTGCCGAGAAAAAAAAATGGTAACTATAGCAACCAGCTCTTGCCTGTGTGACCTCATCTCCTTATCAGAGACAAGACAGGACAAGTTGGCAAGGAGACTAGCCAGAGAACAAATCATGGAGAAACATCTTTTTAACTAGCCTTTAGCTGCTATCTGGATCAAGTAACGCTGATATCCTCCCACTGTAAAGTCCGAGCATGTGCAAGAAGCAATCTGTATTTCCTCTCTAGCTCTTTACAGAGAAGGACATGCTAGAAGCTCTCAGTTTTTGTTATTAAAAGCTTAACTTTTGGATTAGGTACTGGTGAAGGACTGCTTCTAATCTTCTCTGCACTGCAGTGGTCTCACTCACTGCTCCAGGAAGAGAGGCAGTGCACTGCTGTTGATTCTGAATTTTCTTTTCACCGGGGGAGGCTCAGGTAGGAGACTATGGAGATTGTAGTTGTGAAGTGTTAGTGATTTGTTTTGTGTCAGGACAGTGAGGTAAGCATAGCATACTCAGAGACTGAAGAGAAGAGTCTTACCAGAATGCCAGTCTTATTTGTCTATTAATGTTTAACCATTTTTTTGTGTGCGAGCCAATCAGAAATACTACGCATAGCACAGCACACATACACTGTATATGTTTCTGTGTGATACAGTTCTTCAAACAAGTGGTATTATGAGTGAAGGTACAGTTACAGTATCAAATTAATTTGTAATATCCAAACCCCTAGTAGGCAGTGCATTTCAGCAAATTCTATCATGAAAGGAAAAGAGAAAGGAGACTATCTTGGCAGGGCTGGCAGCAATAAAAAAAAAAAAAAAAAGGCAGTCCAGAACCTAAATTAAAGAGAGACTTTTTTAAGGTCCAGAATGGCCTGAGAGAAAGGCAGCTCAATGCAGAAGAAATTGAAATTTGGAGAGCGTGTGCCACCACTGTCTGTTCTCTCCCTCTTGTTTTAGATCAGAGTAAAAAGATAAGAGAGTCATCCAAGAGTGGCATTAAGCAGGGTAGGGATAGCAGAAGGACAACGCCCCAAACCAGCATTGAGCTCCTTTTTCATTTGTGCTTCTGCGGCAGTGAAGGCAATATTTGCACCAACTAATTCAGAAGAAGAATCCTGTATGGGATTCTCTGAATCAGAAGATACTGAAGAACTGGTAGCCAAAGAAGATTTGGAAAGTTTAGTCCGTAGCATCTCAGCCTCTAGTTCAGTGATAGAGGAGAGGATACAGTCGATGTTGAGATCAACCCCCAGAAGAGCAAGAAGCACCATAGAGATCTTGAGCGAAGCTCCTGGCAGTTTTCCTCAATGTTCATCCTCTACCTGAACTCCAGTGCCACTATCAACCTCCAAGGATGTAGAAAAGGGATCACAGAAGAAATTTATGATCTGGAGGCACTTTTAAGTGAGGAAGGACCCACATTTTGCTCAGTCAAGATATCAGTCAAGAGATGTAAGTGAGGCATCTCACGAATGCTGGTATGCACCTGCTAGCATTGGCATCAAGGGTGGGTGGCTGTACTAGCTTAGGGATCTCTTCTGCCACTCGAAATAAAAGTCAGAGGAAAGAAGCTGAAAAGGGGAACACTTTTCCCCAAACTGAGGTCCTTTCCAGTAGTCAGGTGGCAGGCCAGGAGTCCACAGCCATGTGTCCGAAGTGGCAACCCACCATAAAGGAAATGGGGCAATGCTCCTTAACACTGTCCCAGGGTGAAAGGCAGGCAGATCTAAAGTAGTAACAAGGAGCATTGGTAAAATGATTGCTCTTGAGGACCAGCCTCTGCAGGTAGTGGCAAAAATGGGCTTTATGTGTTAGCCCCCAATTACAAAATGCCCTCCATTTAGTAGGTAGGTCATCCTCACCCTGTACAGGCAGGTGCAGCTGGCTAGCATGAATACTATGGACTCTTACCTCTCCTTGACAGCACACTGAGGGGACCTGGCTGAGAAAGGGACTGGCAGCAGCTCTAGTGGGAAAGTATTATCAGTGTGCAGGAGGGCTTTGCTGCACACAATGCATAAACCTCATACATTCTGCTATATTCTATCAGACATAAGCAAGATGCTGGAGGGTTGGCAGCTAGACTGGAGAAGCAGGAGTCGTCAGGCAGGTTTTTTTTTTTTTGACAGCATGTAATGCAAATATGGAAAAGGCAATAGAAGATGAGGGCTTGCAGGGTGTCCACTGCTTTGCACACTTGCACTTGGCAGTGAGGGATGCCTCACAAGCATCTGATTCAAGATGTTGGCACCTGTTAGAATTCCACCTATATGATGCTGCAGAGGTTACTGGCACAGCAGTCACCACTTCATGATCTGTCTCTGGAAACAGAGATGGGTGTGCATTGCCCCCCTGGGGCATGACTGGGTAGTGATCAAGCAGCTGGTACAAATCCTGAAGCCCTTCAGATACTATGGAGGAGTTCCAGAAGCACCAACCTGGATGGGGTCATCCCTAGAGTAAATATTCTGGAGGAAAAGTTAGAGGCCTTCCATGAGGAAAAGGGAATGGAAGAAGAGGTGTTACAGTTTCTAGATTCTTTGCAGCAGCAGGTGCAAGAGACGAAATCTTTCACAGAAAACAATACATAGATGCTTCCTACACTTTGTGATCCATCATTGAAAAGGAGTCTCACCTTCTAGTCCCAGCATTTCACATTCATGAAGGAGATGCTGGTAGCTAGGCTATGTGAACAGGAACATCAGAGGCTGAAGCACAATGGAGATGTCAGCTACCATGTCCTCCCCCACTTCAATATGCCAAAGCCATGTTGTCCACAAAGAACTATCTCTCCAGACTTAGCTAAAGCAGCTGGCACACACTAGCTTGCAAAGTCCATCAAGGACAAGGATAACGATGCACTGGCATATTGGGCACACGTCTGCAGTCTGGCCAGATCTAACCAAGGTGGCTTAGCGTTATCTTTCTTGCCAACCAATCAATGTATGTGTCTTCTCAATGACAGAGTATATCATGAGCCCTCATCACTTAAGACTCCAGAGTTGATGTAAAAGCTGTTTGTTTTTTTAAATCAATCTGCCTTAGCTTGGGTTTCCAGAATTTCGAGTGGCAAGATGAGTGAAAACACAGTGAAGGTCCTGCTTCTACTCTGCCTACCTGGCAGGCACCAGATGTACTACCATAGGGATCCTGCTTGTTACCGCTCTACTTACCTAACATGCTTATTATGTACCAGCATGGGAGTTTTGGTGCCTCAGTGTAGTTTACTGTTTGTATCTCAGCCTAGTTCTCCCACTCTTCTTCTTTCTTGGTTATGCTGATGTGGGTTGTCTTCAAAAACCCTCAGTCAGAAGGAAGAAATGCAGGCACAAGACAAAATAAGCACAGGAGAGACCTTTTACATGTTCTGAATGTGGTTAAGGTTTCAGTAGGTTGAGAGACCTAATGCAACACCAGAAAATAAAAAAGGAGACTGTCTTCAGCTACAGAATATGGGAAAAGCTTTCTTAATAAAGCAATCCTCACAAATAACCAAGAAAACCACACTAAGTAGAGACCATTTGCATGTTCTGATTGTGACAAAAATTTAAATCAGAAAGCAAATTTCATAAAAAAAACAAAATTCCATCCACCAGCAAGATCTATTTCAAGTAAGGAATATAATAAAAGCTTATGCCACAAAAGTGATACTGATGACAGATTATTATTTTGTATAAAATCTGACAACTAGTAAGTGGTTCAACTGGAAAACAGACATCTTTCATGCAACTCTGCCTTGCTGCTATACCCATCCTGTAATACCTTGGGGTCTTTTTGCCACTTAGTCTTGCTGTCATATCCCAGACTTTACACCTTGGGGTCAATTATGTACAATCCATCCACTTGGACTCCCCAAGTCCCGATGATCCCTTCAATTAAAACTTTACATTCGCTGGTCCTTCATAACAATAGACTAGCAGTGGCTGATCATCATAGGATGTTTTGCAACTTTACCAAAGAAGAATTTCAGCCTTTACATGCATTGCAACTTTCTCCTCAGCTAGTTATTAAATCAGCTACCAAAGATAGCAAGACAGTAGTGATGGACTGGTGTTTTTACGAAGCTGAGGTCAACTGCCAACTAGCAGATATGATTAGGAGAGTTGCTTACCTGTAACAGGTGTTCTCCTAGGACAGAAGGATATTAGTCCTCACAGATGGGTGACATCATCAGATACAGCCTGGTACAGAAAACTTTTTTCAAAGTTTCTAGAACTTTGACTGGTACACTGAGCAAGCCCAGCATGCCACTATCTGTGCACCCACGCAGGGTCCCCCCCTCCAATCTCGTAACATAGAATTCATAAGCGAGAAAATAAAATAACAAAACACAGGAAAAACCTAACTTCGCGGGGCGGTGGGCGGATTTCCTGAGGACTAACATCCTGCTGTTCTAGGAGAATACCTGTTACAGGTAAGCAACTCTGCTTTCTCCTAGGACAAGCAGGATGGTAGTCCTCACAGATGGGTCAATACCAAGCTACAGGCTGCTCCCGACAACAACTATGACCAACAGGCACCGAACCGGGTGCCAACAGGCACAAAAATAACTGTGGTGCTGTTGGTAACAGAGAGACAGCCTGAACCTGAACTATGAGCCCTAGGCAGGAGAGTTAGGTTTTAAGCCAGGATGAGGTTGTGAAAAAAAGATTGGCCAAAGCTACTGTCCTGTTGACCAACCTTGTCCAGACAGTAGTGGGCAGCGAACATGTGTAGGGAGCTCCATGTTATGGCCTTGCAGATTTCAGCAATGGGAACTGCTTACAAGTGGGCAACCGATGCCGCCATGGCTCTCACAGATTCAGCCTTTACTTGGCCTCCAAGCTGAAGGCCCACCTGCACATAGCAGAAGGAAATACAATCCGCTAGCCAGTTGGACAGAGTTTGTTTGCCCACTGCAACACCCAGCTTGTTGCTGTCGAAGAATATAAAGAATTGCGTGGACTGTCTGTGGCCTGCTGTGCGCTCGAGATAGAAAGCTAAAGCCCTCTTGCAGTCCAAACTGTGCAGAGCTTGTTCGCCTTGGTGAGAATGGAGCCTTGAAAAAAGATGGGCAGAATGATGGACTGATTAAGATGGAAATCAGTCACACCCTTAGGCTGGAACTTGGGGTGCGTACGCAGAACTACCCTATCATGAAAGAATTTCATGTAGGGCAGATAGGTAACCAACACCTGAAGTTCACTACCCCTGTGTGCCGAACTGACCCCCACCAGTGAGAGAACCTTCCAGGTCAGGAACTTAAGATCACAAGAGTGCAAGGGCTCAAAGGGGTCACGCATGAGGTGCGCCAATACTACATTGAAGTTCCAGGATGCAACAGGAGGCCGAAGGGGAGGCTTCAGCTGAAGCAAGCCCTGCAGAAATCGCCCCACAATGGGCTGGACAGAAACGGGCATACCAACGATACCTTTATGGTATGTGCTGGTGGCACTCAGGTGCACGCTGAACTGGTTTTTAACCCAGCCTCTGAGCGGTGCCAGATAGTCCAGCAATTTTGGAGTGGGGCAGGTGAAGGGACACTTTTGTAACTTACCCTTTGTCTATGAGTGTTAAACCTGTACATGTCCAGTTGGTAAGACTCCCTGGCGGAAGGCTTCCTAGAAGCTACCAGCACTTGAGACACATCATCACAGAGGTCCAGGGACTGCAGGACTAGTCGCTCAACATCCAGGCCGTCAAGACTAACGCCTGGAGGTTCAGATGGCGCAGTCTGCCCTGATTCTGTGTAATCAAATTGGGCAAAGTCCACAGACAAACGGGCTTTCTGACTAACAAGTCCCGCAGGAGCAGGAACTAAACCTGTCTTAGCCAATAAGGAGCTACCAGGATCATGGTTCCCTGGAACTGTTGGAGCTTCAGGAGAGTCTTCATGATCAGTGGAAAAGGAGGATATGCATACTGATAACCCTTGACCCAAATGTGGGCAAAAGCATCCGAGGCTGGAAGTCCATCTCTTTGGAACAGGGAGCAGAATTTGCTCACCTTGCAGTTCTGGGGGGAGGCAAAGAGATCCACATCCGTAGTGGATCCAGGCCACCATTGCTGGGTCCAGTGACCACTCGTGTGGCTAGAGCGTTTGACTCAAGACGGACCGCCACCACATTCTCTGTTCTAGCCTCCGCGGGATTTACCGGGGCCGTCAGTTGCTTCAGGGAAAAAGATGTTAGGATTTCAGGGAGGGGGTCAGGTTCCACTTCCTCTCGACTCACCTCCAGCAAACTTTCTCCTGGATCGAAAGATCCCCAGCACACATGGGCATCCATCGGGCCCAGGAAATGAAATGAAGGAGGTAAAGGCAATACTTCACACTCCCTGGCCCAGTGCTTCCTGCCAGATTGAGGCATATTTGATGTAGTCCAGCGCCCGATGAGAGCATCTCAAGTGCGTCTCATACAGTCGGCCATCTTGGATCCCCATACAGAAGATGAAATTTACTCAAGAAAAAAACATCCAAACGTTCCAGTGATTTATATTTTATCTAAGATCCACAAGAATAGTAATCAACCTGCCCCCCTCCCTCCCCACCAAGTGACCTATATCGTGTAGCTGGGGTTCCCTGTTGGAATCACTGTCACAGTTCATTGATAATTTTTTTTTTGAGCTCCTTTTGTGCCTTCTCTTCCATCATATGTGAAGCACTCCTAGGTGATGACAATTCAATTGGAGTCTTTTCACCAAGACATATCTGACACACATTTGGGCACACTTGATGTGACAGCTCTATATACTATCATCCCCCAACAGCAAACCATGGAGATTGCTGAGTTTTATTATGAATCTCATTCACGGCCACATCAGATACCTACTATGTTATGCTATTAGATATTGCCTTAATAAAAATGTTTTTTTGCTTTTAATAGGCATTTTTTTCAACAGATCCAAGGGATTGTGATGAGGGCTATTATGGCCCCTGTTTTGGCTAATCTCTATATGGGCCACTTTGAGGCCAGCTGGCAAACATCTCATCCTTTTGAGCGACACCTATTGGTTTGGAGACAATATATAGATGATGTTTTTGTCTTATGACAGGGTTCCCGATCAGAATTTTCTCATTTTGTTGAATGGTTAAATGGACTGAACCCTCACTTGAAGTTTTCAGCAGATTTAAAACTACATCAGATAGCCTTTTTGGATCTAATGATTATTAAGACTGAGACAGGCTTTTATACCACTCTCTTCTGTAAAACCATAGACTGCAATAGCCTTCTACGATTTGATAGTGCTCATCTAAGGCATTTGAAACTAAGCCTTTCAATCAGTCAATTTCTTAGAATTCGTCAGATTTGCACATCCCAGGAAGATTTTTGTTCTCAAGCCTATATTATGGCAATTTATCGACCAAGGTTATCAAGCACACATTGTCTGCAGAGCCTTTCTTCATGCTAAGTATTGCCATCGTGGGTTTTTTTTTAAATACCTAGATCCCCGCAAGATGACTACAGATTGACCTGAGTCCTACCAGTTTCAGCACGTGTGAATGTGGTTTGGGAAGCCATTTTGAAGCAGTGGCATGTGCTACAATTGTATCCTGAGATTCAGGATTTTCCTACATTCGTGGGACCAATCTTCAGGATAGCCTGGTCCATTCTGATTTTAGTGAACGAGTCATAGTAGATGCCATGGTAGGAGGTCATTGTCCATGTAGGTCTTGTTCAGTCGGCTGTATATCATTACAAACTGAACCTGTGAAGACCATATCATTACCAACTGAAACTGTGAGGACAGTATCAGCAGATTACCCCATCAGGTACGGTGTGGTTTAACTTATCATATGTCCGTGTCAGAAGGCATGTGTAGAAAAGACTACATTCAGTGTTGCACTAGGATAATACAGCATAGGAGCTTATCAACAAACATTTAATTGTTCCACTGGTTATACACTGCTTGGTTTGTATGCATTCTATTAATGACCTGAGATTTTGCTTTATAGAGGTCTTGTTCCCTGACTTGTAGGGGGATGGCTTAATTTTCCAACAAAAAGAACAGCTGTGGATTTATTGGCTAAATACTGTTGCAGATGACAGATTGAACATAGACCGTTATCTTGCTATGCTATTGATTTTATTTTTCTTATTGCAGTTTTGGAGGGATGTCATAGTGCTCTAAGTGACATGATCATGTTCTCCATGGTGTGAGATTAATGACTTTGACCGGTTAGCTATTCTTCATGAGACATCATTGATAGTTTCTGTCATCATTCACATCTTTGACCTTTTGATAATTGCCTTCAGGAGCCCCTTACCTGGGATACCATGGTTTTGACAAGCAGTGAGGTCTAGACCCACATCAACTACTACCTTTCAAATAAGTTTGATATATACATTCCCTTGATGCAATCGGATTACAAAACACCATCTGGTGTCAGGACTTTGAGATTTCAGTGTTGGTGACTGTATCCACATAGAGGGCAGTTTTTGTTAAAAAATTTTGTCATTGCTTATTTATGCATAATTACAAAGAGTGGTTTTAGATGTTGCATGAGTCTTTGCACAATCAATATAAAACACTGAAAAAAATAGTGACTTCAGGGTTAATGATAGACAGGACTGTCTGGCTGTAAGTTACAGCCAGACAGTTTTTACCGGCTTACTGAAACCCTTTCATTATATACACTATTTATAAGAAGTAGAGTGGCATTTTTCATTATTCTTTGTTCTTGTCTCTCTTTTTATTTGAGATTGATTAGTTGAGCAAGATTTGCATTTTTTTATGTGGATGATTAATCCTGTCAAAGACAGCTTGTGTCTCCATCCCAAGGCCAAACTTACTTTTCAAGGATCTGAAAGATACTCATCCATTTTAATCCCAAAGTTGAACAAGGAATCATAAGCCAGCATTACATCAATCTGTCAATTCACAGTGGAAAGTAATAATTGAAATACTCAGATTGTCTTTCAGCAACACAAAGGGAGAGTAAGGACCTGTGTTAATGTGTAGCTGTTTACAGAGAGCACACCATAACCTGACCAAGTGATTGATGGTTTAGAATAGAGTTAAAAATACCTTTTTCTGGTTTCTTAAAAAAGTCTCTTATATTTGATGGATTGACTATATAGAGAAGCACAGTGGATTTATAAGAAAAAGAAATATTTTGTAGAGCTTAACAAGCATGTTATTGTTCTCAGTTGCTATTATCTCAAGTAGTGCATGTACTATTAGAATTTTGTTTTGAACATTTTGTAGTCAAAATATGGAGCAGGCTACGTGCTGACTTGAAGGATAGATTGTGCTATGTAGCATCAGATTTTGCAAGTTATGACACCTACCGTATTTCCCCGAAAATAAGACAGTGTCTTATATTAATATTTGCTACCAAAGATGCACTAGGCCTTATTTTCAGGGGATGTCTTATTTTTCCATGAAGAAGAATTCACATATATTGTTGAACAAAAAAATGAACATTTATCATATTCTGAATAGTTGTCTGGTTATGCTGGTTTGTGATGACAACTGTGAATCCTGCAGGGTAAAAAAATCACAGCTGCATGCTCTGGTGTTCTGTGCGACGGGCATGCTCCCAAATAAAAACTTTGCTAGGTCTTACTTTCGGGGGAGGTCTTATATTTAACAATTCAGCAAAACCTCTACTAGGTCTTATTTTCGGGGGATGTCTTATTTTCGGGGAAACAGGGTAATATGTATGAAAAATGGACATTTGCTTTAGTATTTAGACTTGGTTGAATGATTGGTAGCAGACCCTAAATTAGGTCTGTGATTGGACAAATTATGTATCAATAAGAATTATGATGTGATGTAAGAATGCTCGTCATCAGGGAATAAAGCACTGATTGGCTAACATGCCCTGTTAATGAAAGATTAGGGAATAAGCCCCAGGGGCTGGAGGGAGAGAGCAGATGAATAGAGCTACTATGCCATAGCCTTATAGAATTTTATCTTTAATACATATAATGAAAGATGAAGTATTGCATATCATTTTTTTCTCTTCTAAGTAAAAGCCAGACTAACAGTTGCTCAATGGAGATATTTAAGAACCAGGTCCTCCCAAAGCTACAATTAAGCTGGGAGGTTAATTTTGTTTGGATTATACATTTTTTTTTTTTTTAATTTCCGACTATGGGATGAGAGCATAACACTTGGCAGGCCTGAAGAGAGGAAGGGGGAGCAATAACAGTAAGGGCCCATCCCCTCACTGCAACAGCCTCAAGAGAAAGCTACACTTGTCTATAACCTCTGACTAGCCATGCCTGCAGACAGGCCAGCCTAGATACCTAGTAATAGCCAAGCAAGTTAGGAAGCACCATGATCCCATTCATCTGTGTGCAATAAGGTGCTCAGCTTTAATAAATATGGTACCTTCCCCTGCCATGTGAACTAAGACATCATAACATTAACATTATAAAAAAAAAGAAGCATAAACAGAGGAAAAGGCAAATGATGGAATAAATATATTAGTCTTGGCAGCAGGCTCATCTTAAACATTCCAATTCGACCAGCCCAGAATACTGAGAGGCTTTCACAGGACTTCAAATCCTCCCGTATCTTACCAATCATTGGTACACTATTAGATTTATAAATATCAGACCATGCTTTAGGGTTAAAGATTCCCAGATATTTAAACCCATCATTAGCTAATTTAAAATGAGAAAGGCAATTAGGGATATAAGCTCTATTTCTAGGTCCAAAAGGGAACAACTCTGTGGAAAAATTATTAAGGAGTTATTTAGTTAATGGGAAGAAATTTGTAACTTGATAAAAATTAGTGGAACAAAGATAACCTCCATGATTTCCCATCCACACACCTACAAATCCCTCATTCTCATCATGATTTCCCCTATTACACAAATTCTAGGTCTAGCTCTTTTCTCCCTGATCCTTTTCGACGCCCAATCTCTCTACAAGAAAATGCTAATACTCAATGACCTTTTGCTGGATGCAAATCCGGACTTCTGCGCCATAACAGAAACATGGCTCAAACCTACGGACACTGCACTAATAAACCAACTACCAACACAAACCTATGACTTTTTCTCCATTCCCTGACAGAAAAAAGGGCGGGGGTATTCTCCTAGCAGCCAAAAAAGACCTGAGACTCGCACAATACCCAGTTAATTCACCTACCATAATTGAAACAGGCCTTTTCAAATCAGACCATCTTCAAATCCTTCTTGTCTATTCCCCCCAGGCCTTCTAGACTCTGACGCCTCACCCATTCTGGAATTAACAGCGACTCACCTAAATTTGGAGTCCCCAGCCATAATCCTTGGAGATTTTAACTTACATGTAGGCGACCCCTGTCTCTCAACCAACTGTGAAACATTCTTAACCGCCATGTCAGCCATGGGATTCAAGCAGATAATCAACAAACCTACCCACAGAGCGGGTCACACCTTGGATCTCATCTTTGTGAACTCAGGCATCTCATACTCAGCACAACATGTCTGCAAACCAGTCCCCCTGGTCAGACCATGCATTAATCTCTACCATCTCATTAGCACAAACGAGCAACAAACACTTCCCTCAACCACAATTTACTTACAGGAAATCTTGCTCCTCCGATGACCTCCACAAACACCTAGTCTTAGAACTCCCTCTCATAGACGTCTCCACTTCTAATCTAGCCCTCCTCTCCTGGTCCAATATAACTGAAACGGCAGCTAACAAACTCTGTCCACTGGCAACAAAAAAACCCAAACACAACGCATCCAAAAGACAACCATGGTTTAACGAAGAACTTCAAAAACTCAAACATTCCCTTCGACAGAAAGAAAGCAAATGGCGTAAAGCACAATCTGCGACCTCCCTCTCCGCTTACAAACTCACCCTCCACTTATACAAGAGCTCTACATTAAAAACAAAAAGGGACTTCTACGCTCATAAGATCAATCACCTTATTTTCGACTCAAAAGCCCTTTTTGCTTATGTATCCAATTTAACACAAACCAATGCACCTGACATTCCACTTAACCAAGCGCAAGAAAAAGCAGATGAGTTGGCCCTCTTCTTCAACAATAAAATCTCTAACCTTCTAACACAACTGAAGTCTAATACCTGTTCACCATCTAGCACATATCTCTACCCCAACAAAGGCATTTCTCTCCAAACCTTCGAACCCATCACAACTTCAGAGATCCAAACAGTAATGAAGAAAATGAAACCCTCGTCGCATCCATTTGACCATATCCCGACCAAACTGCTTCTGCTAATCCCAGACACCATCTCCAAAGCTCTGGGATACATTATCAATTGTTCTTTATCCCATGTAATCTATCCAGACGACCTTAAAATGGCCTCCATCAAACCACTCTTAAAAAAACCAAACTTAGATCCTAAAGATCCTACCAACTTTCGTCCAATCTCTAACCTCCATTTCATAGCCAAGGTCATGGAAAAATTAGTTAACACTAAATTATCGGACTACCTTGAAGACCACAAAATTCTGTTCCCTACTCAATATGGCTTCCGAAAATCATTAAGTACCGAATCACTTCTCATATCCCTGACAGATTACCTCATCATGGGCCTCGACAAAGGTCATGCCTACTTACTGATCCTCCTGGACCTCTCCTCTGCATTTGATACTGTTAACCACTCCATCCTCCTAAATCAGTTAGCGAACATCGGCATAACAGGTACGGCACTGGCCTGGTTCAAAACATTCCTTGGGAACAGAGGCTACAAGATCAAAATACATAACAAAGAATCTCAGCGTTATCCTTCCTCTCTAGGAGTTCCGCAGGGCTCCACCCTCTCACCCACGCTCTTTAACATTTACCTTCTCCCTCTCTGTCAGCTGTTAACCAATCTGAACCTAAAATACCTTTTATACGCCGACGATATCCAGATCGTCATCCCCCTCAAAGAATCCATCACAAAAACTGTAGAATTCTGGAAAAAGTGCCTTCTAGAAATCAACTGCCTCCTCTCCAGCCTAAACTTAATCCTAAATTCTTCAAAAAGCGAACTCCTTCTCATATCCCCGGAAAACATTAACATCACTACAAATCCACCAGCCAACTTACAAATATCACAAGTAAGAGACCTGGGAGCTATCATTGATAATCGGCTAAACCTGAAATCATTTATTAACCAAACTACCAAGGTCTGCTTTCATAAACTTCATGTCTTAAAAAGAATAAAACCACTTTTCCACTCTCATGACTACAGAACTGTCCTGCAAGCAATAACCTTCTCTAAGTTAGATTATTGCAACGCTATATTATTAGGTCTCCCCTCATCTCACACTAAACCTCTTCAGATGGTTCAAAACACGGCAGCCAGAATATTGACAAACACAAGGAGAAGAGATCACATATCTCCAATCCTCAAAGACCTACATTGGTTGCCAATTCACTATAGAATTATATATAAGTCCATTACCACTATCTACAAAGCTATCCATCAATACTTGCCGCTCAACCTACAAATCCCATTCAGAAAACACATCTCCTCCAGACCCATCAGAGAGTCCTATAGAGAATCTCTACAGGTACCACACTCTAAAACCTCTCATCATATAACCTTCAGAGACAGGGCATTCTCCACAGCAGGACCACCTCTTTGGAACTCCATTCCACCGGATCTACGACAGGAACCCTGCCTTCCAACATTCAGGAAAAGACTCAAAACGTGGTTATTTAAGAAAGCCTTCCCAGACCCCAACTGAACCTTAACTAACCATTAATAGAGCCTTAACTCTCCATTAACAGACTCTCAGACTTTACCTTAACACGGTAAACAACAACATTGCAAAATTCCATAACTTAGTAAATACCAAAAGTTTGTAATTTTTGTTAGTTTCTGTTAAATTCCTATCGCCTTTTCTGCTCCCAGTTGTGTATTTCCCTGTTTTATTGTAACTGTAACGTTTTAGTTCAGCACCTTTTAATGTTTTTATTGTATCTTCTTTTGACACCCCTTTGTTAATTGTAAACCGGCATGATGTGATACCTATTGCGAATGCCGGTATAGAAAAAACACAAATAAATAAATAACCATTAATATTGCTAGGGCAATTGCTTGACAAAACTCCTGTAAGATCTGAGAATAAATATGCCATTGTTCTTAGCTTGCTTGTAACAAAAAACAAGTCATACATTCTGATATATTAATGAACAGTTACTTATGAGGGTAACTGTGCAGATATCAGAGTAAACAGATCTGCAGCAACCTAACCACACCTAACTGATGCTGATATGATTAGCACAGACAGTTGAGGCCTCAACAAATGACAAGAACATATGGGAATAGTCCAGAGAAGAAACTGGGACATAACAGACCAAAGTCAAGACAGACTGGTTAGATCAGAAGAAAGAACATCTCAGAAGAAAAGCTTGATGGATATTAAAGTGACTGATTTTTCAAGATATATATGACTCACACTGGCAATTTGAGGGGAAGTATCTTTGTATATATTCTTAATGTAAAATCTAATCTTGTATGCTTTCATTGTTGATTTTCAGAATTATAAGTAAAACTTCTATATTTATAAATAAGTGTGTTGTATAAACTATGACATAATAATCACCATTCAGCCTACCCACTTCAAACTGATTTTTGAGAGTTAATCTTATACTCGGATACCCTACCATATTCAAGAACAATTTCAAGCAACCTGAGAGCAGATATTTTAACATTAGTTAAGAACAACAGAGCATCATCTGCATACAATGAAATCTAAGATCTGCCACAGAAGTAGAAGCCAGCTTTACCAACATCTGATCTAATCACTTGAGTCAAGGCCCCAATGGCTCTATTAAACAAGAGAGGGAAGAGTGGGCAACTCTGTCCAGGTCCCTGTCCAATGAGAAAAGTCAAACAGAAATCCACTAGTCAAAACTATAAAGCTCTTATCCACTAAAGAAACCTCATATTAAAGTTAAAAGACGTTAACACTGCAAAAAGGAAGGGCCAACTCAGCCTATCAAAGGTCTTTTTAGCATCTAGGGCCATAATCAACTCTGGGATTTTAAATTACTTGGCCAACAGCATAATACTGAAAACTCTCCTAGTGTTTTCTATAGAAAGCTGCCCCTTTATGAACCCTGTTGATCATCTTTGACAAATTATGGTATGATATTTTCCAATCTAAGCTGTAGTACTTTAGCTAAAATCTTTACATGTGTTTAGTAGCAAAATGGCCTGGTATGGGGCTAGATCTAACTCATCATGATCCTTCTTGTGAATCAAACTATATTAGCATCTATCCGCCTATATGGCTGTAAAGGATGCTCTATCCAGTGATCAAAAGTATCTAGCAACAAAGGAGCAAGCTCTGGGAGAAATACTTTTACCTTAAAGTCGTCTAAGACAGTCACTGGGTCCAGGACACTTGCCATTCGGGAGACTCTGTAAAGCCTTCTGCACTTTGAGTAATGATATAGGGCCTACCAACCTTTTATTTTGCTCCTCAGTGAGTTTAGGCAGGACCATCTTTTCAAGGTAAGCTTCTATCAAATAAGAACAACTTTCCTTTCCTTAATACATTTCAGCAAAGAAGGACTTGAAGATTTCATCAAGTTCCCAGAGTTGGTAAGAGATCTGACCACTTTTGTTGTAGACAGTGACTGTATTGCCTAGGGACTGGTTGCAGTGCATATTCACGAGCAGCTTACCCACTCTATTGCCATCTCAGAGAATTTTTGACACACAAATCTAAGGAATTTCTCAAGCTGATCAATTTTCAGACTTTCCAGTTCTTAATGACTCTTCAGTAACTGCTTCCATACCTTTTCAGGACAAGTAAGCTTATGTTTCCTCTCAAGGATAGCAATCCTTCTTCTCATGAGATTTCTCCCTCTTTAACCTGGTCTTTTTGAGATGGATAATAAAACTGATTATACTGCCCCTAAGAACTGCTTTGATGTTTCTCACAAGACTATGAGGTAGGGTCATTTGTTAAATGAACTTCGAAAAATTCCTAAATAGCTGTGCACATCATAGCTGCAAAATCTTCTCTGCCCAATACTAACAAATTATGTTTCCACGTGCGCCCTGTTAGGGCCTGGGAGATATTCGACGACTGCACCACCAGACTATAATCTGAAATATGACAGGATAGAAAATCAATGAACAAAAAGGAATGAGGAGTAAAAGGCGCACACATGCAATTTCAAGTAAAAAAAAGAAAGGATGCGTCGCAAAACGTAGGCTGTTCTGCTTTTTGCAAACTTATACATTTATTTAAAGCAATGAAGATAGCAGCAGTCCTTAGTTGAAAAACATGTACATTCCTCGACAAGGCCTTGTGTCACACAGTAGCTGCATCAGGAGTAACAGCAGACAATCACATCATCAAAACAGAACAATTCATTTTAGTAGTTAATTGTGGTATTCATCTTCTGAACCAACCTCGAAAGAATGTAGTAAGTGGGGAAAAAAAATGGAGGGGGTAGCATTGCAGCTTTTCTCTAACGATTTTTGAAGGGAAAAATTCTGGAATTTGTTGCCAGAGGATGTGGTTAGTGCAGTTAGTGTAGCTGTGTTTAAAAAAGGATTGGATAAGTTCTTGGAGGAGAAGTCACCATTACCTGCTATTAATTAAGCTGACTTAGAAAATAGCCACTGCTATTACTAGCAACAGTAGCATGCGATAGACTTAGTTTTTGGGAACTTGCCAGGTTCTTATGGCCTGGATTGGCCACAGTTGGAAACAGGATGCTGGGCTTGATGGACCCTTGGTCTGACCCAGTATGGCATGTTCTTATGTTCTTAAGGCAGAAACCGCAGCATATCTTTGACAAGTTAAAAAGAAATCTTAAAATGATTGTGAAGAGTGACAAAAATTTTTTGGCAACTCCTCGGGGGAGCGGTGAGAGCCCTGGTGTGTTTCTGACCACTGCGGCAGCGCTTCCCATGGCATCTGGCCGGACTGCATTCCTAAGCAGTCCCCCCTTTTTTTCCTTACTACATTCTTTTGAGGTGGTTCAGAAGATGAATACCACAATTAACTACTAAAATGAATTGTTCTGTTTTGATGATGTGATTGTCTGCTGTTACTCCTGATGCAGCTACTGTGTGACACAAGGCCTTGTCGAGGAATGTACATGTTTTTCAACTAAGGACTGCTGCTATCTTCATTGCTTTAAATAAATGTATAAGTGTGCAACAAAGCAGAACAGCCTACGCTGTGCCACACATCCTTTTTTTTTTTTGTTTTTTTTTTGTTTTTTTAAACTTTAGGATAGAATGTCAGCCATGTATGCTCTTCCCAAAAGGCAGTGGGAGCAGAGAAAGAAATTCAGATGGCTGTAAGATTCATAAACTTGGGGGAAAAGGGTATAATTCCCAAAGCAAAGGGACTGCACGTGCCAAACATCTACAAAGCTCAACCTATGAATCAGAGTCCATAGCCCCTTGTTTTGTTTTACAAACAATCTAGATTGAACGGATCTGTAACATGAGGATCCAGACAAGTATTCCAATCTCCTGCAGCAACTATGGGATTATTTTTTTTTATTTATTTATTTATTTAATTTTATATACCGGCAACCGTTTGCACATCGTGCCGGTTTACAGATAACTTACAAACCAAGATAAATATAGGCGGAGCCTTTACAAAGAACTGTGTGTAACATGAGCATAGTAACATAGTAAAAACTCGAAAACTAGGGGAGGGAGGGGTGAGGGTGATCTTGACGAGGGGGGGGGCGGGGGGGGGTGAGGACGGGTACAGGAGGAGAAAATATGTACAGGGAGTCAATAAATAGAGAATATGTACAGGTTACAGCTAAATATGGGAATTACCTTCTACCACTGCTGGTAAAAGTTATTTTGATCTTTGTTAGAACCATAAATATTCCCCATAGCCACAGCCTGATCATATAAAGTCCCCTCTATAAGACTATGCCTGCCATCTGCCATTTGATCTTTTGAACCTTGAAAGGTAATGCTCTATGCATCAATATGCATACTCCCCCACTTTTGGACTTGTATGAGGTACAGAATACCTGTCCCACCCAATCTCTGCAGAGTGTTTTGTATCACTCATCGATAAGGTTAGTCTCTTGCATGAACATGGCCACCTGAGCTTGTTGTCTCTTAAGATAGTGAAAGATTTGTTTCCTTTCGATAGGGGAGGTGACACCTCCAACATTAAGCAGGTCAAAATTAACTTGCATACCCATCAGCCGTATATAATACACCAGGGCCAATAACAAAAAGCCCCATGGCTTGTTAGGTACTTGATAAAGTAAGCATTGTCTGCCTTTTAAAACCTGGAAACCTAAAATTACATAACAGCCCAACCAACCTATAGCCTACCCATGAAACCAGAGCTCAGAAGAGGCTAAGCAGGGTACTCTTCATCCCTCACAGTCCAACTCAATTCCACCATAATCACCAAAACTCCTAAAAAGAACCAACAACCAAACTTTAAAAAGCATATTGCCCTTACATGAGATCCTCCAGGTAAGGGCTCTGCAATACTAAGCCACCCCCATTTCAAACTTCCTTCCCATTAAACCCAAATCTGAGAAGTCCCCTAAACCCCCCAGCCTAGCTATTAATAAAAGCATCATAAGAATAAAATGTGACTCAAAAAGTAGTAGTATACATTGACTCCCATGCTGATTTAAATACATAAAACAGAAGCGAAAACCTGGAACAGAAATAAAAGGAATAGTGAGTCTGCCAATGAAGCACTTCAAGGATTGAAGAGGAAAATCTGCAAACCAGTGACGTATCAGCAATGCGCCCATTTTCCAACCTCTAGGTGTTAATTCTGGGGACAAAGACTGTAATACTGCCTGGATCAGTAAATCTTTGATGGAATTGCATGCTGTGCAGATGGTGACACAAGCAGGCACAGTGTCCTGCGTTACAGAACAGCTGCATTTGTCTGCCAGCATCCCTGTATCCCATGTGGAGATGCCATCTTGGGAAGCAATTGACGATGGAAAAATACATTTACAAAAATGTACCACTTCCTTTCCCAATCACACCCCCTCCCAGCCCCAACCCCAAAACTTAGTTCAATGTGATCATAAAACGTCAAGACATGATGTGTTCCACCGATTCTAACCACCATTTTTCAGAAAGGTTATATATCCCCTGAAGCAGTTTATGCCACGAAACACTAGCTGATGATGGGATCTTTATGTTTTATGATCACAATGAACTAAGTTTTGGGGTTTGGTTTAATTGTTTATAACACTGAGACTCATGTATGATTAGACTACAAGTGACACTCACCTGACTGTTAGAAAAATAACAAATCTAGGGTTAATGATTGAGAAAACTGGCACTGGGGTAAACTAGATGTGATTACCAGCGTATTTAAACTACAATTTTCTCTTCTCCATTTGCAGATACAGCTCACAATCTTTGCTCTTGATTTAGAGGCTTCTGCTAACACTCTATGGTGAAATGCCTCCTAGGATTTCCATCGGCTCATGTGGTCCATGCACTACATGGTACATCCCATTGTTGTCCTGATCATTGCACAATGCGTCTTTTCCATCCTGACAGTATTCTTGTTCTGTCATGTCAAGCAAATGTTTTGACACCTGGGAATTCTGGAACTCCTGTTTCAGGCCTGAATAACCCTATCTGGTTCTCAAAGGAGGTGGCTGATAAAATAAAAGCTAAAAGATCAGCATTTAAGAAATATAAAGGATCCCAAAGGGAGGATTCACAAGGAAGAATATCTGGTGGAAATGAGGGAGACGAAGAAAGTAATCAAGAAAGCAAAATGTCAAGTGGAAGAAAGGATTGCCAAAGAGGTAAAGTGAGGTGACAAAACAACTTTCAGATACATCAGAGAAAGGAGAAAAGTCCAAAGTGGTATAGTGAAACTGAAAGGTGAAAAGGATCAATGTATGGAGAAAGATGAAGAAATGGCAGAAATATTAAACGAATACTTTAGTTCGGTGTTCACTAAAGAGGACCCTGGAGAAGGACAGTCGCTAGTTAACAAGAAACTGGAGGGGAGTGGAATAGATGAAACTCCGCTTACAGAAGAGAATGTTTGGAAAGAGCTAGGAAAACTGAAAGTGCACAAAGCCACGGGGCCTGATGAGGTTCATCCCAGCATACTGAGGGAGCTCAGAGATGTGCTGGCGGGTCCGCTGTGTGACCTGTTCAATAGATCCATCTGTTCAATAGATCCCTAGAAACGGGAGTGGTGCCGAGTGAATGGAGAAGAGTGGCAGTGGTCCCTCTTCACAAGAGTGGGAGCAGAGAGGAGGCTGGAAACTACAGGCCAGTTAGCCTCACCTCGGTGGTGGGAAAAGTATTGGAGTCGCTGCTGAAAGAAAGAATAATGAACTATCTACAGTCGGAAGAACTGCTGGACCAGAGGCAGCATGAATTCACCAGGGGATGGTCCTGTCAGACAAATCTGATTGACTTTTTTGATTGGGTGACTAGGGTATTGGATTGAGGAAGAGCGCTTGATGTCATCTACTTGGATTTCAGCAAAGCTTTTGATACGGTCCCGCACAGGAGACTTGTGAATAAAATGAGAAGCTTAGGAGTGATTGCCAAGCTGGTGGCCTGGATTGCAAACTGGTTGACGGACAGAAGACAATGTGTGATGGTAAATGAAACTTACTCTGAAGAGAGTGCGGTGTTAAGCGGAGTGCCGCAAGGATCGGTGTTGGGACCGATCCTATTCAATATTTTTGTGAGCGACATTGCAGACGGGATAGAAGGTAAGGTTTGTCTTTTTGCGGATGATACTAAGATCTGCAACAGAGTGGACACGCTGGAAGGAGTGGAGAGAATGAGACGGAATTTAAGGAAACTGGAAGAGTGGTCGAAGATATGGCAGCTGAGATTCAGTGCCAAGAAGTGCAGAGTCATGCATATGGGGTGTGGAAATCCGAAAGAACTGTATTTGATGGGGGGTGAAGGGCTGATGTGCACGGAGCAGGAGAGAGACCTTGGGGTGATAGTGTCTAACGATCTGAAGTTGGCGAAACAATGTAACAAGGCAATAACTAAAGCCA
This sequence comes from Rhinatrema bivittatum, assembly GCF_901001135.1. Lineage (NCBI taxonomy): Eukaryota > Metazoa > Chordata > Amphibia > Gymnophiona > Rhinatrematidae > Rhinatrema > Rhinatrema bivittatum. The sequence continues at coordinate 341,766,574 of NC_042615.1, forward strand.
GAAGAATGCTGGGCTGCAAAGAGAGAGGAATACCTAGTAAGAGAAAGGAAGTGATGATCCCCTTTGTACAGGGTCTTGGTGAGGCCTCACCTGGAGTACTGTGTTCAGTTGTAGAGACCGTATCTCCAAAGAGACAGAGACAGGATGGAGGCGGTCCAGAGAAGGGCGACCAAAAAGGTGGATGGTCTTCATAAAATGACTTGTGAGGAGAGACTGAAGAACCTAACTATGTATACCCTGGAGGAGAGGAGGAGCAAGGGAGATATGATACAGACTTTCGGATACTTGAAAGGTTTTAATGATCTATGGTCAACAACAAACCTTTTCCGTTGGAAAAAAATCAGTAGAACTAAGGGCCACGATTTGAAACTCCAGGGAGGAAGACTCAAAGAATGTCAGGAAGTATTTCTTCACGGAGAGGGTGGTGGATGCCTGGAATGCCCTTCCGAAGGAAGTGTTAAGATTAAAACTGTGGAGGATTTCAAAGGGGCATGGGATAAATACTGTGGAGCCATAAAGGCTAGAGGGATGGGACTGAAGAGAAGAGCCATGGGGGTGGCTTGCTAAAATGGTGGCTACTACCTGTTGATACTCTTAATCAATAACCCTTCACATGATTAATGCAACGCCAACAGTGCTCTCTGCTTCAACAGCAAGGGGAAATGTGGAAGAGAGGATTTGCATTCAGACAACTAACAAGGACTGAACTACACAGTCTGGGGAAACAAATATGCGTGGGGTAGCTTGCTTATTGTGGCGGTTACTACCCTAAACCAATTAAGCCTGATACTTCACTTTGAATGCATATACAGCGTCCTCTCTGCTTCAACGGCAGGGGGAAATGTGGAAAAGAGGATTTACATTCAGACAACATCCAACAAGGTATTGATCTGTGCAGTCTGGGTAAAGAAGCATCGGGGTAACTTGCTTGATGCAGTGGTTACTACCCTTAACCATTAAGCCTTATGCTTCACCTTTGATGCAACTCCAACAATACTCTCTGCAGTAATGGCAAGGGGTGGCAGGAAATTTGAATCAAACAGTTACCAACAAGGGCCCTGAACTTGGTGGTCGGTGAAACAGATAAGTATGGGAAAGTAAGTGTGGGAGCTTGCTGGGCAGACTGATGGTCCGTTTGGTCTTTTACTGCCATCATTTCTATGTTTCTATCTTTCTATAAATATCCTCCCTGGTGTGATTTCTTCAAGAGGGAAGATTAGGTCTAAAGTGTGCTTTGTATTGAAATCACAGCTATCCCCAAGGCTGGGAACACTATGCAGCCTTGAAGAGGAGACAACAGACCCCTGTGGAATGAGCATGTGTCTTGGATGCTTTGAAGATAATGCACACAAGAAATAACTACATGTAGCACATAAATTTAGGTATATGTTATACGGCACCACTTCCTTTTGCGGGTATAGCAGATAAATTGTGTACATGCCAGCCTTATAGTTGTACACGGGTGGAGGAGGGGCGAATGTTGGGGTAGAAAGTTATTAGACTGGGACAATAGTGACAGTATTGTATGTGTATGTGTCTCTATGCGTAAATACCCTGATCATTTCCTCTTCCAGGACAGGAGGAAGACCATGACTGGAACCAGTGCCCCCTATCTTTGTATTCTATATCTAGGCTTAGATTATACCTAGCTGTAATAATGGCTATTGTATAAAGTTACTACTAACTGTTCTACTCTGTAACTTTGTATTTGTATATGGGTGCAACAAGCATGATCCCCACCATTGAAAAAAGGTAATATGGAAAGATAACATTTGGACAGGAGAAACTGGAGTACTGCTTTCAAAAGGCTTACCTCATAGCATTCACAATAATTTTTAAGACATCCCGACCGTTTGCAGTTACAGCCCTTGCTGTGCCGCCGATCCGATTCCCCTTCTTTTCCTTTTCCTATTTTTGGTTTAAAGGCTTCTGGGTTTCTATCAAGGCATGCCTAGAAATACAAATCCAAGATGTGCATTAAATGATAGAACAAGAGCACCCAGGCTTGGTTTACACTTCATTTTTCCTCACTGGAAACTGTTAGGAATCCAGCTATCTCAAGTTTTCAGGTAGTCACAGTATCTGATTAGTCATCAGCTTTACCAGACATCAATTTCATTGCTTCACTAGAGAATAGTTGACTTTACTGTATCGTACCACTAGAAGATCTCCTTTTGTAAAACAAAATGAGGACGACATCCCATATAAATCCCAGGGAGTTCTAAATGTTCTTTAAAATAAAATATAAATATATACACAACCATTTATGAATAAAATGCATACCTTGCTGCATTATGGGGCAATTCCCAGCAGAATAATAAATTGTGCCACAGTACAAGCAGACAACCATTTCCTCTCACACCTGCAACAGAATGAGCACTAATGGAGAAATTACTTACCTGACAATTTTGTTTTCCTTAGTGTAGACAGATGAACTCAGGACTAGTGGGTTTATGCTCCCTTGCCAGCAGATGGAGACAGAGCAAGCTGACATCACAGTATATATATAACCCTGTAGTGACCGCAGCCTGCCAGTATTCTCTTCAAAAGCAACTGTGGGCAGACTAGCAAAAAACTTGGTTAAAAACAAAATTAAAAGCAGGTAACCAGAACTGTACTCAACCAACCATAAACACTGAACTCATGTAAGATTCTAGGTACCCCAAGCTAGGGACTGGATGAACACTTACTAATAATCCCTTGGGACCCCAGAGTCCCACAGAAGGGCTATTGACACACTCATTAGGCAGCCATAGGTGGGAAGCTGAGTCCATCTGTCTCCGCTAAGGAAAACAAAATTATCAGTTAAGTAATTTCTCCATTTCCTAGCATGCAGACAGATGGACTCAGGACCACTGGGATGTACCCAAGCTACTCCCCAACAGGGTGGGAGGCTGCCCACGGTCCAGTCAACACCACACATGCAAAGGCTGCATCTTCCTGGGCCTGCACATCCAGATGATAAAACCTGGAAAAAGTGTATAAGGAGGACCACATTTTATTTATTTAAAAATTTCTATACCACATATCGAAAATTTCTATGCGGTTGACAAAAATATATACATAAAATCTAATCACATTTTAAGAATAAAAAGACATTACACTAATATGTTTAAACTAATTTCAGTTCATAAAAACAGATTATTAATCTGACATTTTACAAAACTAAACATACCTATAGGTGCACAAGAGCTATGCACCGACAAATGCCTGACTAAATAAAAAGGTCTTAAGAGATTTCCTAAATTTCGTTAAAGAAATGTCTTCTTTTAATTTTAAAGGAAGTGAATTCCAAAGCAGTGGACCTTGTACATAAAATAGCCTTTCCCGTGTTTCATCTAACCGAACAAGCTTTGGAGATGGTACAGACAGCAGATATTGTTGCAAGGACCTTAGACATCGAGATGGCCAATCTAGTTTCAGAGCTGCATTGAGACTGGATGGAATTATTCCATTTAGCCCTTTAAACACTAATATATTGATTTTTAAGTGAATCCTCCAAATAATAGGTAAAAGGTGTAGATTGACTAGAATCGGTGATATGTGTTCTCATATTGAGGTCCCTGAAATGATCCTTACTGCAGAGTTTTGAACAAGTTGTAAAGCTCTCAAAGATTTTTGAGGAAGACCTAAATAAAGTGCATTACAATAGTCTAAAGATGATAATACCATACGGGCCGATACAGTAAAATGCACGGGAGAGCCGGCGCTCCAAGGCGAGCGCCCGCTCTCCCGACGTACACCCAGGCCACTCTCCTGGGCGCGCAATTTTGTATTCAATGAGGGCCCGCGGTAATAGGGATGAGCTAGTGTCCCTAGCTCCTCCTTAGCGCCTTCTGATCGGCAGAAGCGGCGGCTGTCAGCGGGTTTCACAGCAGACGCTTAATTTTACCGGCGTCTGTTGTCAAACCCACTGACAGCTTCGGGTTTGGAAAACGGACGCCGGCAAATTTTTACGATTTTTTATTTTGTTTTATTTTTGGGGCCTCCGACTTAATATCGCTATGATATTAAGTCAGAGGGTGTAGAGAAAAGCAGTTTTTTCTGCTTTCTGTACACTTTCCTGGTGCCAGCTGAAATTAACACCTGCCTTTGGGCAGGTGTTAATTTCTGAGAGTAAAATGTGCGGCTTGGCTGCACATTTTACTTTCTGTATGGCGCAGGAATAACTAATAGGCTCATCAACATGCATTTGCACATTGCGGGTGCTATTAGTTTTTGGGGGGTTGGACATAAGTTTTCCTCGTGCTATTACCCCTTACTGTATAAGGGGTAATAACAGCGCGTCAAAAACGCGCGTCCAGATGGGGGCTAACAGTGCGCTCAGCCGAGCACACCATTCTGTATTGGCCTGACAGAATGTATTGTTTTCAAATTCTGATGACTTTCCTCTGTGGACTTTGCCCTGATCAGCCAATCGTCCAGATATGGGTGTACGAGGACTCCTTCTTTCCTCAGTGTCGCCGCCACTACAACCATGATTTTGGTGATCGTTCAGGGTGCTGTGGCTAGCCCGAAGGGTAGTGCCCAGAACTGGTAGTGGTGGTCCAGGATCGCGAAGTGTAAAAAACACTGATGCGCGTGATGGACCGGGATGTGTAGGTAGGCTTCTGACAGATCTAGGGATGTGAGAAATTCTCCCGGCTGTATCACCCTTATGACTGAGCGTAGGGTTTCCATGCGGAAGCAAAGTACCCTCAGGTGGCGGTTGACTGACTTGAGGTCCAGGATGGGCCAGAACGTACCCTCTTTCTTGGGAACGATAAAACAGATGGAATAGTGCCCCGTATTTTCTGGTTGTGTGGGCACCAGCGTTATGGCCTTTAAGTCGAGCAATTTGGTCAGTGTAGATTCCACTACCGTCCTCTTGAAAGCGTTGTGGCAGGGAGACTTCATAAACTTGTCCGGAGGGATGTTGTGGAAGTCCAGATAATATCCCTCTCAAATGATGGTTAGGACCCACTTGTCCGAAGTTATGTCGACCCATCTTTGGTAGAATAGGGCAAGCCTGCCCCCTATGGCTTCTTCCTGTGGATGGGTCGGCTGATCTTCATTGCAGGGTGCGGCTGGGGCCTGGACCAGCGCCGGCTCCCCTTTTGTTGTGTTTGTTCCGAGAAGACTGGCCCCTACTTGCGGGGCGAGATGCTTGATATGTACTTCTGTACGATTTGAAGCGCTGTGATCCCCTGCCCTTAGATGTTCGGGGGGAGGGGCGCTGGCTTCTCTTGTTCTTGTCCTCCGGTAGCCGCGGTACTGGGGATTCACCCGATTTGTCGGCTAACTTCTCCAGTTCGCTTCCAAACAGGAGGTTTCTCTTAAAGGGCATTCTCGTGAGTCTCGTTTTGGATGTCGCGTCGGCTGACCAGCTTCTGAGCCAGAGTTGTCTTCTGGCTGTCACAAATGACGAAACACCTCTGGCTGAGGTGTGCACCAGGTCAGAGGTCGCATCCGTGAGGAATGATACTGCTGGTTCTAGGGCTTCGACTGGTGTGGTGGCGTTCCTGGTCTTTGATAAGCAGGCGCATGTCACCACGGCACAGCAGGCTGTGATCTGTAGTGACATAGCTGAAACGTCAAATGACTGTTTAAGGATGGATTCGAGACGTCTGTCCTGGGCATCCTTGAGTGTCGCTCCTCCCTCTACTAGGATGGTAGTACGCTTTGAGACCGCGCAGACCATGGCATCCACTTTGCGGAACGTGGCCTCCGGAGCCCCCCATTCAGTCAATCAGCTATTGAAAGGTCTGCAGCAAAGGGAAATGGCGGGAGGCCTGACGGAGTCCCACGAGGAGGGGGTTCATCTTCGGTTCCCCATTGGCACTCGTGCCTGGGATAGCAAGCTCTTTCAGGCTGTGAGCCACGAGGTCTGATAGTTCGTCTTTAGCGAAGAAACGCCTCATGGTTCAGTAAGGTTCCGTTCCTGGAGGGATTTCCCCTTCCTCCAGGGAGCCTTGATCCTCGTCCAAGGTGCCTATGTCCCCAAAGTTGGGGCTTTGAGATGGGAGGGGCACTTAGAAACATAGAAACATAGAAAATGACGGCAGAAGAAGACCAATCGGCCCATCCAGTCTGCCCAGCAAGCTTCACACTTCTTTTTTCTCATACTTATCTGTTTCTCTTGGCTCTTAGTAACCTTAGGTTCTATTTCCCTTTCACCCCCACCATTAATATAGAGAGCAGTGATGGAGCTGCTTCCAAGTGAAAGATTAAGTTTGATTAGTTGGTTAAGCGGCAGCATAGCTCTCTGCCGTTGAAGCAGAGAAGTATTAGTTTTACTTCTCCCCTGCCGTTGAAGCAGAGAGCAATGCTGGATATGCGTGAAGTATTAGTTTTTCTTCTCCCCTGCCGTTGTAGCAGAGAGCTATGCTGGATATGCATTGAAAGTGAAGTATGCCTTGAAGGTCACATTAACTATCATCTAATATTGAAATGCCTAATAATTGGTAATTGAATAAGCCTAATAATTGGTAATAGCTATAGCCCATGAACCCATCCCTGTTTTTTTGTTGTTTTTTTCTTTTTTTTTTTAATTTGGAGATGGCAGCCCTCCATCCTTCCGCTCCGTGAAGGTGGAACACCAACCACTGGCCACTGGCATCCCGCTCTGTGAATGCCTCTGTGGCTACTGCCGCTCCGTACAGTGTTTTGCTGCCTCCTCTTTATACGCTTCCTCTAGACCTGATGGATCAACAGTGTTTATCCCACGCCCCTTTGAAGTCCTTCGCAGTTTTGGACTTCACCACTTCCTCCGGAAGGGCATTCCAGGCATCCACCACTCTCTCCGTGAAGAAATACTTCCTGACATTGGTTCTTAGTCTTCCTCCTTGGAGCCTCAGCTTATGACCTCTGGTTCTGCTGATTTTTTTCTGACGGAAAATGTTTGTCGTTGTCTTTGGATCGTTAAAGTTTTTCAAGTATCTGAAAGTCTGAATCATATCACCCCTGCTCCTCCTTTCCTCCAGGGTGTACATATTTAGATTCTTCAATCTCTCCTCGTATGACATCCGATGAAGACCCTCCACCTTTCTGGTCACCCTTCTCTGCACCGCTTCAATCTTGTCTCTGTCTCTTTGTAGATACGGTCTCCAGAACTGAACACAGTACTCCAGGTGAAGCTTCACCAAGGACCTGTACAAGGGGATAATCACATCCCTTTTCTTACTCGATATTCCTCTCTATGCAGCCTAGCATTCTTCTGGCTTTTGCTATCGCCTTGTCGCATTGTTTCGCAGACTTCATATCATTAGACACTATAACCCCAAGGTCTCTCTCCTGCTCCGTGCACATCAGCCTTCCCCCCCCCCCCCCCCCCCATTGAATACAGTTCATTAGGATTTCCACTCCCCATATGCATGACTTTGCACTTCTTGGCATTGAATCTCAGCTGCCATATCTTCGACCACTCTTCCAGTTTCCTTAAATCCCGTCTCATTCTCTCCACTCCTTCCGGCGTGTCCACCCTGTTGCAGATGTTAGTGTCGTCCGCAAAAAGACAAATCTTACCTTCTATCCCGTCCGCAATGTCGCTCACAAAGATATTGAACAGGACCGGTCCCAACACCGATCCTTGCGGTGTTGGGACCGGTCCCAACATCCTTGCAGTGGGTTTAGAGGGCCCCGGGATGTTCGGGTCCTCTGGGGCAGGCTGTGGCTTCGGGGGTGCCGGTTGCATGTGGATAAAGGTATGTAAGCCTTTGAAGAATTCTACTCAGGAGAAAGATGCTGGGGGAGGCTTCCGCCGGGGGGGTAGCAGGATCCAGTATAATGTCTGTGGATCTGGATCCCAGTGCCAGCTGGAGAGGACCTTGGCCTGGTTCACCCAGAGCCTCCTCGCACTGTAGACACAGGGCCGTGGCCTCTTCGTGCTGCGCACCTCTGATGTGGCATGCTGGGCAGATGCCCTGAGCCTTGAGCTTCTTGTCCGGTGGTGCCATGGTTTGTGTGTGTAGGATTGCAGAAAACTCCGGTTTGTGCGTTCAAGTGTACGCCAGGAGGCTTAGTTATGCGCTCCGGGTGCACCGAAGTTGTGCGTGCACGGGGTTTACTTATGTGCCCGGCACAGTGAAGCGTGTGGCTGTGAGCGCAAGTGATTTTGTGTACACGGCTCGCCTCTGTGTGTACGGATCGAATTGGCGGACAGGGCAGCGATCAAGTGAAAATGGCGACGGCGACCACGCAAGCAATATGGCTACCACCTCGGAGGGTCTCCACATGGGAGGACCCTCGTGTCAGACCGGGGTCTAGCCTGGATAGGGCTGATCAACCCGGTAGCACTGACGCCGGTTCACGATCTGTGTGACTATTCGAGCCTCGGAGACCGGAGACTTTTAGGAAGTTTTCTACCTTACCTTGTCTCGGCGTTTCCCGGGCAGTCTCTGGCTGTGGGGGGAAGAGGGAAAAGTACCTTCACCGCCACGCTCGAAGTTGCACCTGCTGCCTCTCAGCCGCACCCGTTGCCGGGGACTAAGTCCTCGCCGGGAGCCGGCTGCCGGACTGAGGCCTACCTCTGAGGGATCGTGGAAATCACCTCAGGAATCTTGACTGGGGGAGGGACCCGTAGGTATCACCGCAGGAGAGCGGGGCTCGTCTGTAGAGGTAAGTTTTCTTGTTTGTTTTGGATTTCTTTGGTTAGAATACTCTAACGCTGTGCAAGTGTTTATAGAGTCCCGAACTGCTATGGAGATGGAAAATACTGAAGAGCAGAGCTTCCTGCAGGGATATATGTACTAGGGCTGACGTCAGATTGAAATCTAATCTGTCTCAAACTGCTATCAGGAGCACACTATACCCCTTGGTCCTGAGTCCATCTGCTACACGCTAGGAAATAGTATGTTCAAGTTGTATATAATCACTTGCATACTCTCAGTCTGACATCGTGAACTCTTGTCATAAGTCAACTTTCAGATATAAAGAAATTTGTAAATTAATGTGCTACGGATTGGATTTCGTGTTATATGTGTATGGATTTTTACCTGCCTTGTTTTATGCTGAAGCAGATACCCATATCGAAGAGATTTTTAAAGATGATGATTCAGAGAAAATTAAATAAATCTCAGTGAATCTTAAAGATGTAATAGGGCAAAATGACAAAACTAGAGTAGCAAATCACCTAGATCAGATTGTATACATCCCAGAGTGCTGAAATAACTGAAAAATGAAATTGCAGATCTACTATTGGCAATCAGTAAACTATCATTAAAATCAGCTACAGTACCTAAAGATTGGAGGGCAGCCAATGTAAAGCCAGTTTTTAAAAGGGTTCCAGAGGTAATTCAGAAAACTACAGACTGGTGAGCCTGAGGTCATGTAGGGGGATACCTGATATTTTACTACTGGAGGCCCCCGCTGGACCACCAGGGACTTATGGCAGATCTTGGGGGGGGGGGGTCAGGAGGGTGGGGGTTGTAGTAAATTAATTTGGTAGGTCTTGTATGGCTCTCACGGAATTACATTTTTAAAATATGTGCCGTTCATGGCTCTCAGCCAAAAAGGTTCCCGACCCCTGCTATAGAGATTGCATCTGCCTTTACCACTGGGAAAGCACCCCCCCCCCCCCCCCCCCACCATCCTGAGAAACAGCAAACCATCGTTAGTGCATACTTTTTTATTAAAAATTTGTCTGCGAGCCAGATGCAGCCATCAAAAGAGCCACATCTGGCTCGCGAGCCATAGGTTCCCGACCCCTGCTCTATTGCTAAGATTCTATTGAGAGAATTTATCCCAAGATAGTGATCAAGGGATGCTACCTGTTTCACATTTTTTGCCTACTTCCAAGCCCAGCATTAGTGGTTCAATGGTGAAACTATATTTCTCAGATGAAACTATATTTCTCAGATGAAGGGTTCAATGGTGAAACTATATTTCTCAGATGAAGAAATTTTTTTTTTTTTTAAACACCACTCCTAAATTCAATAAAAAATCAACATGGGTACTGATGCTCCATAACCTTTTTAAAGATCATCATCTACACAAATTAGCTTTGGTCTGGGGCAAAGACTTGGGCTTTGTCTTGGATGAAAGGGACATACCCAGGGCTCTTTCTTTGGTGTATAAGCATCTCTTAACTGCTACTTTGAGAGCATCTCAATTTAAACTCATCCACAGGTATTACCTTACCAGGTCTAGGGGTGCAAGAATGAAATTATGGAATGATGCCTTTTATTCGAAATGTGGCGCTCAGGAGGGGATTCTTTGCCACATGTTCACTGGTTGTTGCAAATTGATCCTGGATCTGCGCATAACTGGAAAAGGTTTGATATTTCTGTTCCCTGGTCAGGCAAAATGATTAATTTACATCTGTTTGACAGGGAATGTTCCCTCCCTAAAGGGGGAGGTGCATTTTTAGGGAAAAAAAAAACAATTTTACAAGTTTGGATTTCATTCCGTACATGGTTGACTTCTATGCAAGCTAAGGCAGTGATGGAGGCTATTGCTGAAAGTAAGGTTTCCAACCCTAAATGTACATTGACCCTAAGACCTATTTCCAGATATGGTGACTGATTCAGCAGGGGTGATATGGTTTCCTTCTTGTTTTTTTTATTGATTTGCCTGATGCCATTTTGTTTTGGCTACAACTGTCCTGAATCACTTAGAATGTGTTGAATGACAGAGTATGTTTGGTATGTTAGTGTGAGTGTTAGTATTGGTAGTGGTGGGGGGGCTACAAAAATATTTTAGTAATCAGGGAGTCCATCTCTACTTTCTTTTGTATCATTGATGTTGAGTATTTTGATCTTCTATTTTGTAATATATATCTTACAGTCATCATGTTTTATGTGCTGCATTGGATTATCCTGTTGATGTTGAGACTCTCAAACAGATTATTAAAATAAAAGAACCTACAGCAAACCTGCCATACCATAACACATTAACTGCCCAGATTCAAACAGTAACAACCCTATCCATGAAAAGGCAACACTGCAAATATTACACTAGGCCCTAAAACACCAATACACCTTCTTTAAAATAAAACAAAACATAATAATTCAGGCTGTTTTACATCCCTACACAGAAATCACATGGTAGCAGTATTTCTCACCTCGGTCACACAGACAGAACATAAACAGATCCTTGCCAAATACAGAATAGAGAAACCATAAAGTATAAACAGAAATGTGCAGACAAAAACTGTACTGGAAACCACAACAAGCTGGACTCTCTAGGCAATGCAACAAGGGGAAAAAATGAATCACCACTATTCCATGTTAAACATCAAATATAATCAAGAAATATACATCAACCATACCAATAAAATGAATACGTCAAACCAGCTGATGAACAGAACAAAATCCAATAATTAAAAATGCACTCAAAAATTTAAAAAGTTAACATACACCAATAAAATATTTCAAAACACCCAATATCAAATAATACCCAACAATAAGGATAAAAAAAAAATCCTACACTCGCCATACCTGGGATTTTTAGATTTTCAGACACTATGAGACTGTTATAGAGTGAAGGGAACTAACTACCCTCTCTCAAACACAAATACAGAGGCAGTCTCTCTGTCTCATATACAGAGGCAAATGACCAGAAATGGGCTCAACAAAGGTTATTACAAATTAGCTCAATTTTAATACCTGATGAATGCACAATTTGCTCATTTCAGAAGTTGAAAAAAGAATTTGGTCTCTCCAATAATGATTTATTTGCTTATTTACAAGTTTATTATTATTTGAATACTATAATCTTAGTTGATTGCCAGGCTTTCAAATTATTTGAGTTGATTCATGAAATTGTTTTTCTTTCTTCTATTAAAATATTTTTGTCTTAGGCCAGCCCACTGGCAAATGCTGTTCACTGTCATGCAGAAGGTCCCCAGTACAATCCCTGTTCAGGTCTTCTGCTCCCTGGGTTGGCAGAGGACGGGAATGCTGCAAAGGCAATGTTTGCAGCTATTGAAGAGGAAATGTGGTCATTGCTTCAATTTGACATCTAGTGGCTGGATTCCGGATCTATGAATGCAGATGCCATGAATGCAGAGCCCCCGGCCCAGATCTACCACTACAAAGTTTGTATTATACAAGGGTTCTACATTTAGTCTTCAGGATAAACCAAGTCAGTCAGGTTTTCACACTATCCACAAAGAATATGAATGAAACAGATTTGCATACAATGAAGGCAATGGATGCAAATCTATTTCATGCATATTAACTGTGGATAGCCTGAAAACCTGACTGGCTAGATATGCTCTGAGGACTGGGATGAGAACCACTGGCATAAATGGAAGTTGCTGTGTCAAAAGAAAAACAAAACAAAATCCCTTTACCTAATTCACGGGTAGGCAAATCCAGTCTCGCAAACCAAGTTTTCAAGATATCTACACTCAATATTCACGAGATGCATTTGCATGCACTGCCTTCTATGGCATGTAAACACACCACATGCATATTCACTGTGGATATCCTGAAAGCCTGCCTGACATGTGGCAATCAAGGACCAGAGTTGCCTACCCTAGTCTAATCTGTATGGCTTCTTTAAAAAAAAAAAAAAAAAGTTTATATACCCATGCCAGAAATGATATTCAAAGGTGATGATTCAGAGGAACTGAAACAAATCTCAGTGAACCTGGAAGATGTACTAGGGCAAACTGACAAACTAAAGAGTAGCAAATCACCTGGACCAGATAGTATCCATCCCAGAGTGCTGAAAAAACTAAGAAATGAAATTGCAGACCTGCTATTGGAAATTTGCAAACGATCACTAACATCATCTATGGTACTTGAAAACTGGAGGCTTGCCAATGTAACCCAATTTTTAATAAGGGATCAAGGGTGACCCAGGAAACTACAGACCAGCGAGTGATGTCTGTGCCAGGCAAAAGGGTAGAAACTATTATAAAGAACATAATTGCTGAACATACAGATAGGCATAGTTTAATCGGACAAAGTCAATATGAATTTAACCAAGGGAAGTCTTGCCTCACAAATTAGCTATATTTTTCTGAGGGCATAAACAAACATGTGGATAAAGGTGAGCCAATTGATATAGCGTAGCTGGATTTCCAGAAAGCATTTGATAAAGTCTCTCATAAAAGACTTCTTAGGAAATTTTAAAGTCACGGGATAGGTGGCAGTGTCCTATTGTGGCCTGCCAAATGGTCAAAAGATAGAAAACAGAGAGTAGGACTAAATGGTAAATTTTCCCAATGGAGAAAGATGAATAGTGGAGTGCCCCAGGAATATGTTCTGGGACTACTTATTTTTAATATATTTATAAATGACCTGGAAATGAAAACAACAAGTGAGGTGATCACATTTGCTGATGACACAATTATTCAAAGTTGTTAAATCACAAAAGGATTGTGAGAAATTGCAAGAGGACATTGCAAAACTGGGAGACTGGGCATGCAAATAGCAAATGAAATTTAATGTGGACAAATGCAAAATAATGCACTTAGGGAAGAATAACCCAAATTATGGCTACACAATGCAAGGTTCCACATTAGCAGTCACCATTCAGGAAAATGATCTAGATGTCATCATTGAAAATACATTGAAATCTTCTGCTCAATGTGCAGCAGCAGCCAGGAAAGCAAATAGAATGCTAGGGATTGTTAGGAAAGGAAAGGGGAATAAAACAGAGAATATCATACTGCTTCTGTTTCGCTCCTTCTTTATGTGCGACCTCATCTTGAATAATGCTTGCAGCTCTGGTCATCACATCTCAAAAAAGATATAGCAGAATTAGAAAAGGTACAGAGAAGCATGACCAAAACGATAAAAGGAATGGAACAATTCCCCTATGAAGAAAGGCTAAAGAAGTTAGGACTCTTCAGCCTGGAGAAGAGAGGGCTGAGGGGAGATATGACAGAGGTTTATAAAATAACGAGTAGAATGGAACAAGTAAACAACAAGTTGTTTACTCTTTCAAAAAGTACAAAGACCAGGGGACACACAATGAAGTTACTAGATAATACATTTAAAACTAATAAGAGAAATTTTGTTTTTAATCAACACATAATTAAGCTCTGGAATTCATTGCCAGAGGAAGCAGTGAAAGCTGTTAGTACAGTTGCATTTAAAAAAGTTTGGACGAGTTTCTGGAGGAAAAGTCTATTAACCATTATTAAAGTAGAGTTGCAGAAATCCACTACTTATTCTTGGGATAAGCATCTTGAAATCTACCCACCCCTTGGGATCCTGTCAAGTACTTGTGACTTGGATTGGACACTATTAGAAACAGGATACTGGGCTCAATGGACCTTTGGTCTGATCCAGTATGGCATGTCTTATGTTCTTATGCTACATTTTTTGAAGGGGTTAATAAATATGTGGAAATGACAAGCTGGTGGATGCAGTATATTTGGATTTTCAAAATGGGAGACTTCAAAATATTAAAAATTCTTGAGATAGGAGGTAAGGTTCTATATTGTGGACTGCAAACTAGTTAAAAGATAGGATACAGAATACGATTAAATGATCAGTTTCTCAGTGGAGAAGGGTAAACAGTGAGGTGCCTCAGGGATCTGTACTGTGGAACGGTGCTTTTAATATATTTATAAATGATCTGGAAAAAGATGAGTGAAGTGATCAAATTTGTAATAACACAAAATTATACCTGTGTTAAATCGCAAGCAGATTGTGAAAAATTGCAGGTGGACCTTGCGAGACTGGAAGACTGGGCATTCAAATGGCAGATGAAAGTTAATGTGGACAACTGCAAAGTGATGCACATGAGGAAAAGTAACCCATATTGTAGTTACACAATGTTATGCTCCATATTAGGAGTTGCCACCTAGGAAAAAAGATAGTGGACAATACTTTGAAATCCTTGGCACAGTGTATGGAAGTGGTCAAATAAGCAAACATTAGGAATTATTAGGAAAAGAATGGAGAATAAAACTGAGCATATCCTATCATCTCTGTATTGCTCCATGGTAAGGCCACACTTGAGTACTGTGTGGCGTTCTGGCTGCATTGGAAAAGATACAGAGAAGGGCTACCCTAATGATAAAAAGGGATGAAATCGCTCCTATGTAAGGAAAGGTTAAAGAGGTTGGGGCTGTTCAGCTTGGAGAAAAGATAGCTGAGAGGGGATAAGATAAGAGGTCTATAAATGTCAATCAGTTACTTAATCTTTCAAAAAAAAAGTTGCACATTCAAAACAAATCGTAGAATATTATTTTTCACCTAACGCACAAAAACGTTCTGGAATTCCTTGCGGGAGGATGAAGTTAAGGCAATTAGCCTTACCTAGGTTTAATAAAGGTTTGGACAAATTCCTGGAGGAGAAGTCTATAAATTATTAACCAGGTAGACTTAGGGAATAGCCATTACTTATTGCACAACAGCAGCATGGGACCTATTTATTGTCTGGGATCTTAACAGGTACTTGTGACTTGGATTGGTCACTGTTGGAAACAGGATACTGGGCTTGATGGACCCTCGATCTGACCCAGTATGACAATTCTTATGTTCATGGCTGAACTGGCAATCAGATAAAATCAATTTAGCAGTCTTAAATGAGATTTAAAAGCCTCACAAAAAAAATTTCAGCTAACTGATTTTATACTTATATTTCCCCCAGAAAGGCATTCAAATTAAGTGTAGCTACTTTATAAGTATGCCTAAAATATGCAATGAAAGAGGCTATTTACATTCACTGTCTGTAGTCGTGCCAAATGGTAGCATTATTTTGGAGAATGTCAGTGGACAAGGTAAGTAAGACCTTCGTTAAGTTTACATGTTCTGGATCATCTAATCTGTGTTAAATTGCAGAACAAATTTGTTTGCCTATTTGTTAGAAAAAAAGAGCCTCATCACCAGAAGTGTATTATGCTGTGTGGGCTGCAACCTTCTACTCCTGATCATATCCTTTGAAGGACACAGTTACACTGCATGATGACTATGGAGATGATGACTGGAAGAGCTTCAACACTTCAAGCATAAAACAGCTGTCTTAAAATTTGGAGTCCATATATACTCTCCTTGCTAGAACATAAGAAAATAAGAAATTGCCATGCTGGGTCAGGCCAAGGGTCCATCAAGCCAAACATCCTGTTTCCAACAGAGGCCAAAACCAGGCCACAAGAACCTGGCAAGTACCCAAACACTAAGATCATCCCATGCTACTGATGCCAATAATAGTAGATGCCATTCCCTAAGTCAACTTGATTAATAGCAGTTAATGGACTTCTCCTCCAAGAACTTATCCAAACCTTCTTTAAACCCAGCTACACAAACTGCACTAACCACATCCTCTGCAACAAATTCCAGAGCTTAACTGGGCGTTGAGTGAAAAAGAATTTTCTCTGATTAGTCTTAAATGTGCGACTTGCTAACTTCATGGAATGCCCGCTAGTCCTTCTATTATTCAAAAGTGTAAATAACCGATTCACATCTACTCGTTCAAGACATCTCATGATCTTAGAGACCTCTATCATATCCCCCCTCAGCCGTCTCTTCTCCAAGCTGAACAGAAGAGCCATGTAAATATTACCTAACATCTCTGGAGGAAAAAGGTAAATGAAAGTTCCCTGGTTAAGAGGACTTATTTCTGCATTCATCTCAAAGTATGCATGACTGCATCATGCTAGTTATGAGCAATAGAAAGGTGAGATTGCTTTTCTTCTTGGAAATTGCCTATGTTATACAGACTTTCTTTTGTGTAATGACATATAGTAATATGAGGGAATAGAGTTATGCGGTTTTAAGTTCTCTGTTATTTTCTAGAGAAAGTTTAGTGATTAATGTTGCTTCATATACTATTCAGATGTATCCAGATTTACTAAGCCAATTTTTAGTCAATATATTTCTGTAGTTCTACAAAGTTCTAGGTTTGGTTTATTGAGACACAATAAAAATGTACTTTAAAAAAAAGATACTGCCAATAAAAAGTATCACAGCCTGCAGATGAGATAAAAAGGATGTTAAATCACAAAGGCCTAGAGAAAAATAAAAAGCCTAGAAAAAGATAAAGAATACACAGAAAATGCAATGCAGCTGTTAATGATGGTCCTTCAATAACAAAGGAGGTTGGTTGGTCACAATAACTTCAAGGCCAGCCACTATTTTGAGAAAGCTGTAAAGCTTGTGAGATGTTCCTTCCAGCTAAGTGTACAACAGATCAGATTGATTACTAGACATGCTTATATTAGAAATTTTTTTTCCCATTTTTGTTCACCTTAAATACTATAAAAACTTTACAAATATTTCTCATTTCATCATAACCATCATTATGGGCTGTAACTACAAGACTGACAAGTACATTTTAGAAATAAGTTATTTACCTTTATCGCTTTTTGCCTTTCATTTTCATGTTCCAAGTTGTTGTAACAGTTTGTACAGTTACAGTTGTTGCAGAACTCCCCATTCGCAAAACAGTCGCAGTATCTGAAATGTCAGGGTCACAGGAGAACTCACAAATCTAGGTTCCGTATTACTGCCCATTATAAGCTCTCCTACTTTTAGGCCCACTACTGTTTTTTTCTTTCAAAGATTTCTCTATAAAACCATGGAAATATATTTGACTGAGGCTTGCAGTCACAGCAGAAAAATGGAATTTTGTGGCCTTGAATGCTCATATACTATAACGTCTAGATTATTCTTATATTGAGCAAATAAGGGATATCAAGAAAACTATGTAAGCTAGAGCATAAATCATTAAGTGCTAGGTGTCTAATTAACAAGAAAATAATTTCATTATACATTTTGGTGAGGCGAGATGTCTGTTTTAATAAGATTTTAAGCCATTAAACCTCACTGTTTAGAAACTACAGAGAAAATCAACTACACGGTACAAGAAAATAAACAACAAACAGGCCGATACAGAAAAACGCGCGAGAGAGCCGGCGAGCGCCCGCTCTCCCGAAGCGCGCACAGGCCACTCTTCTGGGCGCGCGATTCAGAAAGCCCAGGTATGTAAATTAGGGCCCGCGGTAAAAGGAGGCGCTAAGGACACTAGCGCATCCTTTTTGACAGAAGCGGCGACTGTCAGCGGGTTTGACAGTCGACGCTCAATTTTACCGGCGTCAGTTCTCGAACCCGCTGACAGCCAGAGGTTTGGAAAACAGACGCCGGCTAAATTGAGCATCCGTCTTCCAACCAGTGGGCAGATTTTTTTTTTTTTTTAATTTTTGATTTTTTCTTAAATTTTGGGGGCTCCAACTTAATATTGCTATGATATTAAGTCGGAGGGTGTACAGAAAAGCATTTTTTTCTGCTTTTCTGTACACTTCCTGGAGCCGGACGAAATTAACGCCAACCTTTGGCAGGCGTTAATTTCTGAAAGTGAAATGTGCGGCTTGGCTGCACATTTTACTTTCTGTATCGCGCGGGAATAACCAATAGGCCCATCAACATGCATTTGCATGTTGCGGGGGCTATTAGTTTCGAGGGGGTTGGCCGCGCATTTTCGACTCGCTATTACCCCTTACTGTATAAGGGGTAAAAACAGCGCGTCTAAAACGCGTTGCCAAACACGGCTAACAGTGCACTCCACCGGAGCGCACTTTACTGTATCGGCCTGAAAGATACTTTAACCAACAGCATTGCAGCATCAGTTGGGTATTAATGCTCTGCAGTCATACATGAGGTCTTATAGAATAGGATGATGAATGCTTAACTGGCTCCAAGAAATTCATTCATTATTTAGCCCAATACCTTACACCCTTTGAAAATAAGGAAGGGAGATTCCACATTAATAGGGACCTTCATTTTCAGTTTAAACAGGTTTTCACCTGTGAATTCCTGGATTTTTCTAAAGGACAACATCTGTTTAAACAGGTTTTCGCCCTAATTTTGTGCACTTTGAACAACTGCGGATGCATTTGCAAACCTCCCCGAAGCCAGTGTAGGCAGAAGAGCCTGCAATATTCAAGTCCCTCCCTCCTCCCCCAAGAAGTGAAAATATGCCTAATACCTTCTCCCAATGGCAGCCACGCTTCTCCTACAGGAGCCAAGAGGTGCCTTGTAGGCTCAGCTTTGTTTACCTCATCTCCATACGCTGAGAGGAGCCTTGTAAGCTTAGTTCTGATTACATCAGCTCCATGCACCTGGAGTTCTGCGTGACCCTAGCTTTCCCAGGGTAGAGCTAGGGTCACAAGGAACTGAGGCTGCAAGGCTCCTCTTTAGTCCTGTAGGAAAGCATGGCTGCCATTGAGAGAAAGGTTGGGCTGCTGATTTAGCACCAGGAAAGGGCTGGAACCGAAGCATTGGCCAGAACATGATTTCAGAGTCACACAAGCACATATGAGTGGAAGTCCCCCACCAGAAGACGTTTCTGGCAGGATCCCTGCCTTTTGGGCTCAGTGCAGAGCTTGGGAACATGAGCATTCTGCTGAAATTGGAGGGACGAGGAGCTTGGGCATCACCACAGCCAGTAAGATGAATAATGTTTGAGGGGAGGCAGATTTTGTGAGGGGCAGAGAGAGGGGGGATTCTGTGAAGGGCGAGAGAAAGGTGGGGTAATCCTTGGGAGGGAGGAAGTTTTTTTTCTGGGTATTCTTGGAGGCAGGAGGGAAGGAGATTTTTGGAAAGAAGGGAGACAATGAAAGAGCAGAAGAGTGGGAGAAAAAGGGGAAATGCTGGGGAGAGGGGTAAAGGGTTCAGGATCACCTGAAGAATCATTTGAGAGGAGGCTGTTTAGGTGGGTTGGAAGGGAATGGGACACAGTGGGAGGTTTCTATCTACCAAAATAAATTCCAATATTCTCCCGGAAAAATGATGAAAATTTTTGCTCCACTGATTTTCTCCTGTTTTTGTTCTGGTCATAATAAACCCTGATAAATTCCTGGGAAAACAGAGAAAAATAAAAACTGAAAATGAAGGACTCCACACATTAAATGCTATTTCCTTTTTTGAAACAAATTTTTAAACTGTGAGAGGTCATTTCCATTTTCCAGCAGTAATATGCTCTTTGTGCAGACTGGAGTAATCGGTTACCCTTCCCACTGTAGGATTCAAAATATATCAGTACTAAAGAAAATATGACAACAGAATATTTACTTACAGTTTCAAACACAGAGACTTTGTACAGTTGCATGGTTTTCTAGGTCTGCTTGTGGACTCTGATGGAATTATCCTGGAAAAAGAAAAAAACACACCATTTCTTTTCTATAACGTATTAATTACTTTAGTCATAAGAACATAAGAACATAAGAAAATGCCATACTGGGTCAGACCAAGGGTCCATCAAGCCCAGCATCCTGTTTCCAACAGTGGCCAATCCAGGCCATAAGAACCTGGCAAGTACCCAAAAAACTAAGTCTATTCCATGTAACCATTGCTAATGGCAGTGGCTATTCTCTAAGTGAACTTAATAGCGGGTAATGGACTTCTCCTCCAAGAACTTATCCAATCCTTTTTTAAATACAGCTATACTTACTGCACGAACCACATTCTCTGGCAACAAATTCCAGAGTTTAATTGTGCGTTGAGTAAAAAAGAACTTTCTCCGATTAGTTTTAAATGTGCCCCATGCTAACTTCATGGAGTGTCCCCTAGTCTTTCTACTATCCGAAAGAGTAAATAAATAAAGTCATCTGGAAACCTATTCTATAGTCATCTTTTTTTTGTACTGTGCAAACTTAAACATCATCCTGAGTATTAGTGCACAGTCCACCATTCCTATTACAAATAGATATTTAGGAACAGTATCTGGTGTGCCACAGCAGCACATACATATCATACAGGGCTTCTGGATTTCACATTAAACTTTATTGTGGCTCTGGCTCAATAAAAGAAGAGGCCGATATTCAGAAGCCATTTAGACGGAGAACTGAAAAGTTATCCGTCTAAATGGCAAAGCAGCAATTTTAGAAGCCATATGTGGCTAGAATTTAGCTGCATAAGTTGGAGGCATTCCATGGTCAGGCGGGAGGCATTTCAGGGAGGAGCAGAGTTAGACGCATAAGCCAGATATACACTTATCTGGCTAACTTTAAGATAGCCGGATATATTCAGCGGTACAGCCGTGCCCTGAACATCCTCGTTAAGTTAGCTGGATAGCTATATCTGGTTAACTTAACTAGTTGCTACGTGGTTCTATATCAGCCCCGAAAGGTACAAATAATACCCCACTTAATGAAGAAAGGTTCAATAGAAAATGCTTGTTAAGAAAAACAGCTATCACCAGCCCCAGCATTATCTTTCTTATTAAATTCAATGTACCACTGAAGAAGTCATTTATTTATTTAAGCATTCATATACCACT
The DNA here is from genome assembly GCF_901001135.1 of Rhinatrema bivittatum. Classification (NCBI taxonomy): domain Eukaryota; kingdom Metazoa; phylum Chordata; class Amphibia; order Gymnophiona; family Rhinatrematidae; genus Rhinatrema; species Rhinatrema bivittatum. The sequence goes on from NC_042615.1 coordinate 341,787,730, forward strand.
TTTCCAAACATGTTTGTAGTGATTTACATGATTACATATATAATTTAAAACAACCTTTACAAAAAAGATACAAGATAGATTCAATTCAGCCTTTCTTTGTCTTATATAGTTTATGATGCCTACGCAAAGACAAAGTTTATACCAAGCTACGGTGCAACTGAAACAAGATGGAGACAAACATTACAAAAGAAACTTAAATAATCATTAATAAAAATTACCAGCACAAATAAGAATGTGCTCCAGTATTAATATCAAATGCTGTCTTGAATGTTTTCAGATTGTGCTTCAAGATTTTCAAATCTGCACATGTTCTCAATAAGTCGAATAGAGCATTCCAGTATCTAGGTCCTGCAATAGAGAATGCTCTATTCCTAGCAATGTCAAGCCTTGCGACTCTTGTTGTTGATACTTGGAGTAAATTTTTGTTTAATGAACGTAGATATCTTGATAGTCTGGATATCTGCAGTAAAATACAAGTCCAAACCGGCGAGTCATCATGAATTAACTTAAAAAGAATTGTCAACACCTTGTATTGGATTCGAAAGAATACTGGTAACCAATGTAAGGAGACTAGTACAGGGGTATATATGATTATGGTGGCTAACATTAGTTAGTATGAGTGCTGCTGCATTCTGTACCACCTGCAGTGGGTACAACATGTATTTGGGCAATCCCAAGTATACGGCATTACAGTAATCAAGTTTGGTGAAAATCAAAGCTTGTAAAACTAGTCTGAAATCGTTTACATTTAGTAAAGATTTGAGACATTTAAGAAGTTGTAATCTGTAAAATACAAATTTTACAGTTTCAGATGTGTGTGATTGCACTGATAAACCAGTATCTAAATATTACTCCCAGGTTATGAATTTTATTCGTAATTACAATATTGCGACCTTCGCTTATTAGCGACTCTAGAAGGGCAGAAAGGGCATTAAATGTTAGTACTGTTGACTCCGTAAACAGATAGGCCCAGCACTACTAGCATGAAATGTGGAGGCTGGGACATAAGGCAATTTTAACCATTCTACTGGCTAATTCTTGCCTGCTAACACTGAAGTGTTCTTCAGGTGATAAATTCCAGTGTAGGAATCAAATTTCTGATTCCTTGCATGTGGCTGCTCTATAGCTTCCAGTGTATATTTGCTTAGTTTGGATCAGCTTATTACCCAGCTAACTACTACCCAGTGAAACTGGATTACAAAGCTTTGGATGTGGTCTACCACTGATTGCAGTTAGTTAGCAATGTAACAATTGTCAATTGTCTGATGGCATAACAGAAAAAAATATAACAATAGAAAGGAATCCTTATTTATACAAACATAGCACAAATAACCTTTTATTGAAAAATGTCACATACACAGCTAACTGAAGTAGTTTATACAAAAGATAAAATTGCATATATATGTGTAATAGGGTTACAACACACAAAAATATATAACATATTAAAATAAACCCCCACACCAGGACTTCAAAGGGGCGTGGGATAAACACTGTGGATCCATAAAGTCTAGAGGACGTGAATGAAGGGTGAGTGGCTCGCGGGAATAACGGCTACTGCCTGGAGATAATACCCTTATTCAATTAACATTCACACAGTTGATGCGACTCCAACAATGCTCTAAACTTCAACGGCAAGAGGAAAAGTGGAAAAAAGGATTTGCATTCACAAAAAAAGTGGGGAGTAGCTTGCTTGTTACGGCGGTTACTACCCCAAACCAAATAAGCCTGATACTTCACTTTTAATACATATCCAGCATAGCTCTCTGCTTCAATGGCAGGGGAGAAAGACCGATACTTCACGCATACCCAGCATAGCTCTCTGCTTCAACGGCAGGGGGAATGAAGAAAAATGGATCTATATCCAGACAACCACCAACAAGGACTGAATTACATAGTCTGAGTAAACAAAAGCATGGGTGTAGCTTGCTTATTGCGGTGGTTACTACCCCTAACTAAGCTGGATATTCATTTAGATGCACTTCCAACACTGTTCTCTACATTAATGGTGGGGGTGGACGGGAAATAGAACCAAAAGGTTACTAAGAGCCAAGACTAACAGAAGTATGAGAAAAAAAAAGTGCAAAGCTTACTGGGCAGACTGGATGGGCCGTTTGGTCTTCTTCTGCCGTCATTTCTATGTTTCATCCTTATACTCACTCACATGATACACCATTCACATTCATTCATAAAATATCCACAATTATCAATCACATAAATGTGAGACCATAAGTGTCACCACAACATCACTCCAGTTACTAATGGAGAATGTAAATGCCCTGACCATGGGCCCAACTGTTTCATCTAAGCAGCTTCTTCAGAGGGAGAAGATTAAACTCATCCTACTTCAGAAATACCTCCAATATATTAATCAAGCAACAACTATTGTCATAGATCTTCATTCCTGCAGTATATGCTGTAGGACATCAAATTTCCACAATGATTCTCATTGAATATCATTGGTCACTATTCCTTACTCATTTAAATAAATAATAAATTATTCACATTAGTGTTCCCCTGCACCTATTTAATCCATCATGTCTCAATGTTTACATTGCACTCACTGACAAAACATACAGCGCTGTAAAGAACATTCCAACTATGGCCAAAATGGCTTACTTCAATCCATCGCAAACAAAAACAATAAACTATTACTATTAATATTTTTAAAAAAAAATGCACATAACAACCCGCATTAAACATCAACTCCTGCGTTACCAATCTTGGTATAAAATAATGAACTGTCCACATACTTATGGATTGCGCATACAGCTGCCTATAAACATGCGAAAATCTCCACTGGGAAAAACGCCGCGCATGCACATAATGCCCCTGCAGTTTTAAAGTGGCTAATCCTCCCAGAACCTATCAAGTGCGCCCAATGGAAATGCAGAAACGTGACGTCACTGTATAACAAAGCACTAGATATAATTTACCTTATCTAAAAAAGATGATAGAAGATTTGTTCTGCAACAGACAATGGATTGGCCACTGTTGGAAACAGGATGCTAGGCTTGATGGACCCTTGGTCTGACCCAGTATGGCAAGTTCTTATGTTCTTTCTTATGTTCTTATTGAAGGACCAACGTCTTTCTGGCACGGCTATTACTCAAGGCATGGAAGGTTTCAGGTTTTCAGTATGCTTCTAGGCTGGGCCTATTTTGTTGGTTTATAAGCACATTATGCAATATATCTTCTAAGGTTTCCTATCTAAAGGAGGTACTGTCTGAGTAATATTTTAATGCTGAGAATTGAGTGCATTGTAGTAAGAGACTGGTGACTGGGATTTCCTAGATGGTTGAAATCAAAACCATTAGCTTTCGTAAGCAAGGACTTCGTCCAACAGTGCTGTAATTACTCCTCAATCTCCTGGCAGTAAATACTCCATATTTTCAAGTCACCAAGAAATGTGTTTGGAGGATACTATATTGTAGCAGAATTTTGACTGAAGACCATTTACTGTAATTGTTTCCTTATGGATTGGACCTTGAAGTGCATTTACTTCTGTAAATAAACAGACTTTTGACAAAACCACAGCTACTTGCCTACAGTCTGTCTATATTTAGTCATCAGCATTAACAACCGAGACAGAGGATTCCTGTAGTAAAATTTCAGTTTATGCCTTAAGAAACCATTAATACCACTCACAAAGTGGCTTGATCAGCCTTGTGCAGTGAGCAATTCATCCCATTGGTCCAGTACACCATCTCTTCGACTGACTATTGTGACTACTTTGGAACCCTGTGCCCATGTATGGCAATTACCCCAATATATTGTTTTTGAATGTCCTTAAAGATCAAGCACAGAATGTCAATCATTTTCAGCCTGCTTTTATTTCTGCGCTAATACTTACCCATTGAATGGTATCCTGGCCTGGGTCTGAATGTTAGATGTTCCAGTGAAGCCAGCACTGCTTGCTATAGGCACATATGACGACTGCTGTAACTAATAAAATACAAAGCAAAATCAATACAGAGTGAATTTTTTAAATCATAAAGACTTTGAGAGTTTACAGCATAAACAAATAAATGTAAACAAACAAAGAATTCTACATTCTAGCATTCTTATACCGCTGAACAATGTCCCATTCTTGTAAAAATAAGATGACCAGTAGAAGAACTAGAACAACCCAATGGTGGTTCCTTCAAATTTGAGGTAAACTAACTTTTGTTAAGATGGTGAAGTACTTCCAGGCACCATTAACGGGTGGGAAAATCTAGAGGAAGCAGATGATCAGTGGGCAAAGCTAAAAATGCAGGGGAAGTTAAAGCCAAGATGAAAGACAGCCCACTGTGGATTTTTAAGGAAGTGGCTGAAATGTAAGGGGAATAAAGATTAGTCTTCATAAATTATTAGAAATCAAAGAAAGAGAAAGGCAGGTGATAGAAAAAGCTAAAAGAAGCTGCTAAAGGAGTTGGGAAAGGCAGGGCACAAATGGAAGAAAAAATAGCAAATATGGTAACACTTTTTTTTTTTGTTTGTGTGATATGCTAGTGGTATTCTATGGGGGAGGGGGGAATATGTAGAGGCTGATAGGGAGAAAGAGGAATAAATATTTCTGTTCATAGAAACAGAAACGACGGCACAAAAGGACCAAATGGTCCATCCAGTCTGCCCAGCAAGCTTATGGTAATATCTGTTGCGCCAAGTAGGTTACCCCCATGCTTATCAGTTTCCCAGACAGTAAAGGTCAGGGCCCTAGTTGGCTGCTGTTTGAATCCAATTCCCTGTTACGCCTTGCCATTGAAGCAGAGAGCAATGTTGGCGTTGCATCAAAGTATCAGGCTAATTGGTTAAGGGTAATCACACTCAACCCCGATGCAGCTGTTTTGCCAGCAGCCTCCCAGGGAATGAACATTGCAGAGACATGTGTATTACATTTTAATAACAAAACAAAAAATGTGACTAACAGCTTTGCTAGTGTAACTAGTAATGTTTTTGATGATTACATTTTGATGGATCATCTTGGGATGCATTTGAAGCTGTCTCAGAGGCAGAGATTATACGTATAATTAATAAAATGAACCCTTCTCCTTAATCTATGCTCTACCATGCTATTGAAAGCATTAAATCTAGATATAGTCTCTGTCATAACTAATTTCACTAAATCTTCATTAAAGTCTGGCTTTCTTCCAGATTCCCTTAAAGAAGCAACAATCTGGCCAATAATCAAAAAAGCTTCCGCTGATCCTACCCTACTTTTGAATTACCACCCTATTTCTTCATTACCATTTTTAGCAAAAATAGTAGAAATGACTGTTCTGCATCAACTCAATTTTCTCGAAATTAATAATATCCTTGACTAATACCAATTTGGCTTCAGGAAACATCACAGTACAGAATTACTTCTTCTTTCTACCTTTGACACGGTGAGAAGTTTTTTTTTTTAATATTTAAAGTTTATTAAAGTCAGCAGAAGCAATCATACAAAATACAGCATTTCAGTGTTAGCATCAGTCCACAGCCATGCAAATGCTACTAATTAGCATATAGATAATTGCCAAAGTGCCAACAATTTTTTATTCCAAAAATTATTCCCCCCTCCCCCAACTAAGCCAGTTCAGAACAACATCCATGGCAATAGGTACAGGCATATAAAACTCAGATAAATGATATTTCACGTACCACGTATGAGACATATGACAATAGATAAAGTGTACCAAGTGAAATGACAAAACAGATTTCTACCATTTCCAGGGGTGGTCACTGTTAGAATTGCTGATACCAACAAAGAAAGGGTTCCCAAACTCGAATATGGAATGCACCTTTCAAAGCCTCTGAAGGAGCAATGTTATGGATAGGACTGCCTCCCTCTTCTAATGCACTGCAATTACTTGCCTTGCTGCATAAAGAATATGATTTACTAAAGACTTCTCAACAGATGGCCAAGCCTGTGGGTATTGGGACAGGAGGTATATCCCCAAGTCAAAAGGTATTTTCAATTCAGTCAGCTCAAAGAGCACCACAGCAATCCACCTCCAGAAGGGCACGATCTTCAGGCACAACCACCACACGTGGTTAAATGTACCTTCCATATTACACATACTCCAACCTTGATTATAGTTAGTTTCTTTTTTTTTAATTTTTTATTTCTGCATTTTCAAAATCATAACAAATATTTGTAGTTGTAGACAGATAAAGAAATAAATGAAAAAAGGTAATACATTCCATAGTTCATAATAACATTCTCTTTTTTCTAATTTCAAATGAGCGATTTAAAGGAAACATATAATACAGAGAAGGTGATAAAATCACCTCTCTTGTCTATTCAGAGATAACAGCTGGACCTCTATTTGCTCTTAACCAATTCCCGCATTTGGGGGATGGGATTCCAGGAATGCCTGCAACTGGGGTATCTCAAAAAAGACATATATATGTTCCAAGTACTTTATTTCACATCTGCATGGAAATTTCAATATAAATCCAGCACCCCTGGCAAGAACTTCCGATTTTAATCTCAGGAATTCTTTCCTTTTCATTTGGGCCGTCCTTGCTAGGTTTGGATATATCCATACCCGTTGTCCATGGAATTTCTCTAAGCGATGCCTGAGAAATAAACGGAGAACAGTATCTCTCTCTGTTGAAAACAGAAAGGATACAAGAAGTGTAGCTCTAAGGGATATGTTGCAAACTGTTGCGAACTGGACAGTGGACCCTTGGGCCGACCTGGTGGAGGAAGATGGTTGGAAGAGAGCGCTCCACGGAGATGAGACAGGCCGAGAGGTGGTACAAAGATGAACGCAGGAACAGAATCTTCATCCTGGAGATCAGAGATCCCCTCAGGAGGAGCCCTTGAGGATCCGGACCGCTGGGACTTAGGTGGCAGTAGCGAGACCAAAGCGAGGACGGAGCAGGAGTCGAGACAGGTGATAGACATGGAGTATCAGAGGTGAACCGGGAACAGGAACCAAGGAGATAAGCCGAGAAGAATCTGGAAGATGAGCGGGATCAGGAACAGCAGAACCAGGATCAGAAAGACAGAAGGACCAGAATCAGAAACACAGTAACTGGTGCCTCCAAGGAGAGAACCTCGTTGCTAGGCACCCTCCTTAGCCAGATCCCGGGCTTAAATACCTTGCCGGCATCTGACGTCATCAAGGAGGCGGGCCGGAGCTTCCTGCAATTGAATCTTTAAAACAGTTTCCCTCACGCACCCTGGGAAGGGTGGAGTCAGAATCGGGACTCGGCGGCGTCTCCCTCGTGGAGACACCGCCGCGGAGAGGCCAGGTAGGGCCGAGAAACACCGGACCCCGTTGCAGGCCGCGGCGAGAGAGGAAGGTAAGGGCCCGGTCGCAAGTCTAGCGACCGGGACCGCAACAGGTATATCTGTATTAATTGAAGTTTCTATTACCTCAGACATATTGATGGTGACTTCTGGCTGCAAATTTCCCACATGATTTTCTCTTTCAAATCTTAAAGGCAAATAATAACTTTCACTAATGCCGGTATTGATTGACTAGGCATTTTCAATATATATTGTAAATATTCCTTGAACATTTCCCTTGCAGATATTAGATTCTGCATGGGAAAGTTCAAGATCCTCAGGTTGGAATATTTCTAAGAATTCTCAAGAAATTCTAATTTCTTTACATTGATTACTTCAGACTTAACCAAATTATTTTTGTACAGTTTCCACCTTTTCCAACCGCTCATCACTCGTAACCAATTCATTATTACATAGAGAAACTGTTTTCCAAATTAGATACTCTATGCTGGAAATTTGTAGCTGTTTGAGTCAGCTTAATTATTGCCAGTTCCAAAGATTTAACTGCTGACCATAACGAATCCCTGGTAATCTCCGATGACTTCTGCTGTAGAATTATCTCCGGCTCAAACCTGAATTCCTCCTCTCCCCCTGCGGCTTGGTCTCCTCTCCTCAAGCCTTCCTTTGAGGTAATACTTATATCCTCGGAGCCCTCATCCAACGTAAGGGGTACAACAAACACTTTTGAATTTGCAAGTGGCGGGGGAGGGAGTACTAGGAGCGCCAGGACTTAAAGAGATGACTTCGGACTGTGGAATCGTTTCTCGCTCTAAAGCGTCATCCACTGCAGCCCCTTCCTCCGGCCTCGAACCAGCTGTTGCCATAAAGAAGGAGGAAATTTGAGGCTGAGATGGTATAGATAAGGGAGACGACGTCAGAGACTCCCTTTTCCGAGCTTTCCTCTTGGTATGAGGCATAAGGATAGGAAATAGTATTCAAGGTAACAAGATCAGATCCTATGTTTATCTCTGTGATTAACTGCTTTAAACCCCTGGATTGGGGGCATTGAAGAAAGAGAAGAGACAAAAAAGAAAAAAGATAATATTTACAGAAATTCTCAAAACCACTTCTTTTTTTCCATAAGTCCTCGCCAATCAGCGATGTTCCGACAAAGCCACGCGCTCCTTAGGCACGCACGGCTTCGGCAGTGTGCCAGCGACACCTGCGCGCTGCAGGAGGGGGCCAGTTTTAAAGGCCTTCCGGTTCCTCCTTGATGATGTCACAGGGGAGATCTTTCACGCCATCGGGGCTGGGATAGCATCCTCACCCTCAGCTGATTCAGGTCAGGAAACAAGTTGAAGGTAATAGGCAATATTCTTCGGGTCTCTCCTCTCCCCGTAGAATTAAGGCAGGAGGGGCCAGTTTTAAAGGCCTTCCTTGATGATGTCATAGGGGTGACTTTTCATGCCGTCGGGGCCAGGATAGCGTCCTCACCCTTAGCTGATTCAGGTCAGGAAACAAGTTGAAGGTAATAGATAATATTCTTCGGGTCTCTCCTCTCCCCGTCAGTTAGTTTCTACAATATTGGCCGAAATATAACTTTTTGCTATGGTATTGTAGCAATTCTCCCATTGTTCTCGATCCATGTAAGCCTCCAATCTAATTCCCAACCCAAGAGTTGCTTAAAGGAAGATAACTGCTTAGACAATAACCAAGTGTACAGCTTGGAAATCAAACCTTTGGTCACAGTATGTTGAAAACACATATCTTCAAAGTCGGTCCTTTCTCGAGCCACATGCCTCTACAGTGTTGGGCTAGAAAGACACTGTTGCAGCTGGAGGTAATGAAAGTATTCAGAATCAGGGAGGCTAAACTGTAGCTGTATATCAGAAAATGGTAACATTTTTAAACAATCAATTGCCCACAGCACCACGCCACCCCCCCCCCCCCCACCCCCACTTGATGCCAATGCCTGAATATGCCTCAATTTAGTCAAGGAGTACAAACCCTTGCAAAGACCCAAGGGTAACAGGGAAGAGAGGAATTTGTGTCCTGTCAAGATAGACCTCCATAATTTTAAAATCAGTTTAGTAAAAGGATTGGGTACTACGCTAAAGCCATCTTTCACTGGCAGTCCCCAAGTTCTCGAGTATAAGGAGCCTCTGTGGACATTAGCTTGTTCTATATATATCCATTGCTTCATAGAGGACCTAGCTGACCATTCATAAATAGCCCTCAGTTATGCAGCAAAAATATTTGTGTAAAGTTTGGTACAGCCAATCCCTCCTTCCGTTTAGGCAAAAATAGCATCCTTCTTGCTACCCTGGGTGGTCACCTCCTCCAGATAAAATGAAAGATGTTTGTATGTAAAGATTTCAAAAATTTAGCCAGGATATCAATAGGTAGAGTCTGGAAAAGGTATAGCCATTTGGGCAAAATTGTCATTTTAATAATAGCTATTCTACACCTATCCAGGAAAAGTTATAAGGAACCCAAATATCCAAATCTTTAAAGGTTTTCTCTAATAAAGGACAATAATTCTGAGTAAACAACTGTCTCCAGTCCGCCCTAGGAGAATACCCAATTAGCGAATGCTGCAATGCATCCACTTAAAGGAGAAACTCTCTTTAAGTCTAAGGACTTGGGATTCAGATAAGAAAACATTCAATATTTCCAACTTACTCATTTACTTTAAAACCAGAAATTTTACCAAATCTGATAGAGATAGATGTGGATTAACAATAGAAAAGAATATCATCCACAAATAGGGAAACCTTAAATTGTGCATGACCTACAGTAATCCCTTTGATGTCACCATTGCATCTAATCGCCGTCGCCAAAGGCTCCTGTGATAATAAAATTTATGGTAGGCATCTGTTTAGTGGAACTCCAGGAGGCACTGCTTGCATTTTGAGGCCCCCTCTGAAACTGTCTCATGTTTAGATAACAGAAGAAATAGTGTATCTCTTTGTAATCTTAGGCCCACAATGAAGAATTATAAAAGATGCATGTCTTCAAGGTTAGCTAGTGTTCCCAGGACCCTTTGGAATGTTAAATGTAAGCAAATGTTTCTTTTCACCTTGTGACCTTAAATCAAAGGAGTGTTATTTTAATTACTAGGGCAAAACTGTATTTAAGGCTAGCCAATTGAATATCTAATCAAGTCAGTTTCTCCAACTTAGGAGCTGACTTCCTTATGCGTATAAGAAATAAAGGCTTTTGATCATGCGAAATACACTGTCTGTTGTGTCCTTGGTAAACGTTTTTCATTACAGATTGTGCATTGTTCTGGGATTCGAAGAGGGGATGCTGGCCTGCAGGAGAGCAGCTGGAAAGAGGACGCCTGCTGACCTGAAGCAGGACAGCACAGCCCTTGAGCCCCTCTCTCAATTCGAACGGAATACAGGACACAAGATCCCTGAAGGTATTTTTAATCCTTTTCTCCTTGTTTTTGTTTTGTGCTGTACCATTTGTATTGCACTAACATTGAGACCTTTAAGGGAAATGTGCTTGATTATTGTTTTTTGCACTATTACAGGGAGCAGGGCTCCAGGAAACGGAATTTCGGGAGTTAGACTCCCAAGAAAAAAAATACTGGGCCCAGTGGAATCCCTGGGTATACAGCCTACGGTAAATAGGCTGCGACAGTCTAGATCAGACCTGGGCAAGGGGCGGCCCGCGGGCTGAATCCGGCCCGCCTACGGTCTGAATCCGGCCCGCCCACTGCTGAGAGCAGACGGGGAATGAGGCACTGCTGCCTTCCCTTGCAGAGGGAAGGCAGCAGTTCATTCTCCGCTCCCTCGCTCCCCGATTGGCCGGCCAATCGGGGAGCGAAGGAACGGAGAATGAACTGGGTTTTTTTTTTACAGCGTCCGGGGGGGAGGAGGGAGTGACTCGAGCGAAGGCACGCTGTCCGATTGGCCGGTGCTGGGCAAGCCTTGCCCAGCACCGGCCAATCGGGCCGGTGCTGGGCAAGGCTCCCGGTCTCTCCCGCTGCCGTTGCCACTGGGCTGTCAGCACGTTCAAGCCCAGTGGGAACGGCAGCAGTGTTGGAAGAAGCTGTGGCACCCGCGGCTGGCCTTTTCTTCTTCCCACGCCTGCCCCCCCCCTCCTCCCGTGACCCGAAACAGGAAGTGATACACGGAGCGGTGCGCGGGAAGGAGAAAGAGCCGTGCCGCGTCGGCTTCAGCATCGGCCCCCGAGCAATTGAACCAGCCGGCAATCGAGAAGAGTCAGCAGCATGAGCCTCCCGCGGCCGAAGGGATTCTTCTTTCTTGGCCTGTGGGGGCTCATGCTGCTGACTCCTTTCTCGATTGCCGGCTGGTTCAATTGCTCGGGGGCCGATGCTGCAGCCGACGCGGCACGGCTCTTTCTCCTTCCCGCACACCGCTCCGTGTATCACTTCCTGTTTCGGGTCACGGGAGGAGGGGGGGGCAGGCGCGGGAAGAAGAAAAGGCCAGCCGCGGGTGCCACAGCTTCTTCCAACACCGCTGCCGTTCCCACTGGGCTTGAACGTGCTGACAGCCCAGCGGCAACGGCAGCGGGAGAGACTGGGAGCGCGCGCCGCGGACCGGCAAAAAACTCCGTGACATATGTAGGGGGAAGAGGAAGTGAGTAAGAGAGAGTGAGAAGCAGCCAGCCAGCCTGTGTGTGATTGAGTGGTCAGAGAGCTGATGTGTGTGTGTATGTGAGAGACAATGAAAGTGATTGCTCAGGGAGGTGACTGATGTGTGTGTGTGTGTGTGAGAGAAAAAGCATGGAAGTGAGAAGTCTGGGTATGTGGGAAAGCATGAGCATAAGAAGCCTGGAGTTGTGGGAGTGAGAAACCTGGGTGAGTGTGCATGCATGAGAGAGAGAGACTGCTTGGTAAGGTGACTGTGTGTGTGAGAGAAAAAGACTGGTGTGTGTGAATGTGAGAGAATGTGATTCAGGGAATGAGAAGCCTGTGCACATGGAGAGTGAGCATGGAAATGAGAGTGACTGGTGTGTGTGTAACAGAGAGAAAGTGATTATGGGAATGAGAAGCCTGTGCATGTGAAGAGAGTGAGCATGAGAGTGAGAAACCTGGGTGTGTGTGAGACACAGCATGGGAGGGAGAAGCCTGTATATCTGAAAGAGAACTTGGGAGTGGGAAGCCTGTGTGTGTGTGTATGCATGAGTGAGATCAGGTGACTGGTGTGTGTGTGTGTGTGTGTGTGTGTGTGTGTGAGTGAGAGAGAGAGAGAAAAAGTGATTATGGGAATGAGAAGCCTGTGCATGTGAAGAGTGAGCATGGGAGTGAGAAACCCGGGTGTGTGTGAGACACATCATGGGAGGGAGAAGCCGGTATATCTGAAAGAGAACATGGGAGTGAGAGACTGGTGTGTGTGTGTGAGAGAGAGAGAAAGAAAGTGATTTTGGGAATGAGAAGCCTGTGCATGTGGAGAGAACAAGCATGGGAGTGAGAGACTGGTGAGTGAGTGTGTGTGTGTGTGAGAGAGAGAGACAGAGAAAGTGATTATGAGAGTGAGAAGACCATATATGCAAGTAGAACACGGGAGTGGGAAGCCTGTGTGTGTGTGTGTGTGTGTGTGTATGGCATGAGAGAAACTGTTCAGGAAGGTGACTGGTGTGTGTGTGCCAAAGACTGTTTGGGAGATGATTGGTGTGTGAGAGACAGAAACTGGTCATGGGGGCATGACTGGTATGGTGTGTGTGTGTGAGAGACATGGGCACTAAGGAAGAGGACCATAAGTATAGAGCTTAGCTTCTACTGCTGCTTCTGGTGTGTGCCATGGCCTGCAGGGAAGGGGAGTAGGAGAGCTGCTGGAGGGGGTAAGTAAAGGTGGCTTTAAGTTTATTTTTCTTGACTGCCATTTTAATTGTGTGATGTCTGCTTTTTTGAAATATTTTATTGGTGTTTGGAGAATGTTTAATAGTTTTTATGAGTTTTTAATTGTTGGATGTTATTCTGTTCATAGCTGTTTAGAAACATTTATTCTGCTTATTAGTATAGTTTTACAATTATTTCTGTTTGGGGATCTATAGCTGCTTGTTAGTTCTGTTTTCCTAATAAGAGGTGTATTGGTGTTTAGGGTCTGATGTAATATTTGTAGTGTTGCCTTTTCATAGATAGGGTTGCTCCATAGATAGGTATTCCATAATACAGGTGTAACTGTGTGCGGATTAGTTTATGTGCATTACTACAGATCCTGGGAGTATGTTAGGTCGGTTCTGTGTCTGTTACCGAGATGAGATATTTTGCTAGCATGTAAGCGTTTGTATCGGTCTTATTTGTTGTGTTTTCTCAGAGGACATACATTGGTGGTAAACTGCTGTCTTTTCATAAGTAGGGCTATTGAGAACTGAGTTAATTATATTAGTCCGGCCCTCTAAAACCATCCCAATTTCTCATGCGGCCCCATGGGAAAATTAATTGCCCACCCCTGGTCTAGATGGACCAAAATCAGGGAGACAAATTCTCTGGGAAAGTCTAGGACTGGGATACAGAGAAATGAATTCCCTGGGAATATAGCCTAGGAAAAGGCTAGGATAACTATGGGAAGTACACCCCTGCTTATGATTAAAAAAAAAAAAAAAAAGTAAAACGCTAGAATAGACAAGAGGATACCAGATTTATTCGGAAATCTTGGAAGGGGAGTGTCTGAATCAGACAAAGAATAGCTGCTTTAAAAAAAAAAAAAAAAAAAAAGGGAGATGTACCCAGCAAAGAAATACCAAAACCACCATTACAAACTCCAGCCCACTATATGTGGAAAAATTATGGACCACAATCAGTCCGATATATGTTTGAATGGCATCTTGCCACTAAGGGAGTATTTCCAGCTGAAGGTACTTTTAATTTAGAAAAATTACGGCAGTTAAAAGGATTTTTAGTTTAAAAAAAAAAGGTTCCCTCACAATTTCTGCTATGGTAGATTGGTTTGAAAGATTTCTTTTTGGCCAAGTTCACTATTTCTTTTGATCTACTTTGGAAATGCCCATTGTAGACTATTCTACTTAAGAAGAACTTATTAAGGGTGACTGTGAATTGTTTGTCTGTATATTTTTTAAATAAATGTGTACTGGAAAAAAACTATACAAGGAGATTTAACAACAGTGCCAGTTAGCCTATGGCTATAAGCCCATGCCCTGCTTGCGAGGCTGAGGGATTATTAGAGAAACATAAAAAAGGGAAAGTGTAGTTTGCAATCTGGTTTTTTATTTATGTCTGATTTCTGATGTAGTGTAATGCATTGCAGTGTATGGGGTCTGCATTACAATTGTATGGCAGTTTCAGCACTTGAAAGGGCACTGGAAGCTGGAGAGTTAACTGGCAGGTCGATCCAGTAAAGTTCAGTTGAAGATTTCTCGTCTGTAACGAGCTCGCTGCGCACAATTCGGACGCGTAAGGCAAACCAGCGATACAGTCTCCAGTTTTGCGCGTCCGTAGCGCTTCTTAAAACAGACGCGTAACCCTTCCCGCACCCGGCATGTAAATGAACGAATTAGCTGTATAATGAAGGAATTAGCTATTCCCCTCCGATACCGTAACGGGCACTCAGGTTCTCTCATTAGTAACGCACTGTTTTGCCGCGGCCGTAACGTGTTAGTTTACTGCCTCCCCCTAGTAGGAGTTAGGACTGTGAGTCTAGTAACAAATCCATCGACACCGCTTAAGATACTCAAAACAATAAAACACAATTTAAAAAAAAAGCGATACAGAGATGATCGAGAAAATGTAATGATGTGGGACACATAAAACCTGTCAGAAGAAAAAATAAAAATTTTTAAATACCTGTCGGAGGGCCGCGTGGTTCCAGGCGGCCGGCGGCGGCAGGAGCCGGGTGGTCGCGTGTTAAATCTAGGCCGCGGGCGGGTGGGCGCCTGTTCCAGGCAGCGGCGGCGGGGGGACACGCGTTAGTTCGAGACGGCCGGCGGGCGGCGGGTGGTCGCGTGTTAAATCTAGGCCGCGGGCGGGTGGGCGCCTGTTCCAGGCAGTGGCGGCAGGGGGACACGCGTTAGTTCGAGACGGCTGGCGGGCGGCGGGTAGTCGCGTGTTAAATCTAGGCCGGGTCCGCACAGGCGCGCATTCATTCACTGCCGGCAGCCCCCCACGGCGTGACGTCACGGCATGTGACTGCCTTGAGCGCCGAATCGCAGGGATCGCACAGGCGCACATTCATTCATTCACTGCCGGTGGGGGCTGCCGGAGAGGCAGCCCCCACCGGCAGTGAATGAATTCATTCATCCAGGCGGAGGAGCCGGCTGCTTTCGCCACCGGCTCCTCCGCCTGGATGAATGAATGCGCGCCTGTGCGGACCCGGCCTAGATTTAACACGCGACCACCCGCCGGCCGTCTCGAACTAACGCGTGTCCCCCCGCCGCCGCTGCCTGGAACAGGCGCCCACCTGCCCGCGGCCTAGATTTAACACGCAACCACCCGGCTCCCGCCGCCGCCCGCCTGTACCCACGCGGCCGTCTGAAACTAACACGCGTCCACCCGCCCGCGGCCTAGATTTAACACTCGACCACCGGCCCCCCGGATCCCGCCGGCCGCCTGGACCCACGCGGCCCTCCGACAGGTATTTAAAAATTTTGATTTTTACACTTCCTGGTGCCTGTCATTTCAAATGTCATTTGAAATGACAGGTACCAGCGCACCCAGGTTAATGTATAGGCGCTGTATTAAGCGCCTATACAGTAAAATGGGTTACGCGGGCATAACCCTTCCCTACCGCTTTAAAGCCGCGGCATGAATTTGCATGCGATTAGAGGAGAGTATCGGGGAGTTAGTGAAGAGAACTGTGCGTGCGGGGAGGAAGGGTGCGCCTGACACTACCTGACACTACCGCACTGTTTCTACCGCGGCCTTACTGGATCGACCTGTGGGTTAGCAAGTAAAGAGAAGGTGGAAGGGTAAAGCTCCAGGCGATTCATATGCACAGTAGGACACAATGGGGGAGAACTGGTTTACATGACTTGCTTTTGTTTGAAAGATATAAGCAGACTGATGAGGAATTAAAGTTTTGGAGAAAGGTTACAGTAAGTGATTTAATAGATTCTTTCAGAAAGTTTGGTTTCGTCAGCCTTCTCTGGCTGGCTAACATTGAATTTGGTTAGAAGTTAATAAAATATTGGGTTTTTAAACAATAAACTTATAAGATTTTAGAGCAGACATAGGACATATATTTGATTTTTCATTAATTTTTTTGTGGTGACAGGGAGTCATCTAGTAGATAATAGGAAAGTTCATGGAAACCAACCTTCTTGTTAAATTGGTTTAAGTATGTAAAAGGACATTCGTTAGATAAACATTTGCAAGTCTATAGGCAAAGGGATTCTGTTCTTGATGACACTGAATGGAGTAAGATGCCCCCACCCTATGCTCCTGCTATGGCTGCTCTGAATTCCTATCTTTTCAGGTGACCATAGTGCTTATATCCAGCTTGCTGCATGCTTGTAGTCAGCTAGGTCAAATTACATAGAAGGCATCTTAAAGGGAGCCCTGCTAGTGAAAATAAATTGACTAACTGCAGAAGACTCAGAAATTATACAGGATCTAGTACAGTCACTATTGAATGCACCTAGTTTGGCTCTTGTTGATTTAAGTTATGAGATTGATTTCTGGGTATATCATGGGTCTGAAGGATGGGCAGCGGCTGCTTCTCAGCATGACAATATAACCCCCCATGGCTTATTTCTCTGGTTCGTTTGGTGTGATAGAACAGGGGTTTTCAGATTGTGAATTAGGGATTGTGGCATGTGCAGAAGCTATCTGTAAATTGCAAGCACATGCACCAGGGATTTTAATTGTTTTACATACTTCCCATGAAGTTAGAATACTTTTAGGGGATGCCCACATCTCCTTTACCTACGAGACTTGGTACATATTCAGCCATATTATTGACTTCTATAGTATCCCATTAGACAATTAATTCCACATTTAATTTTATTCAGGTCCTTCTAGAGGGAGCATACCCAATTCCCCATATGGAATAACTGGGCTTCCCCAACCTAAGGTTGTTATATCTAATGAACCCCTAGCAGAAGGAAATTTTTGGTTTACAGATGGGTCCTGTACAAAATCAAACCCAGGATTTGCTGCTGTTCAGTATAATTCTGCACACCAAGTGCTTAGATGTGAACAGTTCTCACTACCATCAGAAATGTCTGCACAGGGAACAGAATTGGTATTCATGAATTGTGCTCTGGGTCCCCTGAGTTTTCACTGCTTCACATTATATATATTTTCATCTATTAATAAACACTTAAGAAAATGGAATAGTAAAGTAAATGGGTTTTAGATGATGTGGAATTTGGAACCAGTGGAAGTAATGCTTGGTATCCCCAAGATTAATTAATAGGTGCAGTAATCTAGAAGGATGGGAAGCATTAGAAGAATAAACTATGGCTTGGTAATGTTAATTATATATATATGCAATGCTAAAGTATTTGTAAAAAAAAAAAAATTATGTCGTATCCTAATGATACCAGATGCATCACACCCCTGTTTTTCTAAGTGTCTGTAATTAGAGTTAATCACACAAAAAAATAAATCCTGGCCAGTATTAAATTTAAGGATTCAGAATTAACCATGACTTACATCATTTATAGTCTCATGCATTCTACCTCACCTGACAGTTATCCCAAAGAGTTAAGATACTTTAGTTTGTTAATGATCTTCTTGTATTGTCTCACACAGTTTTGCCTAGGCCATACTGAAGTAGAGCTGTGTTTCCTGCATTCATTAGGTCTTAAGGTATTAAAAGGTAAACTTCAAATATGTCAATTATAAATGAAATATTTAGGTCTCTTGCTACCTAAAGAAGAGAAAAAAGAAAGAAAAAAAAAAACGAACTCCTTTTACAATCAGGGAATGTTATCTTTCATCACTGTCATGCTCTCACCCCTGCTACTTTACTACCAGAAATAAGTGACTTAGAAACCCCAGACCATGATTGTGCAATTCTAATGGAATATGAACTGCAGCCCAGGAAAGGCTTAAAAGATATCCCTCTTTCTAATGCTAACGCAGTTTATTCTGTAGATTGCTTTGCTCTCCATGATGATACAGGTTCACTGAAAGTTGGATATGCTGTATGTACCCAGTGGGAAGTGCTAGAAGCAGAACCTCTCATTCATGCACACTCAGCACAGACAGCAGAATTGGTAGCCCTTACTCGGACCTGTTTTAGAGGAAAGGGATTACGTCTCACTGTTTATACTGACTCCCATTATGCCTTTGGGGTGGTCCATGATGATGGGGCATTGTGGAGAATGAGAGGGGGGGGGGGGGTTAACAGCTAATGGAGGAATGATTAAGAATGGGTCCTTTGTTAAAGCTTTGCTAGAAGCTTTCTTGTTGCCTCTTGAGCTGGCAGTAGTTAAATGTGCAGGGCATAGCAAGGAAGATTCAACTGTAGCCAGAGGGAATAACTTGGCAGATCAGACAGCCAAACATGCAGCTCTGACCAACAATACTGTGGGAATTGCAGGATGCCATTTGCTAACACACACACCACATAGAGAAAACAAAGTCTTTAATATTAAAATTTGATTCAGTGGCAGGCACAAGATAAGGATTATTGGAAGTTGTGGGCAAAAGGAGGGGCCACTATCCAAAATCAGAGACAAGATCAAATATGGTTCGGCCCAAATGGCGAAGTAGTGGCCCCCCCCCGACATATACTGCCCCATATTTTACTTTCTCTTCATCAGGCATCTCATGCAGCTCCTGCAGCATTAATGGCCATGTTCTTTCACCACTGGTGGGGGATGGTTTCAGCAGTCAGGACTCTAGCTATTACCATATGTTCTCAGTGTATGCAATATATTTTGTACAAGGCCTCCAAGGGCTTGGTCATCGCTCCTGCATGCCTAAAGCGCCCCCTAGGCCCTCTTACAAATTCAAATTGATTTTATCAAATTACCTCTATGTCAAAATTACAAGTAGGCACTAACAATGTTTTTGCTCTCTCTCAGGGTGGGGGGGGGGGGGGGGGGGAGGCTTTTCTAGTAGTGAGGGCAGATGCAATCTCTGTAGCTAAGAGTTTGCTGAGAGAATTTATTCCAAGATATGGAATCCTAGGATCAATTGATAGTGATCAAGGGACACACTTTGTTAATGACAGTTTAAGCAGGGCATTAGGCATCTCTCTCAGATTCCACACCCCTTACAGACCTCAAGCCTCTGCCCTTATAGGAAAAACTTCAATGGCAGGCTGAAAACTAAGCTGGGCATTTTCATGGCTGCAACACACGTAACTTGGCTATGAGCTCTCCCTTAGCACTAATGGCTCTGCGGACATCACCTCATTCCAAGACAGGGCTTACCCCATTTGTCACTGGACAACCAATGGCTATTGGTCTAATACCAAAACCCTCCACTGCTCTCATATTTTCCCAGAAGGTATATCATAACCATTATTTGTAATGTTGCAGAAAGTTTTGACTTCACACTGGCAGAAAGTACGAGCATCTTTTCTTCCAGTGGACCCTGTGCCTACTGAGAGTGTGCAAACAGGTGATTTTGTTTTTCTGAAGATTTTCCAACGAAATAACTCCTTGGGCCCCCAAGAGGAGGGGCCCCTATCAGAAACTTTTAACCTCACATTCTGCAGTAAAATTAGAAGGACACCCTACCTGGATACACCTTTCTCACTGTAAAAAGGCCTACAGTACTACAACAGCAGGAAGCTCCGGGTCATAGAACTCTCTCACAAGGCTACTGGAACAGACATGATCCTGCTTTTCCTTCTGGTTCATTTGCACTCCGCAGAGGTATGGCCCTATCTGGGGCCCCATGTACAGACTTATCTGGCCTATACTAAAACACTGCAAAAAGTTTTGAATCTTTCAGATTGCTGGCTATGTTATCATCATCAGCCAGATGGCTCTGGGTTTGTTCTTGTAATGAATCCTCCATCCTCAATTGAGATACTTATATTGCACCTACTGCTGTCTCTCTTACCCACACTAACCCTTATGCCCTACCCCTGCGCACCAAACAGGCAGGGTGGTGTTTTCAACCGGAGGGTGTCACACCCTGGGCAAACTGTACCAATATGATGACCGTTACCTACAAAAGGGGCTACTATTGTGTGGTGAAATATCGTCTGTCTGCACGATGGAGTTTTGTGCATGTATGTTTTGACCATGAACTAAACATGACTTCATCTGTACAAGGTCAACAACAAGGTGGTGGCTCTCCCCGGGGCACATCCTTCATACTGCGGGGACTATAAACATAAATGCCTCACCTATCCCTCATGCTTCAACAGGACTTTACCTCGATGTGACCACAGCAGAAGCAACCAGTCAGTCCATGCAATTCGCCAGCTGTGCCCTATGGAGGCTGAGAAAAGGATTCGAGGAACCTGCCCTACTGGTTATGGACGCAACCTCAAGTGTACTGACGATTATACTCATGATGAGTACACCCCTTCTCCCATGTTTCTTCTTGCCAACACTTATATTGAAGCGCAAGGCTGCTCTGTGTTGGGCCTTCCTGTTGTAACCGGAGGGAACATATCAAAAATCTACTTCACCACCTCTGAGGTAAAAGAGAATGACAGCAGGCTATCAGTCTATGATTCAGTCTATGATACCTCAGGACTATGGTTCTTTGCTTCCCAGGTGAAAGAGTCAGATGTTGACAAATGCATTATAACTAGGAGTCCTTATCACTTTTCAAGTACCAGAACCAAGCACAGCAAGATAACCGCTGGAATTTCTCTTCAGCCGCTTGCCACCTTTATCAATTCATTGCCATTAAGTTGTTTCCTTCCTCGGACCAGTCTGGTTGTCATCTTTGATCACTTTAATTTCAATTCCTTTCTGCCAAAGGAGGCTCTTCGCTGACTCCGGCAAGGTGGCACCAAGAGTATGGCCACTGATAGTGAAAGATAGTCCAAATGGATAGATCCACTTATATCTAATGTTTTCAGTCCTCAAAGATTCTGTGATATTTTTCATAGCCTTGCGCCTTTGTAGCGTAAGGGCTGAAACGTCATTAAATATTTGTAATTTCATTCCTTTCCAAGAAATAATGTCCATAGATCTTGCTTTCTGCATAATGGCTTCTTTCACAGGAAAATCATGCAAACAGGCTATAATGTCTCAAGGTTGGTTATTACCTATTTCCCCAGTGACCTATTGGCCCAATCTATCTTCACATTCTGATATGGAGGTCCAGAGGAATCAGAGCTCAAAATTGCTTTGCAGATGTCCTTGACTAGTAGAGCATAGTCTGTATTACCCTCCTTCTCAGGAACATCCCTGATTCTAAAATTGTTCCTCCGTGATCTATTTCCTAAGTCCTCTAATTCAGAGGAAAGTGTTATGGCTTTGAGGTGTTTGAGTGGATTCTTGGGTACTGCAGTGATGGCCACTCACATGGGGAGGAACCCCAAGAGGAACTGCAGTACTAGGC
The DNA here is from genome assembly GCF_901001135.1 of Rhinatrema bivittatum. NCBI lineage: Eukaryota > Metazoa > Chordata > Amphibia > Gymnophiona > Rhinatrematidae > Rhinatrema > Rhinatrema bivittatum. The sequence continues at coordinate 341,809,344 of NC_042615.1, forward strand.
TAGACTCAGGACGTACAAACACAGAAGATATTCTTTTATTATACAGCTTGAAGTTACCACCAGAGGTGGCAGTAGTGAGTCGATCCTGTAGAGACAGTCTAGGGGTCTTCGGCTGAGGAGACCAGTCCCACAATGGTGGTGTAAGGAGCTCCAATGTAGATTCTCAGTAAGGAGCTGTAGGTGAGACAGACTGACAATGGTTAGATTATTCACTAACTTGTAGCTGTATAGATGTAGATCCCAGCAGGCAGAAGTAGTTGGTTTACAGGCACCAAGGCAGACAGCACAGGCCCTCGAGGAGCAAGTACCTGGTTTCCTGGACAGGCACCTGGAAGAAAGCATAGGGCTCCCGAGGAGCAGGTACCCAAGTAGGTGAAAGAACCCCGAAGGGCAGAGAGAGCTTCCAGCAGCAGCAGGAAGCGTAGAGTAGCTCAGACCGGACGAATCCAATCCTTGCTAACTCAATCTGTTAGCAAACGAAGGGCAGGCTAAATACCCGGATGGCGTGATATCACTCGAGGGGGACGCCCCCGGGGTTCGTGCCATAGCTTGGATAAAGACGTGGGTGGCGTGAGCACCCTAGGAGGCCCTCAGGAGAAACATGGCGGATTGCCTTGCCATAGCCGTTCTGAGAATGCCGGGGAGCACGGCTTGTAGACACGGAGGTAGCCATCTTCCCGAGGCTAGTGGAGAAAGCGTGAATAAAGGTGAGGCATAAAGGGTGAAGCCGTCTGAGTCCGACGGATGCATCAGAAAGCTTAGCTGTCGTTTGCTTCAGCTGCTTCACATGCGTCATGATTGCAGCTTGTTCGTCCGAGGTTTGCTCCAGCTTGTGCACTCTTTGTCCCAGGTCGTCAACTTCTCGGCGCAGGTCACCGACAGCCTCATGTATTTCTTGCTTGACCTCAGCAATATACGTTTTTAAATCCCTGAACCAGGCAAGGAATTCTTCCCTTGTTGGGCCTGTCTCGCCACTGGCATTCATGGTGGACCCAATCGCCGCATTCCGCTCCAACACACTCCCCTCCACATCGCCGGGGTCAGTCTCTTTCATATGTGCTGTGCTCCCAGGATAGGAGAATTCTGTCAAGTCCATTGTACGCCACTGGGTCACCATTATCTGCCTGATACTTGTCTGATGAAATAGGCTTTCCAAATATGCCCTGAACACTAATTTAACCACTTTTATTCAGAAGCAATGCAGAGCTCCTGGTTTAAGCCGCCATTTGCAAGGACAGATGTCACTTCCTCCCTTCTATGTCTCCTTGATATCTCTTCCGCTTTCAACACTGTAGATCACCAAATCCTTCTATTTAGGCTATGCTTGCTTGGGATTTCTGGTGCTGTTCTTTCCTGTTTCACTTAGTTTCTTTCTAGTATAACTCAACAGGTCTCATTCCAATCTCACTCCTCCTCTTGGGATCATCAATTTTCTGGTGTTCTGCAAGGATCTGCTCTTTCCACCACCTTGTTTAACATCTATCTCGCATCTTTGTGCCGCTTCACACTTTATGTGGACGACATACAATTTTTCTTTCTTCTTAAAGAAACCTGGACACAAACTGAATCATTCCTCAGGTCCTGTTTATCAACAATTCAACAGTAATAAACTAGCTCTTATTATTTATAAAACTGATATTTTGTCCAGCTTTCCAAACCCAAAGATTCCTAACAATTTTATTTTCAACAATCAAACAATTCAATTCTCTCAGAAGTTTGCAATCCAGGTGTCGTCATTGACCCAGCTCTATCAATGCACGATCATGTTAAGGCACTGATGCAGTCCTCTTTTTATAAACTTAGACTGCTTCGTCATTTAAAACCTCTTAACTACATCTGATTTTTGTTCTGTTTTACAGTCACTTCTCATTACAAGTATTGATTAGACCAATTAATAAGGAATTCCAGTATCTGCACATACCATACATCTATTACAAATCACTCAGAATGCAACTGCCAGGTTACTGACAGGAACTCCAATTCATGAACATAATACACCTGTTTTAGAATCCTTACATTAGCTCCCCATTTCATTTCAAATAGATTATAAGTTGGCAACAATTGTACATTGTCACAATATTCATTCACCATGAATCACATCAATTCTTAAGATTCATGCTCTTATTGGAACATTAAGATCCTCCTTCTCAACTACTCCTTGATGTTCCCTCTCCTAGGGATGTTCACTTGGAAGAAACTCAAGAGCGTTCTTTTTCATCTGCAGGCCCTCCACTATGGAACTCTCTGTCATTTGAACTGAGACGGCTTACTGAAAAATCCTTTTTTAAAAAAGCTTTGAAAACCTTCTTATTCAAGAAAGCATTCCAGAGTCAGACAGATTAAACATAATCCCCTCTGTTTGGCAGGCTTCCATTCTCATATTAGACTGTTTTTAGTTTTTAGACATTTTAGATTTTATTTCATTTTAGTTAGTCTTTTTAGAGTTTTATGATTCTGGTTTTTTATGTTTTTGTTATATTTTATTATATGTGCTGAGTTGTTTTATATTCCCATTTACTTTTTAACAATTATGTATGTTTTGCTGTACCCCCCCTGAACACAGAAGGGTGAGTAACAAATGTTTTAAAAATATAATAAATAAAAAATAGTAACATTCGCATCAGCAAGTTACCTCCATGATACATCAGTTACTACCCTTAACCAATAAGCCTGATATTTTCATGCCATGCCAACACTGATCTTTGCTTCAATGGCAAGGCATAACATGGAATTGGATTCAAACAGCAACTGAGACCCCGGACCTGTACGGGATGGGAAACTGATAAGCATAGGGGTAACCTACTCGACACAGCACATACTACCATAAGCATGCTGGGCAGACTGGATGGACCATTTGGTCCTTTAAAGTATTCACTCAGGAATGTCTTGGAATAGGACCACAGAAAACTGCATCAAATAGGAAAGGAAGTGAAGTAAACCTCAAAACATTTTTCAGAATATTGTGTTTATGAGGAGCCAGCAAAAGGAGATAAAACAATGGAGCTGGATGGAATATATCCAAGGGTATTATGGTAACTTAGGGATGTTCTAGTGGCTCCATTGGCTGACTTTTTCAAGTTTGTTTTTGTTGTTTGTTTGTTTTTTTTGGTTTTTTTTTTTTTTAAAGAGTCAGGAGTGGTTCAAAAGGACTGGAGACAGAAATATGTGTGTACAAAAATGCAAGGAATGAGGAAGTTGGAAATTACAGGTAGGTTAATTTGACCTTGGTGGTGAGTAAATTAATGGAGTCACTGCTAAAACAAGAATGGTGCAGCTTCTGAAATTTATTACAGTATCCACAGCAGCATGGTCTTGTTGGATAATGCTAATCAATTTCTAACTGCTTGAATTAAATTGGGGAGAGCATTAGATGTAGTATATTAGAGAAATTACTTACCTGATAATTTCATTTTCCTTAGTGTAGACAGATGGACTCAGGACCAATGGGTATAGTGTACTCCTGATAGCAGTTGGAGACTGATCAGATTTCAATCTGACGTCAGCCGTAGTACATATATCCCTGCAGGAAGTGCAGCTCGTCAGTATTCTCCTCGCAAAGCATTGTGGATATATGTTTGTCTGACTAATTTGAATAACTTGAATAACTTCATAACTTGATTAACTTGAACTGGTTATAGCAGGACATCGCCAGTGCCCTCAACTGGGAAAAGTTGACACCCGGTAGGATGGGTGTCCTAGACGAAGGAAAGCATGGCTTAACCCTTGATCACTTGCTCCCGGGGATGTCCTCTGAGGATTCCATGAGTAACGGCAGCCGTGGGTGGGAAGCTGAGTCCATCTGTCTACACTAAGGAAAACGAAATTATCAGGTAAGTAATTTCTCCATTTTCTAGCGTGTAGCAGATGGACTCAGGACCAACGGGATGTATAAAAGCTACTCCCGAACCAGGTGGGAGGCTGCCCATGACCCACTTAGTACTGCCCTTGCAAATGCTGTGTCCTCCCGAGCCTGAACATCCAGGCGGTAAAACCTGGAGAAGGTGTGGATGGAGGACCATGTCGCCGCCCTGCAGATCTCGGCGGGTGACAGCATCTTGGTTTCTGCCCAGGACACTGCCTGGGCTCTAGTAGAATGGGCCTTAACTTGTAGAGGCAGCGGCTTGCCTACTTCTACGTAGGCCGCCTTGATGACTTCTTTGATCCAGCGGGCTATGGTTTCTCGTGAGGCTGCTTCCCCTTGCCTCTTCCCGCTGTGATGGACGAATAGGTGGTCCGTTTTTCGTATGGGTTACGACATTTCCAGGTATCTGGAAAGGAGTCTGCCAATGTTGAGGTGTCGTAGACTTCGAGCCTCTTCCGAATTCTTATGCTCATCTGGCGATGGCAGCGAGATGGTTTGGTTGAGATGGAAGTGAGACACCACTTTGGGGAGGAATGAGGGAACCGTGCGTAACTGGATGGTTCCCGGGGTGAGCTTGAGAAACGGCTCATGGTAGGACAGTGCTTGTAGCTCGGATATACGACGGGCTGAACAAACTGCCATCAGGAAGGCTGTCTTCAATGTTAATAGTCGGAGAGACAGGCCACGGAGAGGTCTGAAAGAGGCTCCTGCTAAGAAATCCAGGACCAGGTTGAGGTTCCAAAGAGGTACCGGCACTTTAGGGGTGGTCGGATGTGCTTGACTCCTTTCAGGAAGCGGGAAACATCCGGGTGAGAGATTATGCTGTCGCTCTCGCTCTTGGTTCCGTAGCATGACAATGCGGCCACCTGTACCTTAATGGAGTTGAGGGACAATCCCTTCTGTAGGAATTCCAGGACCGCAGGAATTTTGACTGAGCGTGGTATGATGTCGTGGTCCTCGCATCAGGCTTCGAATACTCTCCAAATCCTTATGTATGTTAGAGATGTGGAGAACTTGCGTGCTCAGAGCAGGGTGTCAATTACAGCCCCCGAGTATCTGCTCTCTCAGGCGAGCCCTCTCAATGGCCAGACCGTAAGAGAGAATCGAGCTGGATCCTCGTGGAGGATCAGCCCTTGTTGGAGCAGGTCTCTGTGTGGAGATAGTGGCAGGGGGGTCCCTGTCAGTAGTCTTCGCATATCTGCGTACCATGGTCTTCTTGACCAGTCCGGGGCCACAAGAAGTACTGGTCCCCTGTGTTGTTCTCTCTTGTAAATGATTGCACCCAAAAGGGGCCATGGCGGGAAGGCGTATAGCAGAGTCTCCTCTCTCCAGGCCTGTACCAGGGTATCGATCCCCTGGGACTGAGGTCCCCGCCTGCGGCTGAAGTAACTGGGCACTTGGGCATTGGACCGGTTTGCCAGAAGGTACATGGTTGGTGTTCCCCAACAGTTCACTATCAGTTGGAACGCTGCGGTCGACAGCTTCCATTCTCCTGGGTCTAGACTTTCTCTGCTGAGATAACCTGTTGGCTTCTGGTTCCTCCCTGACAGTTGATGTAGGCCACTGTTGTGGCGTTGTCCAACATTACTCTGACTGCTGAGTCTGTGACCGAACCAAAGGCAGGCTGGTCTGACTGCCCGGGCTTCTAGGCGATTGATGCTCCATCCCGACTCTTCTGCGTTCCACTGCCCTTGGGCGGTTAGCTCTTCGCAGTATGCTCCCCATCCTCGTAGGCTGGCATCTGTGGTGAGCAGGATCCAGGTAGGTAAGGATAGTCTTGTTCCCTGGCTCAGGTGGCCATCTTGTAGCCACCATCGTAGTTGGGTCCGAACTCTGCCTGGGAGCTGTAGACATACGGTGTAGTTCTGGGACAGTGGATTCCATTGCGATAGAAGTGAGCGCTGTAGGGGTCTCATGTGAGCTCGTGCCCATGGCACTACTTCCAGTGTGGATGCCATGAGACCGAGGACTTGTAGGTAATCCCATGCTGTGGGGCAAGGTTCGCTCAGCAGGGCTTATAATTGGTTCATCAGTTTTGATCTCCTTTTTGGTGTCAGGATGACCTTGTCTTCTTTGGTATCGAATCGGACTCCTAAGTATTCTAGAACTGTGAGGGCTGCAGACAGCTCTTGTTTGTGTTGACCACCCATCCGAGGCTCTCCAGTAGAGTTTTGGCTTTGTTGGTTGCCTGGTGACTTTCCTTTGGGGATTTCGCCCTGATCAGTCAATCGTCTAGGTAAAGGTGTACGAGGATTCCTTCCTTCCTCAGTGTTGCTGCCACCACCACTATCATCTTGGTGAACGTCCGGGGTGCTGTGGCTAACCCAAAGGGTAGTGCCCAGAACTGGTAGTGACGGTCCAGGATTTTGAAGCGTAGGAAGCGCTGATGTTCTTGATGGATCAGGATGTGTAGGTAGGCTTCCGACATATCCAGGGATGTGAGAAACTCTCCCGGTTGTATCGCCCTTATTACAGAGCGTAGGGTTTCCATGCGGAAGCGGGGAATCCTCAGGTGACGGTTAACCGACTTGAGGTACAGGATGGGCCTGAACGTTCCCTCTTTCTTGGTGACGATAAAATAAATGGAATAATGCCCAGTATTTATTTGTTATGGAGGCACTGGGGTTATGGCCTCTAGGGCCAGTAATCTGGACAGTGTAGCTTCCACTGCCACTCTCTTGGAGAGGTCGTGGCAGGGGGATTCCACGAACTTGTCTTGGGGGGGGGGGGGGGTTTGGAGGAAATCCAGGTAGTACCCCTCTCAAATGATGGTTAGGACCCACTTGTCCGGTTATCTCGACCCATCTTTGGTAGAATAGGGCAAGTCTGCCCCCTTTGGTTTCTTCCTTTGGACGGGTCGGCTGATTCTCCTTGTGGGGTGCGGCTGGGGCCTGGTCCCGAGCTGGTTCCCCTTTTGTTGTGCTTGTTCCGAAAGGACAGGTTCCTGCCTGTAGGATGAGGCGCTTCATAAGTGTTTCTGTATGGATTGAAGCGCTGTGAACCTCTGCCCCTGGAAGATCGGGGGAAGGTTCGCTGGTTTTTCTTATTCCTGTCTTCCGGTAGCCGCAGCAGTGGGGACTCACCCGATTTGTTAGCAAGTTTCTCTAGTTCGCTGCCGAACAGGAGGGATCCCTTGAACGGCATCCTTGTGAGTCTCGTTTTGGAAAATGCGACAGCCGACCAGCTTCAGAGCCAGAGTTGCCTCCTGGCTGCCACAGCTGATGACACTCCTCTAGCAGCAGTGCGCACCAGGTCGGAAGCAGCATCCGCGAGGAATGATACTGCTGGTTCCATGGCTTTCCCTAGAAGTGTTGCTCCTGGTCTGTGATAGGCAGGCATGTGTCACCACGGTGCAGCAGGCCGCTATCTGTAGGGACATAGTGGCGACGTCAAAGGACTGTTTAAGGATGGATTCCAGACGTCTGTCTTGAGCATCTTTGAGTGCTGCACCTCCCTTCACTGGGATAGTAGTGCGCTTCGAGACCGCGCAGACCATGGCATCCACTTTTGGGCATGTCAGAAGGTCTTTGGCCGCTGGGTCCAGAGGATACATGGCTGCCATAGCCCGACCCCTTTGAATGTAGACTCTAGAGCCATCCATTCCAGGTCAATTAGCTGTTGGACGGCTTGTAACAGAGGGAAATGGTGGGAGGTCTGACGGAGTCCCTCTAGCAGGGAGTTCGTCTTAGGCTCCCCCGAGGCACTTGTGCCCGGGATAGCAAGCTCCTTCAGGCTGTGGGTGACCAAGTCTGGAAGCTCATCCTTGGTGAAGAAGCGTCTCATGATCCAGTGAGGCTGTGTCGCCGGAGGGAGTTCCCCCTCCTCCAGAGGCTCTGATTCCTCCTCCAAGTTGTCCGTGTCCCCGTAGGCGGGGCTTCTGGGCGGTGGATTCACTTCTCTGGGTCTAGAGGGGCCCGGGGCGTAAAGGTCCTCTCGTGGAGGCTGTGGCCATGTTATCGGAGGCTCCGTCTGCATGTGAACGAAGGTGTGCAGACCTTTGAAGAATTCCACCCAGGAGATAGATGCTGGGTCCAAGCTAGGAGGCGCTGTGTCCCTGGAGGGGTCCTGTTTGAGAGGGGGTCTCACTGGGACTCGCTAGGTCCGGGGTACTTATGGAGGAGGTAGCACTCAGTCCCAGTTGGGGCTGGCCCTGGGCTGGATCCCCCAGGGCCTCCTCGCACTGGATACACAGGATGTTGGCCTCTTCGTGTTGCGCGGCTCTGATGTGGCATGCTGGACAGAGGCCTTGAGCTCCTTTTCCGGTGGTGCCATGGATGTAGGCACGTAAAAAATCTGTTATGCGCTCCGGTGCGTCGAATATGTGCGCGTGGAATGGGTGTGCGCAAAAGTCGCAGATATGCGCCCGGCACAGTAAGCACGTTACGCGCGTAACTTGTGCACACAGTACTTGAGCGTGCGATGTTGTGCGCACAAGTAATTTGTGCGCACGGATCGAGACGGCGGACCAGGCAACGAACAGGGCCAAAATGGCGACGGCAACCACGCGGACAATATGGCGACCACCTCGGAGGGTCTTCACATGGGAGGACCCTTGGATCTAACCGGGGCCTAGCCCTGCTAGGGCGCATCAACCCGGTGGCACTGGTCCTGGCCGGTGAAGTAAGCGACTCCTCGAGCTTCGGAGACCGGAGTCTTTAAAGAAGATTTCTACCTTACTTTGTCTCGGCGCTTCCCGGTTTCATTCCGGGCTGTCTCCGGCTGTGGAGGGAGAGGGGAAATACCTTTACCGCCGCACTCGAGGTTGCACCCACTGCCTCTCAGCCACGCCTGAAATCGGGGGCTAGGTCCCCGCCAAGGGTCGGCCGCCAGACCGAGGCTCACCTCCGAGGGATCGCGGAAATTACCTCGGGAAATCTCAACTGGGGGAGGGACCAGAGGGTGTCACCGCAGGAGAGCAGGGCCCATCTGTAGAGGTAAGATTTCTTCTTATTTTGGGTTTTCTCTGGTAAATTTACTCTAACGCTGTAAGAATGTGCAGGTAGTCCCTAACTATTATGGAGACGGAAAATACCGAAGAGCTGCACTTCTTGCAGGGGTATATGTACTAGGGCTGACGTCAGATTGAAATCTGATCTGTCTCCAACTGCTATCAGGAGTACACTATACCCATTGGTCCTGAGTCCATCTGCTACATGCTAGGAAATTGCATTTTAGCAAGGTCTTTGACATTATTTTGCATAGGTGACAAACAAACTGAATACCCTAGATATGAGTCCTAATGTGACAGACTGGGTTAGAAACTAGTTGAGTGAGAGTCAACAAAGGGTAGTGATACACTGTGTTTGCTTGGAGAAAAGGAGGGTTACTAATGGTGTGAACAGAGAGGTAAATCCTTCATCCAGTTTTGTTCAACATTCTCATAAGCAGTATTACAGAAGGACTATATGATAAAGGTTTGCCTTTTTATGGATGATACCAAAACCTGTAACATGGTAGACATCCTAGAAGGCGTGGAAAACATAATGAGAGAACTAGAAAAGCTTGAGGAGTATTTAGAATTTGGCAGCTAAGATTTAATGCTGGAATGTAAAAACCCTACACAGTTAGGGGATGAAGTTATTCTGGACACAAAATAAGAGCAGGATCTGGGAGTGATCATATCTGATGATGCTGAAGTGGCCAAATAGGTAGATAAGGCAACAGCAAAAGCCAGAAGGGAGAAGAACAGCCAGTGGGAAAAAGAGATAATATTGCAAGGAGCAGGTTCCCAGCAGCACTCACTTGATGCTGAGAGCGGGTATGTCCGCTGGGCACAGACATCATATTCCTGGGTCGCTGCACAGTGCGTTGAGTAGGCTGTCGAGAGCCAGTGAAAACTGGCGAAGGGAGGGGGGTTACGGGCCAGGCAGGAGAGGCAGCCAGGATGGTGCCTAGAGATGACGAAGGACGGCAGTTAAATACTGGATGTTGCCAACGGAATATCCTTTTTTCTCCTGGTCAGCAAATGTTCCCACACATCCACCCAACTTTATTCCCTATTCCTGGGGTCACTAGGTATCAAAATGAGAAAGGTGGAATAAAGGGTGATGGAAGTTAATGCAATACTGTTAATGCTTAGACGACAGTTAGAACATAAGAACATAAGAAATTGCCATACTGGGTCAGACCAAGAGTCCATCAAGCCCAGCATCCTGTTTCCAACAGTGGCCAATCCAGGCTACAAGAACCTGGCAAGTACCCAAACACTAAGTATATCCCATGCTACTGATGCTAGTAATAGCAGTGGCTATTTTCTAAGTCAATTTGATTAATAGCAGGTAATGGACTTCTCCTTCAAGAACTTATCCAAACCTTTTTGAAACCCAGCTACATTAACTGCACTATCCACATCCCCTGGCAACAAATTCCAGAGTTTAATTGTGAACTGAGTGAAAAAGTATTTTCTCCGATTAATTTTAAATGTGCTACATGATAACTTCATGGAGTGCCCCCTAGTCCTTTCTATTATCTGAAAGAGTAAATAACAGATTCACATTTACCCGTTCTAAACCTCTCATGATTTTAAACACCTCTATCATATCCTCCCTCCACAGTCTCTTCTCCAAGCTGAACAGCCCTAACCTCTTTAGTCTTTCCTCATAGGGGAGCTGTTCCATCCCCTTTATCATTTTGGTCGCCCTTCTCTGTACCTTCTCCATCGCAACTATATCTTTTTTAAGATGCGGCAACCAGATTTGTACATAGTATTCAAGGTGCGGTCTCACCATGGAGCAATACAGAGGCATTATGACATTTTCCATTTTATTCACCATTCCCTTTCTAATAATTCCTAACATTCTGTTTCCTTTTTTGACAACCACAGCACACTGAGCTGACAATGTATTATCCACTATGACGCCTAGATCTCTTTCCTGGGCTGTAGTAGCTCCTAATATGGAACCTAACATCATGTAACTATATGCATCACCTTGCACTTATGCACATTAAATTTCATCTGCCATTTGGATGCCCAATTTTCCAATTTCACAAGGTCCTCCTGTAATTTATCACAATCTGCTTGTAATTTAACTACTCTGAATAATTTTATATCATCTGCAAATTTGATTACCTCACTTGTCATATTCCTTTCCAGATCATTTATATTTATATTGAAAAGCATCAGTCCAAGTACAGATCCCTGAGGCACGCCACTGCCCACCCCCCTCCACTGAGAAAATTGTCCATTTAATCCTACTCTGTTTCCTGTCTTTGAACCAGTTTGTAATCCACGAAAGGACATCGCCACCTATCCCATGACTTTTTATTTTTCCTAGAAACCTCTCATGAGGAACTTTGTCAAACGCCTTCTGAAAATACAAATACACTACATCTACTAGTTCACCTTTATCCACATGTTTATTAACTCCTTCAAAAAAGAGAAGCAGATTTGTGAGGCAAGACTTGCCTTGATAAAGCCATGCCGACTTTGTTCCATTAAACCATGTCTTTCTATATGTTCTGTGATTTTGATATTTAGAACACTTTCCACTATTTTTCCTGGCACTGAAGTCAGGCTAACTGGTCTGTAGTTTTCCGGTAACAAGGTGGGGGGGGGGGGGGGGGGGGGGAGTCTGATACAGTATGGCCAACTTGCTAGGACCACGGCAGATGACAAGGTATTCGTGACAAGACTTGTGTTAGGGGTGATAAAATGGCTTGGGTACCCAGAGGGAAACTTTTTGATTATGAAAAGCAATAAAAGCTGCAGCCTTATATATCCAATCAGAGACTCAGTCTGTTATTACGTTTCAGGTGTTGAAAATGGGAGCCAAGATAGGAGCATTCATACCACCTCCCAGTGTTAAAGTCACTAAAGCCTGGAGCTCGCTGACCCTATGTGCTGAAGTGACTGCCACCAAAAATATGACCTTCCAGGTCAGGTACTTCAGGTCACAGGAACACAGCAACTTAAAAGGAGTTTTCACCAGTTGCACCTGTACCACACAGTGAGGTCCCAGAACCTTCAGAGAGGCCTTAGGGGAGGCTTCAACTGAAGCAGACCTCCAATGAACCTTATAACTATAGGCTGGACAGAGATGGGCTTACCCTCTACACTGGGATAATATGTACCAATCGCACTCAGGTGATCCCTCACAGAGCTGATTTTAAGACCAACCTCTGAAATGTGTAAAAGGTAGTCAAACAGGTTGTGTGTCAGGCAGGAGAAAGGATCTAAGGCCTTTTGCTCACATCACATGGAGAATCTCCTGCACTTTAGCCCATATGACTTTCTGATGGAAGGCTTTCTGGAAGCCACCAGGACATGAGGCACATCCTTCTGAAAGACTTGAGAGGTTGGAGAGTCATCCTCTCAACATTCAGGCTGTCAGTGACAAAGCCTGAAGGTTGGAATGATGCAACCTGCCCCGATCCTGTGTGATGAGATCTGGGGAAGTCCCCAGTCTGATCAGTTTCCGGATGGATATCTCCCATAGGAGTGGAAACCAGACCTGTCTTGGCCAATGAGGGACTATGAGAATCATAGTCCCCCTGTCCTCGCAAAGCTTCAACAAAGTATTTGCTGCAAGTTGAGCTGGAGGATTCACGTACACAAGATTCTCGTCCCGGTGCTGGGCAAAGCATTTGAGGCTGGCCTGCCATAAGTCCTGTACAGGGAGGAGAACTGAGGAACCTTACTGTTCAAAGGTGCAGTAGATAGATCCCTGTCTGGGCTCCCCCAGAGGCAGAAGATCTAATTTACTACACCCTAATACAGAGCCCATTCATGGGGCCTGAAGGCACAATTCAGCCTGTTTGCCAATACGTTTTCCACACCAGCAAGATACATGGCCCTGAGCACCATCTTGTGGAAATAAGACCATGACCAGATTTGAAACACTTCCTGACACAGGGGATATGAGCCCCTGCCTCCCTGCTTGTTGACTACCACAATGCAACTTAGTCGGTGGTCTGTATCAGGACAATTTTGATGGATAGCCAATCTCTGAAAGCCCACAGAGCATACCTGATCACCCAAAGCTCCCGAAAATTGATCTGACAATGCTTTTCTTGGGTGGACCACAAACTCCGGGTGGCATGTCCATCAGCCCAGGGTGGACGCATCCATTGCCAACATAATTTGAACCTGGGGTCTTTGGAAGGTAACCCCCCGTTCAAGATTGGAAATGTACTGCCACAAAGACAAAGAGTACTGGAGAAATTCGGATGGAGTCTCGGATGCCACTGGGACTTTAGGGTCCACTGGGTGCTCCTCATGGGCAGCCATGCCAGGGGAGTAACATGCACTCTAGCGGCCACATGGCCTAGCAACCTCAACATGGCTCCAGACTTAAACCTGCTGGCTCTGTTGAATCCCTGCTGTGATGGTCATCAGGTTGATAGGTCATTGCCATAGCAGGTAGGCCTTGGCCTGAGTCGTATCTCGCAGTGCTCCGATAGGGTAGTTGATGACGAACCCTAGTGACTCTAGTACCAGATGGTCGAATGCATGGATGCCTCAGTATCTGCCCAAGAGATGCCCTTGACCAGCCAATCATCCAGATGGGGGAAAATATGGACTCCCAGCTTGCGTAAGTCTGCCGCCGCCATGGTTAGGCATTTTGTAAAGACATGTGGGGTGGACACTGGAAGTGCTGAATTTCCACCACATATTGGAGATACTTCCGGTGTATTTGATATGGGTATACATGTCCTCCAGGTTTATTTATTTATTTGTTTATTTGTGCCGGTATTAGTGGTTACATCATACCGGTTTACATCTGAACTGAGGTAGAAAATACATCAAACAGGGACAGGGGATGCGACTACAAGGAACAAAGAGAAGGTTAGCCGGGAACTGGCAAACAAGAGCTCAGAAATATAGATATAACCTGTTAAACAATGAAACATAAATTAACTCCTAGGTTCGGGTAACGTATTGAGATTGAGAGAGCATAGCCAGTCTCCTCTTTACAAGAAAGGGATTTAGTGCCGAGGGAAGCCATCTTGAACTTTTTCTTTTTCAGAAATTTGTTGAAGGCCCTTAGGTCTAGGATGGGACGGAGTCCCCCTATTTTCTTTGGTATCAGGAATAAAATCCCTGCCCTCTTTTCTCTGGTGGGACAGGTTCGACTGCTTTGGCCCTCTCTGCAACTCTATTTTATATCTAGAATGTCACCATTCTATAAGGTGCTGATGGGGCTGGGCCTGACCTTCAGGGTTTTGCAGATGATTTGCAATTCTTAATACCTATAACCTACTCTATGGAATATATCCTGAAGATGATATAGATTTGTTTGGGGATGATTCAGAAATTGTTATACCGCGACAGACTAGACTTGAATGTCTCTAAGAAAGAGATAATAGAATTTGGAAGAAAGTTAGTGTTCAATGAGTCTTTATCGTTGTCCTTTAAAGGTCAAGATATAAAATTTTCAAAAATATTTCGTGTTCATGATGATGTATTTCTTGACCCAGATTTGCCTCTGAAATCTCAAATCAGTGCTGTTATAAAATCCGGCTGTTATAAACTGAGAATATTATGCCATCTGAGGTCACTATTGCCATCTAGTATTTTCAAACAGTTTTACAATTGTTAATTTTTTCTAGTATCAATTACTGTAAATCCTTTTATTTGGGTCTTTCAAAGAGTACTTTATGAGACCTATAAATTTTACAGAATTTAGCAACTTGCATTCTTTATGGATTAAGTAGATATGGACCAAATAAAACCTGCCCCGGCCCCTCTCATTGGTTATCTATAATATAGAGAATAGAACTTAAGATATTATTCTTGATTTTTAAAACACTTAACACTAGCATGCCATAGCTGGGTTCAATGCTTTAAATAAATTCACTGTCTCGCTCACTTAGATCTGCAGATAAGGGTCTCTTTGAAGTTCAAAATATACGTGCAACACCCCTCAGTCTGGTGAGAGAACGAGCTCTTTCTAATGTGGGTCCAAAGCTCTCGAATTCTATGCCAGAGCTTTTAGAAAAGTAATTCATAAATGACATGGGTTTAGGGATAATATTTTTCTCCTAACAGATGGATAACAGGATAATGTCCCAATAATGGTTGCACGTGCGGGTGTAGCTTTGCGCGTGCAACCCGGCGCGCACAAATCTACGCCCGATTTTATAACATGCGCGTGCAGCTGCGTGCATGTTATAAAATCCGGGGTCGGCACGTCGAGCCCTAGGGGAGCCCCAATGGCTTTCCCTGTTCCCTCTGCCCCCTCCCCACCTTCCCCTCCCTTCCCCTACCCTAACCCGCCCCCCAGCCCTACCTAAAACCATCCCATACCTTTATTATGCAAGTTGCGTGTGCCGGCGCACAATCCCCTGGCCTAGTGACCCTTCGGAGGCCTCTGGCCATGTCCCCGCCCCGCCCCTTTTTTCAAGCCCCGGGACATATGCATGTCGCCGGGCCTAAGCAAAATAGGCTCGGTGCGTGTAGGGCTTTTAAAATCTGCCCCAATGTTTTTAAGTTATGTCCTATTAGAGATATATTTTTTTTAATTTATGATATTGTAGCATCTCAGGGACATGTATTGCTTTAAGAACATTATATATGTTAAGAGTTAATGTTTTGATTCTATTAATATTTTATGAATGTTTGTAAATTGCCTACATCATTGGATTGTGCGATTATTAAGAGGTTCTAAATAAATAAATACATAAATAAATAGAAGTCCTTCATGAGGGACTCTTCTCATGAAATTAAAAAGTCATGGGATAAGAAGCAGTGTTCTACTGTTGATTAGAAAATAATTAAAAGACAGAAAACAGAGTAGGACTAACTGTGGCCAATTTTCCAAATGGGAAAAGGTCAACAGTTGAGTGTCCCAGGGATCTGTACTGGGAGTTATGTTGTTTAACATATTCAGGAATGATCTGGAAAAGGGAACAAGTGAGGTGATCAAATTTGTACAACATAAAATTTTTCAAAGTTGTTAAAACAGCAACAGATTTTGAGGAATTGCAGAAGGACTTTGTAAGTTTAGAATGGGCATCTGAATGGCAGATGAAATTTAATATGGATGTGTAAAGTGATCCATATAGGGAAAAATTATCCTAATAACAGATACACAAAACTAGCTTCTGTAACAGAACTCACCACTCAGAAAAGGACCATAGAGTCTTTGTAGACAATACTCTGAAATCCTCAGCTCAGCATACAAATGGAATGTAAGAAATTATATGGAAAGTAATGGAGAATAAAACTGAGACTATCATAATGGCTCTGTATTGAAACATGATGCACCTTGAATAGTGTATTCAGGTCTGGGTCATTCATTTTATAGAAGACATAGTAGAACTAGAAAAGGTATAGTAAAGGGGAACATAAAGTGGCTCTGTTATGAAGAAAGGTTAAACAGGTTACGGCTTTTCAGCTTGGAAAAGAGAAGACAGCGGGGATATTATAGGATATTTATCCCTTACAATAATACTAAAACAAGGGGACATGCCAGGAAACACACAACCAGAAGATACAAAACAAATTGTAGAAAGTACTTTTTTACTCAGCACATGAGTTGCCAGAGGATGTGGTGAACGAGACTAACATAGCAGAATTTTCAAGAGGTTTGGGCAAGTTCCTGGAGGAAAAGTCCATAAACAATTACTATCAGGTCAATCCAGTAAAGTGCGGCTGCGTTTACCCCGCTCCTAACCCGCTTTCTACTCACTTTCCGGCCGCGTTAGCCCTTCCTGCGATCCACAATCCCCTTTAACCTACTCTTACCGCGTCCTTAAATCCCCGGGTAACCCCTTCCGCACGCGGCATGTATATTACATGTAAACGATCGAATTAGCTATTCCCTACCATCCAGTAACGCGCGCCCTGACTATCGCTTTTTTACCCTGCCGTTTTGCCACGCGTTTAACCTGCTAACTTACCGCCTACCCTTACCCCTGCGTTAGAGGCAGGGGTAAGGGTAGGCGGCAAACTTTCCCCCAGCCCCTGCTCACCTGCCCTGGCCGCGTCCATGGGTGCTGGTCTCCGGGGCAGCCCCAGTCCTCTCCCCTCCTCCCGAAGCAACAAAAGCGGAAAAAAAATTTGCAAGAGAGAGAGGGGGGAGAGAGGATGGGCAATCCTACGCTCGAGATTGCCAGTCCTCTCTCCCCTCTTCCCGAAGCAAGGCGCGAAAAGCAGCCTTGCTCCGGGAGGAGGGGAGAGAGGACTGGCAGTGTAAAGCGACTTACTTTTTTTGCAGCCCCCCTCCGGAGACAGACATCGGCGACGAGGGACCGCGGCTCCCCTCCCCTGCCTCCAGCTGCCCGCGAAGATAGACGCATCGCATGGGCGAAAGCAGCTCCTGTTCGTGCAATTGAGCCGCTCAAGGCGTGACATCACGACGTTTGGCGTCACGTCTTGAGCGGCCCAATTGCACGCACAGGGGCCGCTTTCGCCCGTGCGATTCGTCCATCTTCGCGGGCAGCTGGAGGCAGGGGAGCCGCGTCAGTCGTCGCCGATGTCCGTCTCCGGAGGGGGGCTGCAAAAAAAAGTAAGTTGCTTCGTTGCTTTACACTGACAGTCCTCTCTCCCCTCCTCCCGGAGCAAGGCTACTTTTCGCGCCTTGCTTCGAGAGGAGGGGAGAGAGGACTGGCAATCCCAAGCGTAGGATTGCCTGTCCTCTCTCCCCTCTCTCTCCCTACTTTTTTTTTTCGATTTTTTTCCGCTTTCGTTGCTTGCTTCGGGAGGAGGGGAGAGATGGCTGACAATCCCGAGCGTCGGAGAACCGTTCACTTCCTGTTACCTGTCATTTCAAATGTCATTTGAAATGACAGATACCAGCGTGTCTGTGAAGCGTTAGGCCCGCGCATCCAGGTTACTGTATAGGCGCTGTATAGCGCTCTATACAGTAAAATGGGTTGCGCGGGCCTAACGCTTCACGGACGCTTCTTAGACGCAGCTTGCATTTGCAAGCTATTTTCATACAGGATCGAGCGGTAGGTGAGCTGGACTGTGCGTGCGGCAACCGCGGGTGCGCCGGGCACTATCGCAGCTCTTCCAACCACTCGTTACTGGATTGACCTGTATATTAGCTAGGCAGACTTAGGAAAGCCATCACGTATTCCTGGGAGTGAGTAACAAGAAACAGATATACATTTGGGATCTTCTGGATCCTTGTAACCCGAACTGGCCACTGATGGATAGGATGCTGGGCTCAATGGTCTGATTCAGCATGGCATATCTTATTTTCTTATCACAGCTTCATGGGGTAAGGGAAGAGGGAAAATATTATTGTGACCAATTGCAATTACATAAAAATAAAGCAGGAGGTAGTAAAGAGAAAAAGGTTCACATACACCATACAAAATCTGGGATTGGAGTTTTATTCTGGGCTTAAGCTTTAGACTTGCAGCTTAATGTTGTGATGACTACACCATTTGCAGTATCTTCTTATAACTTTTAGATCCTAACATATAGGCCTGACAAAAAGCTATGTTAAAGATAGTAGCATCTGTATCTGTGGAAACTTGAAGAGCTCAGAGTTTTCATCTTAATATGGCTGATTTGGTCTTTTGTCTTTCCCAGGCAGAAAAAGTGAGCACTGGTTATAACTGGATGATCACAAGCATCTGATTCAGAAGCTGTTTAAGTACATTACCACCATAGGCTAAGATACATCAGGATTTTAAAAACCATTAAAGCCTGCACACAAATGTGCACCAGTACTTGATATCAGAAACTTATTTTTGACCTCTTAGCGTTTGACAATACACACAATGTAAAAACTAGTACGCTTTATCTATACTAAACCTTAGAAAGCTGGCTAAATTACAAAAACACAGTTTACAAAACAGGAACAAGTATTTAAGCCTCATTTATTTTTAGACTCCCTTTTTCTATCTATCCCCTACCTCCCCTTTCCCCATTCAATAACACTACTATAACAGATGTTTCAGGTCTCCCTGTAGGTAGAAGGCTGGAAGTGAAGGTTTCAAGGCCCTCTTACTACCTGCAGCTTTCAACAGACCATTCTCCCTAGCACCAATCCCAAAATTGCCAACAGATACAAGAATTTGCATAGAGGTCTAGGGTGCAGTTGGCCTGGTAGTTTCTTCCTGCTCATTTGGATTTCCAGTTCACTTTTAACTGGCTTCTACTATTGCTGTAGTGCCATCAGCATTCATCAACAACCTTTGCTTACCCATCACCCCTCCACCATTTCAACCTCTTCTCATCCAGCCCATCCATCATAATGACAATGCTCAGCCAGAGGGGCCAGAGAGCATAGCTCCCTCTGGTACCCAGCATGCATATACCCTTAATCTGACCAGAAAATGTCAAAATATTGAACAATGGCTGGGACTCTATTTCACCAGGGGCCGTGAATGCTGCTTCTGCAGCATCCTCAGCCCTGGACAGACAAACTCATGTCTCGAGTGGCAGTATTGGACCACTTTTTTCTCACATTGTCTGCTGTAGTACTATGTTTTCATATTCCAGATACCTGAGTGACATATTGAGCCGGAAGAACTGCATATCCCACATTTCCTGCCCCAGGTGCTGGTGCCAGGACTGTTCCTGGAGGAAAGTTAGTGAGGTTTGGCTGAATCTGCGGCAAGGGAGTAGCAGGCATAATAAGCCGCTGCTGTGGCTGGCTGGTAGTCACGATCTGAGAGCTTGTGCTGACCGGTTTTGGAGCCACCTGGAATGAAAATTATGCACAGGAAATCCTCATAATGAATGCCATATCTCAATCATCTTGAGAGGTGTTGAGTAATTATTTTGTTTGAAAAGACTGTATTTATTTAGATTTCAATGAAGTTAAAAAAAAAAAAAATCGTGAACAGAGACAAGATCAAAGCCAAGTCTTTCAAAGACCTCTCACCTGCTTGACAGTCTGAGCTGGAACAATAGGAACGGACATCCGGACTGGCGCTGCATTGACCACCACTGGCTTAGCTAATGAAAAGACAACATGTCACATAAATTACACCTATATACATGTACAGTTAAATTATAAAAAGCACTAAATTTACAAAACAGGAACACATGTTTAAACACTGAAAAAGCTCA
The DNA here is from genome assembly GCF_901001135.1 of Rhinatrema bivittatum. Taxonomy (NCBI): domain Eukaryota; kingdom Metazoa; phylum Chordata; class Amphibia; order Gymnophiona; family Rhinatrematidae; genus Rhinatrema; species Rhinatrema bivittatum. The sequence goes on from NC_042615.1 coordinate 341,829,176, forward strand.
TTTATTTTTCTGATTCCCCTATTTCTCTTGCCCCCCACCCCTCCCCCTCTGCCTGGCCTCTCTCCCCCCCAACAATGTTATCATACCAGGTGACATGCCCAGAAAGAACATTCAGTCTGGTGAGTCAAAATACTTTATTCAATTTTAACACATATGCTTTTTTTCTTTTAACATTTTGAATACATTTGGCTTTTACTCCAAGTGTCAGCCAGTACTGCTAGCCATCCTTCACTTTACCCAGAGAACATGTAAAGTATGGTACAGCTATACTATAATACAAACACAGTTATGCTGCTCAAACAAGCCTCTCCTACCTAATCAACCTTAAGGTTAGCTTCATAGCAAAGCTTCCCCGCAGGCATAAAACACTAGAATAGCACTGTGTGCTCTACAAAGAACACGCTGATTTAAAAAAAAAAAAAAAGCTACATTCTCATTGTAAACCCATTCTCCAGTCTTCCTGGCAAAGGGGGTTAACACTGCTGCTGCTGAAACCAAGCAAAACTTGGCACAGCCCCGATATTCTTCAGGACATGCTTAAAAGTCCTTAAGAATCAGGATAAAGGTACAGGAAATAAAATACTTCTCACTCCAAATTGCTGTTCCAAACACATGAAAATTTACTGATGCAAAATGTAAAAAGTGATTGAGGTGACAAAAATTACTTCTTCCAGAATTGAAATCCAGTACAAAATATAATCAGGTATAAATACAGCATGCTGGAATCAATCTGGCCGCCCCTGCCTCCAAAGCTTCCCTAAGAAGTCTGGAATTTTCTATTGCTCCTATCCCTTGTAGCTGCAATCTTTGCAGCCCATTAGGATGACTTTCCTCATATTAAGACAACAAAACTTGAGTTGCAATCACTTTTCTTCTTGGTCATCATCATCGTTTGTTTATTTCATGCTCTTCTAACAGAAGAGATCACAGCATGTTACATAGCCCGAACCAAGAGTACAAAAACGAGTACAATGAGTAGGTAATAAATAAGGATAAGGGATAAGGCAAACGTAAAGCAGTAATAAGAGGACAATTATTCAGGAAGAAACATAATGAAAAGCAGTAATAAGATAAACTAAACTAAGAGTGAAATACAACAATTCAATTAAGAATTTTTGAGTAGGCAGAGGACAAGCTGTCTGAAGTAATCCAGGGTTGAAACAAGCAAAGAGACAATCGAGCAATCAGGAATTTTGATTGGTCAGAGGAAGAGGGAAGAGTAGGGAAATCAGTCATTGGTCAGGTGAGACAAGAAATCCCAGTTGACAGAGACCAAAGTCATAGCACTCAAACTTTGACAAATAGCCAAGATTTCAATTTTCCTAAAAGTCAGATTAAGTGTAAGCCTGATGCCCAGAAGCAGGAAGTTCCAAAGGATAGGGACTGATTCAGCAAAGGTCCTCTTCCTTGTGCTCTCTTCAAAAAACATGGTCTCACTGGAATAGCTGTCTCCAAGCAATCAACCGCCTCCTCACCAGCCTTAACCTCGTCCTCAACACCAATAAGATGGAGATTCTTATCATCTTGCTGGATGAAAACAACGTTCTCCTCAACTCCCCAAGCTCCTCCCAATTCGCCAAAACAACTATCAATCACTCATCATCAGTTAGAGATTTAGGGGTTCTGCTTGATAACCAACTAAACCTAAAAAAATTTGTACAAAACACCACAAAAGAATGTTTTTTCAAATTGCAAGTTCTTAAACTGAAACCCCTCCTTCACTTCCGAGACTTCCGGCTGGTGCTTCAATCGATCATCCTATCGAAAGTTGATTACTGCAACTCCCTCCTCCTCGGTCTCCCTGCAATCGCCATTAAACCCCTGCAGATTGTGCAGAATGCCGCCGCCAGGATTCTCACCAGCTCGAACAGAAGAGAGCACATCTCCCCGATCCTTCAGGAACTCCACTGGTTACCCATCAAATTCAGGATTCTCTTCAAAGTCCTCATGATGATCCACAAAGACATTCACAACATCTCCCCCCTCAAGCTAAGCTTCCAGCTACGTCCACACACATCGGACAGACCCATCAGAAGAGCCTACAAAGGCACTCTCTATGCCCCCCCCTGCAAAAACATCCTTAAGGAAGTGTGCCTTATCCACAGTGGGTCCCACCCTCTGGAATACTCTCCCTCCTGATCTCCGACTAGAACTCTGTCAGACATTCAAAAAAAACCAAAACAAAACTTAAAACTTGGCTCTTCAGCCAAGCCTTTGACGGAGAGTTAAGCTCTCTCTGAAGCCGCCTCCCAGTCTAGGTTATGTCTCACTCTCGAATTAATCCTCCCAGCCCTTTTCAGGGGCCCCCCCTTCAAATCTAGCGTGCTCATCTGCCCTCTTCATATCCTGTACCTTATAGTCCTTCCCTTAGGGCATCCCAGTCCTGTTCGACTCTAATCTACTATCCTACCTGCTCAGGTTAACCTGTATTTATCCTGTAACTCAGCAGATATTTAACAACCTAATGCTCTCCCTTAACCAGCTCCTCAAGCTGTGAGTTCTCCACCTAAAACTCTACAGCTCCATAGTTTTTTCCGGTTCATTTCTTGATTGTAACATAATAATAATCTTGAAATGCTCTGAAGTTATTTTTTCTCTTTACTAAATTATTCATCTACATGATGTAACTGTTGATTTAACCTGTACTGAAGTTATTTTTCTATTTGATTTAATTGTTCCTTGTTTTAAATTGCAAATTGTAATTGTTCCTTGTATCGCCACCAAGCGACTGTTATGTGTTCATTGTAAACTGGTGTGATCTGTATTTCCATACAGGAACGTCGGTATAGAAGAAATGAAAATAAATAAATAAATAAATAGACTATCCACACCAGCAGGGAAAGGTGCCAAAGGAACCATTTCCCAGGGGAACAGCAAAACACTGGCTATCAACTGCCATGCTGGACCACCTATAACCGTCTCTGATCCCCCATCCGGCCCACCAATGATAGTCTCAGGAATAATCTCCCATAGGAACAGCTACACGACTCAACTTGTGGATCTTAGCTATCAACTGCCAATGGTAAACTGGAGTGGTGGCACTGATGTGAAGGATGCTTATGTCCAGGTGTCTGGTTACAACTGGATGTCAATCATGGTGTGGTCTGCACAATTGACATGAAGGGTTTCTCCACTGCACTATCTTCTCAAGGATGCATGGTGGAAAAGGCTCTATTTTCCAATGGTATAGTTCCAAGTAAGCCCCACTTGGAAGCCTCATTTAAGCCAATGCTCACTTTGCTACCAACGCTGGTCTCTTCTCCTTCTGTGAGTATTTGCAAACCTACATTTCTGTGCATTACTGGGCATTGAGTGGCCAATCTCATGCCCCCAAGTTGCATTTTTACTTTTCTTTTTTTTTACTTTTTTTTTATGCAGGTGGGTGTATCATCGGCACTCATCACTGCAGTTTGCACAAATGGTGGTTACGCTCCTGCTTTTCCTTCCAATGCAGAGGTTTTTTCCACTCCAATGCTTTGTGTCTCTGCACATATGCTTCCCCTCTCATCTCTGTCATTGCTTGACTCACTACAGACATTTGTCTCTTCTCTTCCTGTGAGTATTTAACACTCCAATATTCCACAGTACTATTCTTGCTGGCTCCCTGTTCGGTGCTGGACAACTTCAGATTTAAATTTCTCGCTTTTTTTTCTCTTTCTTTTCCAGATGGGTGCATCATTGACATTCTTTGCTGCAGTTTACAGAAAGGGTGGTTATGCTCCTGCTCTTCCTTCCAGCGAAGATGCTTCAACCACTTGGATGCCTCGTCTCTATGTGGATATTTCTCCCACTTGAACGCCTTGTTTGAGCCTTTAACTCACCACACCACTGACACTGGTCTCCTCTCCTCCCGTGAATATTTATGCACAGAAAATCCAGAGTGCTATTCATGCTGGTTCCACAGTGGACACTGAATGGTCAAATTTCTAGGCTTCTGATCTGCATTTCTCACTTTTGTTTTTCTTTTCCCTTCTTTTTGGAGGTGTACATCATCATCAGCACTCATCACTGCAGTCCTCAGAAATAGTGGTTTTGTTTCTCATCGCTCATTGCCGCTGTTTTGCTGAAATGGTGGATTATCTATAACTCGTCCTTCAGATGGGGAATATTTCATCCACTTTGCAGGCTGTCAACATGGGTCTTCCAAAAATTTCTATAGTTTATGGACCTGTTAGAATTTGTGGACTTTTGCTACATACGCAACCTTTGCATTTTATGTAATTACTTGTAAGTCAGTCTTAGTTTGTACTTGTGCAATAGCTTTTAAAGTCAAATAAACAATCTGAAAATTTTACTTGTTTTTCTTTTTTTTTTTGGTTGCAAATTGCTCATGAGCGTTTCCTTTCCTCCCTTCGGCCTGGGTGATCAACCTGTGTTAAGAGCCAAGGGTCCAATCCTCAGACTAAAGGTTTCCAGACCTGTGCTTCATAGGTGCCACAGGTGCTGTCTCCTTAGGCCAAGGATAACACAGGCACCACAGGCGCTGCCTCCTTGGGCCAAGAAGGCAGATTCTCCCTGTTATAAATGCCACAGGTGCTGCTTCCTTGGGCCAAGAACATAGGGCTTCCATGTCACGGGTGCCATAGGCACTACCTCCTTGGGCCAAGTATGCACAGCCTGTCACAGGTACCAAGGAGCTGTAAAGCCACATAAATTATCAACTAGGCATCAACACCCAAAGGTGAAATAGAATGTTTTCTTCTTATTTAAATGACCTCATAATAGGCATATTGTGTGATGCTAAATAGCATGTTAGATAGTACGCCAATCAATATAATCATAGGTCAGCCGTGAATGAGCATTTTAAATTTGCTTCGTGAGATAGTCCAGGAAGATTCCCAATTGTTCAAAATGTCACATACAAATTTTGCAAAAAGATATTTCAAATATCGCTGAATTGACTTAGCTTTCAAATAGCGTGAAGAAACGCCATGTTCTTAATGAGAGAGGCTCAGATATTGGAAGCCCGACACAGGATCCGTGTTTCGGCTATGCCTTCATCGGGGCCGAAATTAACTGCAATGATAAAAAAACATTTTGCACTGAAATTCATAAAGAATTATATACTTGCAATGACTTTATACGGAAGTGGGATACCAACTGATGGAACGCGGCTCAGCTTGCCGACCTGCCGGTAATATGTTTCTTCAACCGGAGAATGCTCTCGTGCCAATATTTAAAATACCCCCCAACCAATCAGGTAATGCCATGTGAGAAAAAAAATTGACGTCATAAGCTGCTAGGGGCTCCCCAGCTCTTTAAATGAGAGAATACCATTCCAGAATAAGATTTAAACCGTAAGGCTGCACAGAATTTAAATTAAAGATCCATTGTTGTTCCTTTAAGTTTAAATGTTTTTGTGGATCACCCTCCCTCCCCGAGAGATTGATGATGTCTATCACTCTCCACTTTAGAGCCACAAATTTATGTTTTTCAGATAGACAGTGTTCCACAATCAGAGCTTGAACTTTCTCTGTCGCAAGACAACTGCGATGCTCAATGAGTCTGGTACGAATCCAAAGTTTAGTCCTGCCCACATAGATTGCATCAATTATTCGAAAATTCTGGCATATTTTGAAGATTCATCCGGTATTCTCTGATTAACCTATAATTGCATACAATCGGGGCAAGAATTTGAGGGATATACTCACACACACTTTTTTACTACCTGACGCTGGCATCCAGCCATCTTTACCGCCTGGTCTTTGTCCCTGTATGAAAAGTTCTGTTTGTGCCCAAACAATGTCTGGACCATCTTGGAAATATAACTCTGGGAGAATAAGATGGACTAATTTTCACTTTGATGGTCTCTCTTCTTATGTCATCTACATTATTGTTTGCCCTTGTGACAATATCTATGTGGGCAGGACTAAACATTCGATTCGTACCAGACTCATTGAACATCGCAGTTGTCTTGCGACAGAGAAAGTTCAAGCTCCGATTATAGCACCCACTCTATCTGAAAAACATAAATTCGTGGATCTAAAGTGGAGAGTGATAGATATCATCAATCTCTCAGGGAAGAGGGGTGATCCACAAAAACTTTTAAACTTAAAGCAACAACAATGGATCTTTAATTTAAATTCTGTGCAGCCTTACGGTTTAAATCTTATTGTGGAATGGTATTCTCTCATTTAAAGAGCTGGGGAGCCCCTAGCAACTTATGACGTCAATTTTTTTTCTCACGTGGCATTACCTGATTGGTTGGGGGGTATTTTAAATATTGGCACGAGAGCGTTCTCCGGTTGAAGAAACATATTACCGGCAGGTCGGCAAGCTGAGCCGCGTTCCATCAGTTGGTATCCCACTTCCGTATATAGTCATTGCAAGTATATAATTCTTTATGAATTTCAGTGCAAAATGTTTTTTTATCATTGCAGTTAATTTCGGCCCCCGATGAAGGCATAGCCGAAACACGGATCCTGTGTCGGGCTTCCAATATCTGAGCCTCTCTCATTAAGAACATGGCGTTTCTTCACGCTATTTGAAAGCTAAGTCAATTCAGCGATATTTGAAATATCTTTTTGCAAAATTTGTATGTGACATTTTGAACAATTGGGAATCTTCCTGGACTATCTCACGAAGCAAATTTAAAATGCTCATTCACGGCTGACCTATGATTATATTGAATGGCGTACTATCTAACATGCTATTTAGCATTACACAATATGCCTATGTATGAGGTCATTTAAATGAGAAGAAAAAATTCTATTCCACCTTTGGGTGTTGATGCCTAGATGATAATTTATGTGGCTTTACAGTTTCTGTTGAAGTTAATGATGATTACTTTTTCCACTCCACATAACTTTTTTAAGAGGTTTTTTGATTGTTTGACAGGTACCAAGGTTACAGGACCTCCCTTTCACGGGTGCCAAAGGCGCTGCCTCCTTGGGCCAAGGATTCAGGGCTTGTCACAGGTACCTCAGGTGCTGCATCCTTGGGCCAGAGTGCAGAAATCTCTGGCCCAAACATGACAGGCTTGTGATAAAAACGAGTCACACCAATGAAGAATCAGAGCAATCTATCATTAAAAATGTCACTTTTTTCTTCTTATACTCTCTCATATTTTTCTTTGCCCCCCATGATTTTTATATTTAGGTACATATATTCGGAAATGTTAAAATATATGGTTTAATATTATATATTGAAAAGAATTATATGTTGAAAATATGTACCGTGTTCTAAATTGATAAGATTACATGTAATAATGTGAAAATTTGAAAATTTAAAAAAAAACCTTCACCTTATTAACTTCAAAAACATATTAAAAATATTAAAAAGCTGATACATGGCCACAACACATCAAAAACATTTAAAATCAGAAAATATTAAAAACATGTAGATGGCCACAGTGGATATTTCTCCTGACATTCATTCTCCCTGGGCTTCATGCCAATCTAAGAAAAGACAAATGTTGCAGTAAGAATACTATCTCTTCCACACAACTCTCCCTGCCCCCAACTCATCCCCCTCCCCCGTGTGTTGATATATAGCTCCAAAATAGTCCGCTATGACCCTGCGAGGGAGCTCTTTCCCATTGCCGAATCTCAGTATGCCACACCACTCACAAAACACTAGGTTTGTATTGGAAGAATCTACCATATTCAGGTAGGACAGACCATTCAACCAGACCTCATACACAATATCCAGTGCTTCAATGCACGGAACTGATACCACATATTTTGAATAAACTTATGTGTGGAGTGGTTCTAATCATTGGTCATTGGTTGTTAGGTTCAATTTCTTATTTTTCATTTTTTACTTTTTTTTCTTTCTTTTGATTTTTGCATTTGTGGAAAGTACTTATCTTAAAAGACGTTTTTGTTTATACGAAGTACTTATCTTAAACAATGTTTGCAGCTGATGTCTTTAAACTTAGGACCGGAACACCGGAGAAAAAGAAACAACTACGCCCGACGCGGCTCACGTTTCTTGTCTTGCTTCTTCAGGGGCTCTTAATAAGTTGTATCAGTTATAACGACTCATGTCTCCCGACTTCCACAGTCTGCAAAACAGCTGTTCCTCCATCCTGTTTTGCAGACTGTGGAAGTCGGGAGACATGAGTCGTTATAACTGATACAACTTATTAAGAGCCCCTGAAGAAGCAAGACAAGAAACGTGAGCCGCGTCGGGCGTAGTTGTTTCTTTTTCTCCGGTGTTCCGGTCCTAAGTTTAAAGACATCAGCTGCAAACATTGTTTAAGATAAGTACTTCGTATAAACAAAAACGTCTTTTAAGATAAGTACTTTCCACAAATGCAAAAATCAAAAGAAAGAAAAAAAAGTAAAAAATGAAAAATAAGAAATTGAACCTAACAACCAATGACCAATGATTAGAACCACTCCACACATAAGTTTATTCAAAATATGTGGTATCAGTTCCGTGCATTGAAGCACTGGATATTGTGTATGAGGTCTGGTTGAATGGTCTGTCCTACCTGAATATGGTAGATTCTTCCAATACAAACCTAGTGTTTTGTGAGTGGTGTGATTAAGTGTTACACGAAGGTGAAGCAGTTTTTTGTGATATATATAGAATCTCAGTATGCGGCAGGTATTCATATCAGCTTTGGCTCCAGATCCAGAACCATGTCTTGAGGAAAGCCATGCCAGAGGGCAATATTGTGAAGCATACAGCAAACCACGATGATATCTGCCACTACTGTAGTGCTCCCTCCAGAGTAGTCAAGGCGGCAGAACTGGCTTTTCAAAACACCATATGTACATTCTGTGACCGCTCTGGTTCTAGTGTGCACCATGTTATATCTGATTTCATTTGCTGAACATGTTACAGACAGGGATGCGAGCAGCTGTGCTTTGCAGCCATAAAAGCATCTCCTGCAAAAATTGGAAAGTACGTACTATTGTTTTTGTTACCCACCCCAAAAAGCTTAGACTTTAAATTTTCACCCATCCTTGAGAGCTTACATGTGTAGTGGGAATAGTACGCTTTTTGATACTATGTACCAGAAAACGTGTACTATTCTGCCTTTGATAACCACCCTAAACAATATTTCATTGTACGGCAGAACAGTACACGCTTTTGGCACCATGCAGCAGAAAGCGTGCACTATTCTGCTTTTGGCGCCCAGCCTAGAGAGCTTACATGTTGACATTTTAGCTTATGCTTTTTATCTAACTTCTCTTTCAAATTTATCGAGCAACCAGCCTTTGCTGTATTTCCTTTCGGTGAAATTCTGAGCCAGTGCTGATTGCACAAGAATGAAGGAGTCATGGCTGCTTCTAGAACACCTGGAAACTCTAAGGATCTTCATGTACACATTTCACATAACTTGCACATTCAGGGAGTGGAAATGCTTCATGGTACAGTATACCATTTTTCTCTCACGTGGGAGGGAGGGGGAGAAAGACAAAGGTGCAATCAATTACACCCATTATATTTGGCATGCCAGCTATATGGAGAAAAATGTGTCATCTCCTGTTACTCTAAGCTGCTGTGGATAAACTCCCTGACCTGTTTCATCAAAGCTCTTAATACCTAGCTGAAATGCCTTGAAAACAATGACTGGTCCATCCCAGCCACCAAATCCACTATATTCTGGAATGAGCCAGTGGCAAGAAAATGCAGGTAGACAGAAGCTTGACAAGCCTGGAATTGTACATCCATGATCAGTTAGAGGACATCATCTCTGATTTCTTCATAGAGAAATCAGAGATGATGTCATACACTACATCTGCACTACATCTGTCTCCAGTAACTCCAGCAGTGTTGTCCTCAGGCAAAATATCCACTGCCTGTGTGCCCTTCTGAGAGCAGCTTGAGCCAGGACAGCTCTCGGACCCTCCTCGTTTCTTCGAAGATAAAGCATCTTATTTCTATCTCTTCCCTCTCAAACTTCTGCTGCTCTAATTCTTTGGTTCATCTACCAAAAATATCAAACCATCAAAAAAAAAAAAAAAAAAGAACCAAAAAACTTTACATAATCTGTGTGTTTGGCACAGAAAAAGCAAGTGTTGCTTACCTGTAACAGGTGTTCTCACAGGACAAATGGGTGACATCACAGGATGGGGCCCAATCACGGAACACTTTTGTCAAAGTTTCTAGAACTTTGACTGGCCCCTACTGGGCATGCCCAGCATGGCACAAACCCTGCAGCCAGCAGGGGTCCCCTTTCAGTCTTGTTTAAAAAGCTACAGGAAGTACTGAAAAATATAATAAGAAACGCAACGAACCCAACACCGCGGGGCGGCGGGCGGGTTTCATAAGGACTACCATCCTGCTGTCCTTAAGAGTAGTAAATCACCTAGACTGGATGGTATACACCTCAGAATTCTGAAGGAACTAAAAAATGAAATTTCAGACCTATTAGTAAAAATTTGTAACCTGTCATTAAAATCATCCATTCTACCCGAAGACTGGAGGATAGCTAATGTAACCCCCATATTTAAATAGGGCTCCAGGGGCGATCCGGGAAACTACAGACCGGTTAGCCTGACTTCAGTGCCAGGAAAAATAGTGGAAAGTATTCTAAACATCAAAATCACAGAACATATAGAAAGACATAGTTTAATAGAACAAAGTCAGCATGGCTTTACCCAAGGCAAGTCTTGCCTCTCAAATCTGTTTCACTTTTTTGAAGGAGTTAATAAACATGTGGATAAAGATGAACCTGTAGATGTAGTGTACTTGGATTTTCAGAAGGCATTTGACAAAGTTCCTCATGAGAGGCTTCTAGGAAAAATAAAAAGTCATGGCATAGGTGGCGATGTCCTTTTGTGGATTACAAACTGGCTAAAAGACAGGAAACAGAGAGTAGGATTAAATGGACAATTTTCTCAGTGGAAGGGTGTGGGCAGTGGAGTGCCTCAGGGATCTGTATTGGGACCCTTATTTTTCAAAATTTATTTATTTATTTATTTATTTCTTTTATATACCGACATTCAATCGAGATATCACATCGGTTTCCAGATAACCAAGGGAATAAGGCGTAGTCCGCCCTATTTTACAAAAAACAATTATAGCATAATATAAATGACCTGGAAAGAAATACGACAAATGAGGTAATCAAATTTGCAGATGATACAAAATTGTTCAGAGTAGTTAAATCACAAGCAGATTGTGATAAATTGCAGGAAGACCTTGTGAGGCTGGAAAATTGGGCATCAAAATGACAAATGAAATTTAATGTGGATAAGTGCAAGGTGATGCATATAGGGAAAAATAACCCATGCTATTAGTTACACAATGTTAGGTTCCATATTAGGTGCTACTACCCAAAAAAGAGATCTAGGCGTCATAGTGGATAACACATTCAAATTGTTGGTTCAATGTGCTGCGGCAGCCAAAAAAGCAAACAGAATGGTTGGGAATTATTAGAAAGGGAATGGTGAATAAAACGGAAAATGTCATAATGCCTCTGTATCGCTCCATGGTGAGACCGCACCTTGAATACCGTGTACAATTCTGGTCGTCCGTATCTCAAAAAAGATATAATTGCGATAGAGAAGGTACAGAGAAGGGTGACCAAAATGATAAAGGGAATGGAACAGCTCCCTTATGAGGAAAGACTAAAGAAGTTAGGACTTTTCAGCTTGGAGAAGAGACAGCTGAGGGGGGATATGATAGAGGCGTTTAAAATCATGAGAGGTCTAGAACGGGTAGATGTGAATCATTTTTTTACTCTTTCGGATAATAGAAAGACTAGGGGGCACTCCATGAAGTTAGCATGTGGCACATTTAAAACTAATCGGAGAAAGTTCTTTTTTACTCAACGCACAATTAAACTCTGGAATTTGTTGCCAGAAGATGTGGTTAGTACAGTTAGTATAGCTGTGTTTAAAAAAGGATTGGATAAGTTCTTGGAGAAGAAGTCCATTACCTGCTATTAAGTTGATTTAGATAACCACTGCTATTACTAGCAACTGTAACATGGAATAGACGTAGTTTTTGGGCACTTGCCAGGTTCTTATGGCCTGGATTGGCCACTGTTGGAAACAGGATGCTGGGCTTGATGGACCCTTGTTCTTATGTTCTTAACACCTGTTACAGGTAAGCAACATTTGCTTTCTCACAGGACAAGCAGGATGGTAGTCCTCACATATGGGTGAGAACAGAGCTGAGGATGTCTGAGTATGCACCAAATGTACCCAGGTGTGCAAGGCACTAGGGACTGGGGTGAAATTTGGCCGAGGGCATCCTGAACCCTACCGGACAGGCGGAAGGGTGTTGGTACGTCAAGTTGTGAATAGGTTATGCAGGACAGATTGGCCGAAGTTGGCCGAAGATGGAATCTTTTGGGCTGTAAAGGTATGGAGAGAACTCCAGGTGGCAGCCCTGCAAATGTCAGGAAGCGGCACCGAGCGTAGTTGTGCTACTGAAGTCGCCATGACCCTCACAGAGTGTGCTTTAACATGGTCTTGAAGTGGAATGCCTGCTTGCTGATAGCAAAAGGATATGAAGTCCACTAACCAGGAGGAGAGAGTCTATTTACCCACAGGCTGCCCCAATTTGATGGAATGGAAAGAGACAAACAATTGAATGCTTTTCCTGTGGGCAGCTGTACTGTCTAGGTAGAACGCTAGAGCCCGTTTACAGTCAAGGGTATGCAGAGTCTGCTCTCCTGGATTGGAATGGGGCCTGGGAAAAAAGGTAGGTAGTATAATGGATTTATTGAGATGAACTCTGATACTACCTTAGGCAAGAACTTTGAGTGTGGAGTACTGCCCAGTCCTGCAGAAGTTTAATGCGAGGCGGATAGGTAACTAGGGCCTGTAATTCACTAACTCTGCGAGCCGAAGTGATTTCCAAAAGGAAAATCACTTTCCATGTGAGATAGCGAAGTTCACAGGATTGGAGAGGCTCAAATGGTGGTTTCATGAGCTGACCCAAAACCAGGTTGAGGTCCCAAGAAGGGGCCGGAGGACTCCCCACCTCTACCGACATGGAGAACATCCGATCACTCCATCCTTCTGGAACAGGATGTCTCCCTCCTTCTCCAGTCCAAGGCAATAGAACCAGTACTCTACTCTCAGCACGGTGAAGCAAGCCCTTGAGGTATCGTAGGGATCAACACCTGCCCCTCTAGAAGCCCAAGGGGGACGGGAAGGTGGAATCCCTGAGGGTCCTGGTCTAGGCTCCGAAGGAATCTGTGAAGCAAGCCCTTCAGAAAACATGTTACAAGGGGTTATACTGATATGGGAACATCCCCGACACCTTTATGGAAGGTGGCCACCACACTAACATGCATTCTGTTGGAGGAAGTTTTTAGACCTGACTCCGACAAGTGCCAGAGATAGTCCAGAAACTTTGTGATTGGACAGGTAAAGAGGTCAAGGGATTGAGAAGAGCACCATGACTGAAATATGTTCCATTTGTAAAGGGAGGATTTTCTCGTGGAAGGCTTCCGTGAAGCAATCAGGACACGGGAAACTGATTCAGAAATGTTAAGTGGCTGAAGGATTAACCTTTCAACATCCATGCCGTCAGGGACAAGGCTTGAAGATTGGGATGGCGCAGGCACCCATCGTTTTGCTTAATCAGAAGCGGGTCCTTTCCCAAGGGAATGTGCCTGCGAATGGAGAGATCCTTAAGTATTGGAAACCAAACTTGGCATGGCCAGTGAGGTGCTATCAGAATCATGGTTCCCTTGTCCTGACATAACTTCATGAGAGTCTTGGAGAAAAATGGAAGTGGAGAGAATGCATATAGGAGACCGGGTGTCCATGAGAGGGAGAATGCATCTCTTGGTTGATAGTGTTGGCTGCGAGTGAGAGAGCAGAAGTTCTCTACTTTGCGGTTTTGAGGTGAAGCAAAGAGGTATATTTGAGGGTAACCCCATTGTTGGAAGATCGAGTCCGCTATTGAGGGGTTGAGAGACCACTCGTGCGGTTGAAAGGTGCGACTCAGCTTGTCTGCCAACACATTGTCCACTCCCAGCAAGTAGGTGGCCCTGAGGTGCATAGAGTGGGAGAGGGCCTCCTCCCATATCTGCGCAGCTACCTGACACAGGAGGTAGGAGCCCGTGCTTCCTTGTTTGTTGATGTACCACATGGCCACCTGGTTGTCCGTCTGAATCAGGATGACTTGGTTGGAGAGGCGATCCTGAAATACTCTGAGAGCATCTCTGATTGCTTGAAGCTCCAGGAAATTGATCTGGTGTTTGGCTTCCTCTGGAGACCAAGTTCCTTGTGTCTGCAGATTGGCCACATGGGCTCTCCAGCCGAAGTTGGAAGCATCGGTGGTGAGAGTTATTTGAGGGTCTGGAGCCTGGAAAGGCAAGCCTTGGAGGAGATTGATCTGATTTTTCCACCAGGCGAGAGACTGACGGAGTGAGTCGGTGACGTGGACAATGGTTGACAGGGGCTGAATGCATTGAGTCCATTGTAACCTTAGAGTCCACTGCATGTCTCTCATGGCTAGGCGGGCCATTGGGGTGACCTGAACTGAGGACGCCATGTGTCCCAGTAGGATGAGAAAGTGGTGTGCAGTCGTGGAGTGCTGAGACTGCAGCTGGTGTGCAAGAGACAAGAGAGTGAGAGCTTGTTGTCGAGGTAGAAAAGCTTTTGCCTGCAGATACCCTGGTAGCAGGGTCAAATATCGTAAGATGATCTTATTTCATGCTTGCCTGCTTCAAAACCCTTGTTTACTAGGGTTTGGAGCTGATCTTGAAATTGCTGAGGCAGGGAGTCTGTCAAGTCTTGTATCTGCTTAAATAAGACCCTGTTGTATTGGGTCATATAGAGCTGATAAGAGGCGATTCGGGAGATGAGCATTGAGCCCTGGAAGACCCGGAGACCAATGGCATCTAGAAATTTTTGCTCCTTGCCTGGGGGAAAGGAAGTGTGGGGTTTTGATCTCTTTGCCCTTTTTTGGGCAGATTCTACAACCACAGATTGGTGATCCAATTGAGGTTTTTGAAAACCTGGGGCTGACTGTTCCAAATAAGTGGTGTCAGCCTTCCTGTTGACTGGAGCAACAGAGCCAGGGTGTTCCCATTTCTTTTTGAGGAGATCCAGAAGAACCTGGTGAATAGGGATGGAGGTTATTTCCTTGGGTGCATCCAGGAATTGCAACAGCTCCATCATTTGATGCCTATCATCTTGTTCGGTCTGTAATTGGAAGGGAATCAATTCAGACATCTCCTTCACAAAATTTATGAAGGAAAGGTCCTCTGGAGGAGAACACTTTCTGCTTTCAGTAGGAGGTGGTGGTGAAGGCAGGTCATCAGTGTCTGGTGAAGAATCATCAGTCCAGGTATCGTAGGGATCAGCACCTGCCCCTCTAGGAGCCCAAGGGGGACGGAGAGGTGGAATCCATGAGGTTCCTGGTCTAGGCTCCGAAGGAATCGAAGGAATAATTGGAGGCACCGATGAAGGCATCGAAGGCACCGGTGCAGGCATCGAGGGCATCGCTGAATGGATCGGTAGCGCCGGACGTATCGGCATCGATGGCTGAAGCATCGGTAGGACTCCCGATGAAGGGATGCGGAACGGTGTTTCTCCTCCCGATGACAAGGTAAGCGGAGGGGGCACCGGAGCCATCGATGACCCAGGATCCATCGGTGGAAAAGCGGCAATGAGCGCTTCCAACTTCAAGAGCAGCGGTGCCAATGCTGCCGGAATCGGGTCAGTGGTCAGTTCCATGATCGGTACCGGTGTCGGAGGAACTTGGAGTCGATGCATCGCCTTGTCGATGGCCTCCTGAACCAGCCGGTCCAGTTCTTCTCGGAGACCTGGAGCAAGCAGCCCCGGCTCCGGAACAGAAGAAGGAGGCAGAGGTATAGCCGGAGGGCCCACCGTTAAAGGCGGAGTCGCAGCTCCCAATCCCCTTTCGGGTGAGGATTGCCTCGGTGACCTGGTCGCCAAAAAAGTCGGTGCCTTTTCTGGACGGGGTTTCTTCGACAGCGGCTTGGACAATGGCGAGGTCGATGATTTCGCTCCCTCGATGGTCCGAGACTTCCAATGTTGGTGGTGATTTTCTCTCTACGATCCCCTCGGTCCTGAGGGGGAGTAGAGGTGGTTGAAGGCAGAGAAGTCGTCGATGCCGGACGGTCACCGGTCGGTGGTCGATACTGGCACAAAATTGACGGTGCCGGTTCTGACGACGTTGATGCAATGGATGGCGTTGGGGTTTGAGCACGGAAGAGAAGTTCCATCTTCTCCATTCTGGCCTTGCGACCTTTTGGTGTCATTAGGGCACATTTGGTGCAGGTCAGGACATCGAGCTCACATCAGAGACACATTACACAGACCTTATGAGGGTCTGTTATGGACATGGTGCGATTGCAATCCGGGCACTAACAGAACCCAGATGCCATGGCCATGAAAAATCAGAGCCGCGGTACGGTCGATGGCCAGTAGGCCACAAGGGCCTAAGTCAACAGGAATCAACCGAAATCGGGTAGAAAACTTACCGGAGTACCACGGCTTGAAAAAATTGAAGGAGGGACCCTGTGGGTTAAGAAAAGTTGTAGTAATTCCGTGAGGAAAATTCCTGTCAGGAATCTCTGTGGAGCTCCTTAACTGTGTGGCTCCTGCTGCAAGGAAAAAAAGAAGACTGAAGGGGGACCCCTGCTGGCTGCAGGGTTGGTGCCATGCTGGGCATACCCAGTAGGGGCCAGTCAAAGTTCTAGAATCTTTGACAAAAGTGTTCCGTGATTGGGCTCCATCCTGTGATGTCACCCATATGTGAGGACTACCATCCTGCTTGTCCTGTGAAAAGCACCTATACACAGCAATGCAACAGACTAAAATGGCTACCAGAAATGTGACATTTTATTCCTGCCCTGACCCTGGCATTAAATTTCCTGTGTTAGACACGCATTAAAATGTCTCCCTGCCCCACAGCTTTCTGCATTGCCTTGTAATAGCTATTAACTTCATTTTCATGCACCTGCAATAAGCACTAAGGGTTTCTTAGTGCAGGTTTCTTGGCACTAGAACCCATACTACGTGCCAGAGTTAGGTCAGCACCGAAAAACCTGCACTAAAACTGAAGTAAAATCCTATGGGTAGGCACAGCACAGCTTATTACATTGGCTCCTATAACCAAAAGGGTCAAATTACCACATATGACCAACAAACGCTCTTCATTGCCTCAACCTTGCTGAGTAAATAGAAAGGCTTTTAGATGCTTCCTGAAGGTTGTCAAGCTATTTCAACTCTTAGGTGCTCCAGGATGAATTTCTAAAACAGTGGACCCGCTACTGAAAAAACTCTCATGCATCTCAGCAAGAAGGACTGATCATACAAAAGGGAACATCCAAGAAATTCTTGCTTACAGATCATAGAGCTTGCAAAGGCATGCAAAATTTCAACAGAATGCTAATTCATTCAGGTACATCATGACTCAAAGCCTTATAGATTTATTTATTTCACAATTTATAGGTTGCCTATACACAGGTCTACTCGGCTTACATTATATATATATATATACATAAAAAAACAAAAGAAACAAAGCTAGGGGTCACATAGCTAGTTAGCATGGAGGAGTTTTGTTCTTATTGGAATTAAGATCAAAATCTTAAATTTAATTCACATATGAATAGGTAGCCAGTGAAGTGATATTAAAACAGAAGATATTAATTTAGATGGTTTTTTTTTTTTTATTTTCTTTTTCAAAATTTCACAATTATACATCATGAATTATTTCTTAAGATGAAATACGGTACATATCTGGAATAAGGTAACCAATATATCAAAAAGGAAAAATAACCTAATAAGAAAAATAATTGCCTTCCATATGCATTCCTAAATATAAGAATTTGAGGCAAGAAGTAAATTGAACAAATTTAAGCTAACTTTTACTAACATACTTTTTACAAGTGGAATAGGTAGGTGAGCAACTACATTTATTATAGCCGATCACACTGTAGGTATTTCAATGGGGTGACCAACTAAAAATTCCCTGAGCTGGTTTGGGTCAAAGAAAACATAATTATTTCCTTGATAACTAACACAGCATTTACACGGAAATTTTAATACATATCGGGCACCTAAATTTAGTACCCTTTGCTTCATATTGAGGAATTCCTTCCTACGTTGCTGGGTTATTTTAACTAAATCAGGATAAATCCACAACTTAGCACCGTAAAACAAAGCTGTTCTATTCCTAAGGAATTTTTTCAGAACATAGTTACGATCTGATAAGAAAGCGAAAGAAATTAATAAAGCTTTCCTTTCTTTGACTTCAGTCTCTATGGATAGTTCCAGTATTTCAGAAATAGCCATAGCAGGTAGATTTACTTGTTCTATCTGAGGGGTCCCTTGAGGCAGGTAATATGCCCTAGTGCATACAGGAAATGAAGATTCAGGAATTTTTAAAATATCTTTCATATAGGTTTTAAACAAATCTATAGGCGAAATTAATCTCACCACTGGGAAGTTAATTACCCTCAAATTTAACATTCTCAAATTATTTTCTACTTTCTCCAGTCTTCTCTCCATGGCGTTTTCTGATTTCATAGTGTTCTGTTGAATAAACTCCATTTTTTTAAGGTTTTCTTCCTGATCATGGATCTTATTTTCCAGAGTCCCAATCTTTATAGTATTCCCTTGAACTTGCGTTTTTATTTCAGTCATAGATTGGGCTATCGACTTCAAAGCAATGTCTATTGCCTTTAAAGCATACCAAACTTTCCCAAGGGTCACATCCTCAGGTTTCCCAATATGTATTTCCAGTTGAGGGGTTTCTTTACTTGACTCACCCCTTTCCTGCAGTGCTGCTGTTTTGATGGTTCTCGCTGATCTTTCTGCGAAACGGGTCGTCTGCTCTCCTCCACCACCCGTCCCCGAAACTGCTCCAGCCTCGTCACTGAGGGGTGTACACACTCTCTCCTTCCACCCCTAGGTCCTCCGAAGACGATTCCTCCGGCGCAAATTGCAACACGCCTGGAGTCTCCTCGGGCATAGAGTCAGCTGTGCTTCTCGGTGGTGCAGGCTTGGTCGGCTCACCGGGGCTCAGTGTCACATCCGGGGTCAAGGAGGGGTCCGCTCGTTCACCGGACTCCACTCCAGCGACCAGCCCTTCTGGCGTTCCTGTTGCTCCTGAAAAGAAGCCTTCAATCCGTGGCTGGTAAGGGTCTATGTTCGGGGAGCTCGTAATGGTCCCCCGAACTTTCCCCTTACGTTTGGTGTGAGGCATATTTTATCCGAATTTAGCCAAGATAAGAAAAACGCCACGGAGCTCTCTTCTTTAGCGTCCTACCTGGCGGCTAATTTAGATGGTTTATTACATTTTTATGCTAAATAAAAGCTAGTATGAAGCAGGCACATCATTCTCAATGGAAGTTTAATGCTGTGGTGTGAATATATTAATTTATTATGCTTTGAAGTTTGCATTTCACTTGTACTTGATATATTTCCTCAGATCTAGATCATGAAAATTTTCATTTGGCTCTCTCAGTAATTTGAAAAATTCAATGTGGCCCTTCTCCATTTGTTTGATGACCCCTACACCTAAGGGTATATATACGGTGTTAAGGGGTCCGTAAGTCTCATTTCATAGTTTATTGACTAGGCTCTGAACCATTTAGATAATCAGCTCTGGGATTCAACTGTTTTATCTACTTCTTCTGAGATATGATCTCCACAACTACCAACACTCCAGATTAATACCAACAATGATTTGAATGCAGACATTATCATTTTGTTTTCTACAATGCCTCTCATGCATCCTAGCATTCTTCTTCCTCTTGCCATTGTCTTGTCACATTTTTTTGCGACCTTAAGATCATCAAATATAATTACCTCAAGATTCTTCTCAGGGTTAGTGTCTCCAAATAGGTTTGTTTTGCGCATTCCTAATCTAAGGTATACTGAAAATGATCTCAGTCTTTCAAATTTATTGCTAATGCTATTCTTAATATTTGCATATTACATCCTATGAACTCCCTCTGGAGTTCATAGGATGTAATATGCACAGGTAATATATCATGGTATGCTTGGATGTTCTTTATAATCAGCCTAGTGGGTGCCAATACAACTAAGAATATATCTGTATCATTCTGCCGTATTTTCTTGGTCTCTAATTACTGGAGGATTATCTCGCTCTCCAGATGCTCCACAGAATAGTTGCTTGGTACTGACACTTCTATTAGCAATGTTCTTGGATTTTTCTCCTTTACCATAGTATCTGGTTTTCTTGTACCCTGCTTTCTATCTGTTGGAAGGGGAATGTTCTAAATGATCACAATTTCTTCATTCTTTGCCATTCTGTCAAGGTTTTGATCCTAGTGCTTTTCTGTTACAGCAATGTTATAATATTCACACAATTTCCAGTGGATGAGCTGTGCCATCTATTTGTGCCTTTCTGATGTCAGTATGTCAACACCCAGCAATGAGATATGTGACTGTTTCCAGTTTTGTTTTGTGGAATTTGCATTTCTCTGTTTTCCCGTTTCTCTTCTGACTAGGGAACATAAGTGTCTCACACCCCTGTTCTCTTGGAGCTTTGCACCCCAGATGCATGACTATTGTTTTTTTTTTGTAACACTACTGCCAAATTGGTAACTATTTCTCAAGCCTATCCAGATCATGTCTCATTTTTTCTATTCCATTTTGAGTTACAGATTTTAGTATCATCCAAAAAAACCTCCTTTCCTATTAGACAATTTGCAATATCACTTATGAAAATATTGAACAAATCTGATCCCAAGACTGCTCCCTGTGGCACTCTACTGATACCCACTTTTCATTAAAGTACTTTCCATTTACCTCTTCCTCTCTTGCCTATCACTTAAACAGTATCTAAACTCAGTTTACCAATTTTGAATCCACTCTTGGGCTGCATGGTTTACTTATGAGCCTTCTGTGTGGAACAGAGTCAAAAGCCTTACAGAAACTGAAGTATACCACACATCCAGTGCTTACCCCAAATCTAATTCTGTTCTCACCCAATCAAAAAAAATTGATTAGACTGACATGATTTCTATCTGGTAAAATGATGCTGTCTTGATCTTGTAAAATTTTTTTGGATTTAAGACATTCTGTTATTCATTTACCCACTACCAAAATCAGATTAATTGGCAGTTACCAGACTCCTCTCTATAATCACTTTTGTGAAAAGGGACAATACTTGCCTGTCTCCAGTTCTGCGGAAGCATTCCTGTCTGTAAGGACTGTTAAACTGAACTATCCAGTGGAGCTGGCAGAACTTCTGAGTTCCGCTATCTTGTCGACTCTCAATTTTGCTAGTTCCATGTGACCCCCCCTCCCCTCTATAAATAAAATGATATCTACCTCTCTACCAAATGTATTCCTGCCATCTGCTCTCTCAAACCCCTTTCTTTGGTACACATTGAACAAAAATATGAATTCATTATTTCTGTATTTTTCATACCACAATCCACACATCCCTCCTTTTCAGCTCAGTCTTAACGTCCTACCTTTGGTATTTCTTCCTTTCATTAAAATATCTTTAAAAATTGTCTTGTGAAAATACTGTAGTTCATTAACTATTTCTCTCTCTCTGCCTGTGCTATCCTAACTTCCCTGCTTCCCTCAGCCTTTTCAGATATTTTTCCCTGTGCTTCCCTTCCTGAGATCCTTTGTACATTTAGAATGCTATTTTTTTTAATCATTTTGTCAGTCACTTCTTTTGAAAACCTCTCTCTCACAAACATTTTGCCAAGAGACATTGTTTTTTGACAAGGGGATGGAGGAACACACAACACTTCTTAAGAATAAGAGGACTGACCTTGCTGGAGAGGCTGAGTGTTAATGCTGGGATTCTGGTTGGCAGACTGACTGGAGGTGTTTGCTGTTGTGGCGGTGACGAGACGAACATAATGGAATTTGCTGCCAGGTACCTGAATCTGCTGAACATTGGGTGCTGTGGCCAGAGGAATGATAGTCTTAAACTGAGGGGCACTCACTCCTCCGACTGTGAGAGTCTGCACACTGGATTTCACTGTCTGTCAGAAAAAACAAAAGGCAACACAGTCATTGGGACAAGAAAGCTTGCAAAGAATGAACCTGCCTGGACATCTGTTTCCATACTTGCAGGCTCTTGCCTTGGTGATATTTATAGGTAGCAAATGGCCATCGCCAATGGTTAGGCTGCATTGCTGTTTGGATTGGTGAATGTGAGAAAATTTTGCAACTACCACCAAATCAGGACATCAGACACACGCATCTAATAGTAAACACATGTAGGTCTTTGCTGAATGTGAATGCAGCCTGTAGAACTTAAAGATTTGAAGAATCACCATTACCACAAGACTATAAAATTTATCTTTGTGTTCCATGCCAAATTCTTCCTCCAAGTTTGAGAAAAATCTACCAGTCAGTTAAAAAGTCACAGGCAAGTAAAATCAACCAGAAAATTAGTAAATCATATTCATTTGTTCAAAAAGCTTCAGGTTTGTTCCTGAAACACACACATACATTTCGGGAAAGTAGCTTTTGCAAAATAATTGGATAATAAACAACCTTCCACAAAAAAGAAAACATTACAAAAAAAAAAAACAGTAGTAGAGCCACAAATTTAAATTAACACAAAAATATGCATAACATCTTTTAATCACATATTTTCAAAAAACATATATTCATTGAAAACTGCACATATTTTTCCCTATCAGGTGAATTAGCCATTACATGTAGGTGTCATCATCCGGTGGCACCGAACAGCCTTGTCTCTCCACACTTGTATAGCTTTGAGCTTTATTGAGCACTGACTCGTGAGCCTCCTCATTCAGTATCAGAGCTGAATCTAGGTATGTTGACGACTTTCCAGAGAGGTGGGCGGGTATTCCATGGCTAATTCATCCTATCATCTATGGAAAACAACGTTTATGGTGATCAAACTTGCTTTTTCCATTGATAAGCAGGCTGAATTAACCATTACATGTAGAAACTCCCAAGTTAAGGATTGCAGTGGTGAGACACTTAAGTACATCAGCACCGTGGAGAGTGGACTACAGAGAGAATAGATTGAGCAAAAACTGCATGTCCAAACTTGCTGACTGTCCTTGAAAGATTTTCAAGGCAGTAATGAGTCAAATATGTGAACAAAAGACCACATTACAGCTTTGCAAATGTCTTTGATTGGTACGTTTCAGAAATGAGTGGCAAAAGTAGCCATGGCACATACCTGATGAGTTTTAATTGAGTCTAAGTTGCAATCCTGCCTAGTTGTAGCAGTGATGAATGCACTCAGCTATCCAATTGGATAAAGTTTGTTTAGCTATTGGTATCCCCAATGGTTAGGATCAAAGGAGACAAAGAGCTTGTTGGTTTAATAATGAGATTGTGTACATCTCTTATAATATGCTAGGGCCTATCTGCAGTCCAGAGTTGTGATAAAACTGTTGATACGGAGGGTAGTGGATGAGAGTTTGGAGTTCAGTAATTATTCTCACCGTGGTGTCCACAATGAGCAAGTATCTTCTAAGTGAGGAATTTCAAGAAAACGGACTCTAATGGCTCAAAAGGAGACTTCATCAATTGAAAGAGGACCACATTGAGATCCCATGAAAGAGGTGGTTTCTGTATCGAGGGTCTGATGTGCAAGAGCCTTTTCATAGAATAAGATACAAGCAGGTGAATAGAGATTGGTTTGTTGTCCAAAAAGGCATGGTATGCCAAGATGGTGCTCAGATTAACACTCATTGAGGAATGGCAAGGCTGAGTTAGAAAAATGAAGCAAGTATTGCAATAGTTGTGGAGGCTCACATGAAAAAGTATCAGAAACATGCAGTTAATACCAGATGGAGAATAGTCTTGAAGATACAGTTTGTTTTTTTTGGTTGAAGGTTTCCTATGAAATTAATACATCTTTGATTTTCAATGTAATTTTGGATCTGCTATCACTGTGCACTCAACATCCAAACTGTATGATGGAGGGCTGACAGATTGGGATGAAAGAGTGTCCCCTCATTTTGAATTAAAAGAGCAGGGTCTAGAGGTATGGGAGGCCTGCTGGAAAGGTTGACAAAATATGCTTACTAAATCTGTCTGAGCCACACATTGTAATTAGGATCAGATAGGTGCAGTCTTGAAGAACTTTCTGCACTATTTTGGCGATAAGGGATATCTGTGGAAAAGTGAACATGAGGTTTTGGCCCCAATTAACTAGGAAAGCATCCTGTGGTAGTTACATGATGGAACTAAGCAGAATTGACAGTTTTGTGTTTTGCTGTAATGTAAACAAGTCCACTGTCTGTAGACCTCAGAAGTCAGTTTGTTTACTACTGATTGCTGCACTATTGAGATCTAAATACTCTGCTGAGGCAATCTGCTAGAAAGTTGGAGATGCCCAGTAGGTAGCCTAAAGAGTTGCCCAATGTAATTCAACCCAGCTCCATATTTTCAAAACTCATGGTACTCAGAAAACTAAAACCACTACTAACTCAAAATGATTTCCGAACAATTCTACAGGCACTAATTTTCTCCAGCATGGATTACTGTAATGCCCTGCTGCTAGGACTACCAAATACTACGTTAAGACCACTTCAAATACTTCAGAACACAGCAGCTAGAATACTAACCGGAAAAAGGAGGAGGGACCACATAACCGAAACCCTAGCGGAACTACATTGGTTACCGATTGAACACAGAATTAAATACAAAACCCTATGTACCATCCATAAACTAATTCATGATGAGAAATCAGATGGCTAAACACAGCATTACGGGTACACATCCCACACAGAAATCTCCGATCAGCAAATAAAGCACTCCTAACCATCCCTTCAGTTAAAACAGCAAGACTAACCCAAGTGAGGGAAAGGGCGTTATCATTAGCAGGACCCACAATTTGGAACACAATGCCTCCAGAGATCAGATTACAAAGTGATCTCAAGGCATTTAAGAAAAGTTTAAAAACATGGCTTTTTAAACAGGCATTTTACAAGGAGACGGGAGAATAGAAATTATTCAGGAATAAGCAGATAAACACCGACACACAGTACTTATGACAATACAGTAGAGTAGTCTATGAACCCCACATCACAACTAGCATATTGATAACACTATGTATAATAAAATTACCCATAAAAGTACTTTCAGTACACTCGGTCATGACCCACTTCTCTAAAAATTATTTTGTCTAATGATATATTGTAACCGAACCTTTGACGGCACCTGTTAGAATGTACTATAGTACACTTTTACTTACATTAAATATGTGCCTACATGTAAACCGTTGCGATGGTATATAACTTAGCGACGGTATAGAAAAGATTTTAAATAAAAATAAATAAATATTTTCAGTGCATCTCAACAGAGGCCATGATTCTATTCCCCCTTGTTTGGTGACACAGAACATGGTGACCTGATTGTCCATATGAATTAGAATTCTCCTCCCTTGGAGGAGGGATGTGATTGTGGTGAAGGCATGTCATATCAATCTCTGCTCCAGAAGACTGATTTAAAAGGAACTCTCGTGATAGGACCAAGTTCCCTGGGTGTGGAAGAATCCCACATGAGTACCCCAACCCCTGATAGCACTACTTGTAAGGATGAGCTGATGGGGGCTTAGTCAAAGTGGGGTACCATCCCAAAGCTCATGGGATTGTGATTACCAATGTAAACGCCTGTGCCACTGGTTTGTGATACTCACTATTGAAGAGAGAGATTGCGTGAATTAATCACATTGCGATATGAGACCCCACTGAAGGTATCTGATGTGAAGACGGGTCAGTGGAACTACATGGATGGCTGCCGCTGTGTGACCCAATTATATGAGGAGCTTTCTGGCCATAATTCTTGGATTGGAGAATTGCTGCTGGATTAGCAAAATCATGGTAATTTTCCAGTTGTTGGGCAAGAATGCTTTCAATAATGTTAAGCCTATGAGTTCCCCTATTAATTGAAGGCACTGCTTGGGGCCCAGGTTTGACTTCTTGAAGTTGATCAGAAATTCTAGCTCTGCAGGAAGCAATAGTGGAGAACTGTTTCTCGTGACTGCGCTGTGATTAACCAATTGTCAAGGCAGGGAAAGACTTGCACTCCCTGACAATGCAGGTGTTCTGTCACCACCGCAAGGCAGTTTGTGAAAACCCTGGGAGCGGAAGAAAGGACTTTCTACTGGTAGTAGGAAGAATCTACCTGTAATTCTAGGAAATGCCAATAGGAGGGATAAATTAGGGTGCAAGTATATGCATCCTTGAGATCGAAGGTACATATGTTTGTTGAGACACCTCAAGTCCAGGATTGGTCGCAATCCCCCCGAATTCCTGGGGATAACGAAGTATCTGGAGTAGAAACCCTGATCAGCTCTACTGCCTGATGATTGAGAATCAATTGCACTTCCAGTTGAATCTGAGGGAGATGAAACAGATTTGGATGGGAAGGCACATAGTGAAGAAGGGATGGGACTTGGGAGAAATGCAGCTGGTACCCATACTGCTCAATTTTGAGTATCCAAGAGTCCTTTGTTAGAATACCATTTTTTCAGAAAATGATGAATTTGTCCCATTACCAGTAGGGATACAGAAATGGAATCAAAAACATGGCCCTGGTTTAGGTTGGACCTGTTGAGCTTGTTTCGGCTGAAAGTGTTTGCATTGTCTAGGCTTGGCTGAAAGTTGCTACTGTCAGTGGGCCGGAAATGGTGGAAGATAGTACTGCTGAAAAGGCCGGTTAAGGTCATCTGTAAAAATAAGGTCATTTGTATAGATAATATGGATGCCACAGTGTAGCAGGATGCTCAGGCACCATGCAGAGAGACTACACTGCCACATTCTAGTCTTATCTGGGAGACTGATTCTCAAAGCTTCTCTCCCAAGTATGGGAGATCTGCCAACGTTTTGTGGACATCCTCACAGATGGTACTGACTCTCGACCATGCCATTTGTCGTACACCGATAGAAGCTGCAGAGGTATATACAGCAGAATCAAACAATTCATAAACTGAATGGAGCAGGTGTCAGACAGCCTCTCTTCTGCATCCCAGAAAGATTGAGGAAGTGCATTCTAGTCAGAGGAAGGTAAGTATGGTTTTAGCATTTGAAGACAATCATTGCACCTTGTAGAATTCATGAACATTAATGTGAACAGAAAGCATAACATTCTGAAAAATTATTTTGCCAAAATTGTCCAGATTATGATCTTTGGAATCTGCATTTTTTCATGGTAGATTCCACCACAGATGCACCATACCAAAGCCTGGTGATTATTGAATACTGTACTTCAGATCTAACATTTGAGTAGTGGGGGTTTCTGAAACAGATGTTTCCCATAGTTTAATGAGTAGAATTGTGAGAATATAGTGAAGTGGTAAAGCAGCAGGTTCAGCAGGAGTATTCAGAATTTTGAGAATTCCAAATAGTTTGGTACATGGGTCTTTATCCTTATGGACATAGACAGGTGCTGCTTCTAATTTATCCACGAATTTTGAATAGGTGAGATCTTCCAGAGGGAAAATATGCTCTGGAGGATCTGATTGTATTCCTGTAGAGTCCTCATAAGAGCCCAAGGGTACGGGCTAGCAAGTCCAGGACTTCAGTGATCAGAGGAATTGGGGGGGGTTCGCTCCAATTAAAGCTTTAGAGGAACAGCCTGGTCTACAGCTACTAGACTCTGCTACAATTGAGTATCTGGATGAAGAGCCCCTAATTTGGGGTTCTGATAAAGCAGAGTTGCTTACCTTACCTGTAACAGGTGTTCTCCTAGGACAGCAGGATGTTAGTCATCACACATAGATGACATCATCAGCTGCCCAACATGCCACTATGCACACAGGGTCCCCTCTTTAGTCATGCAATACAGAATTAGAAAGAAATAAAATAAACATAGGAGAAACCCAACTCCGTGGTGTGGCGGGCAGGTTTCGTGACAACTAACATCCTGCTGTCATAGGAGAACACCTGTTACAGGTAAGCAATTCTGCTTTCTCCTAGGACAAGCAGGATGGTAGTCCTCACACATGGGTAAATCCCTAGCTACATGTTGTTCCCGAACAACAAGCAAGACCAACAGACACCTAACCATGTGCCAACTGGCACAACACTGGTGCTGTTAACAGAGGGAGACAGCCTGAACCCGAACAATGGGCCATATGCAGGAAGAGTTGGGTTCTACAGTTGAAAAATTTTGAAGAACAGACTGGCTGAAGCTGCTATCGCATCGGCCATCCCTGTCCAGACAGTAGTGAGAGGCAAAAGTGTGGAGAGAACCCCCACATTGCAGCCTTGCAGAACTCGTTCACAGGGACAGCTCTTAAATGGGCCACTGAAGTTGCCATGGCTCTGACAGAATAAGCCTTGACATGCCCTCAAGCTGCAGTCCCACTTGAGCATAGCAGAAGAAGATGCAATCTGCCAGCCAGATGGACAGGGTCTGCTTAACAACTGAAACTCCTAATCTATTCCTGTCAAAAGACTGAAGAGTTGCAGAAACAGCCTTCTGCTTGGAGCACACAGCAGGCCATAGGCAAAGGCTCTCTTGCAATCCAGACTGTGCAGAGCCCATTCATCCTGGTGTGAATGAGGCCTGGGAAAAAAGGTGGGCAAGATGATTGGTTAAGATAGAAATCAATTACCAGCTTAGGCAGGAAATTAGGAAGCATGCGCAGAATCAACCTATCATGGAAGAACTTCGTGTAGGGTGGATATGTCACTAAGACTGAAGCTCACTGACTCTGCACGCTGACATGACCCAACCAAAAACATGACCATCCAGGTCAGGTACTTGAGGTCACAAGAACGCAGTGGCTCAAAAGGAGCTTTCATGAGCTGAGCCAACTTCACGATCTCTGGAGGCTAGAGTGGCAGACCTGGAGGAGCTGAGGCAGACAGAGAGGTATATAGATGAGACCTTTAGGGACACAGTAGTCAAGTCCCAACTTCAGACTGGCAGCCCTGGTGCTGCCTTGGAGGAAGAAGGTCTTATGAAGGGAGAGCACCAACCAGGTGCAGCAGGAAAGGATCCTGTAGCAAGGACCTGCTCTCCAGGTAATGCATTGTCCTTTCGCACTGAGGATATCTCCCCAAGGCCTACTGCCCAGGAGGGAAGGGTTAGGTCGGCCGTCATAGTTGGTGATTCAATTATTAGGAATGTAGATAGCTGGGTGGCTGGTGGGTGTGAGTATCACCTGGTAACATGCCTACCTGGTGCGAAGGTGGCAGACCTCACGCGTCACCTAGATAGGATTTTAGACAGTGCTGGGGAGGAGCCGGCTGTCGTGGTACATGTGGGCACCAACAACATAGGAAAATGTGGGAGGGAAGTTCTGGAAGCCAAATTTAGGCTCTTAGGTAGAAAGCTTAAATCCAGAACCTCCAGGGTAGCATTCTCTGAAATGCTCCCTGTTCCACGCGCAGGTCACCAGAGGCAGGCAGAGATCCGGAGTCTCAATGCGTGGATGAGACGCACAGTTTCCTCTCACGTGATAGCCAGTTTGTCTCCTAACTTGTAAATATTTTGGTTGCAAGTGTATTCCTAGTGTTGATGTGATTTTTTTTTTTTTTTTTTTTTATTATGGAAGATTATGGAAAAATGAGGCAGATGGCACCTTTATAAACTTTTTTTTGGGTACTTGCCAGGTTCTTATGGCCTGGATTGGCCACTTTTGGAAACAGGATGCTGGGCTTGATGGACCCTTGGTCTGACCCAGTATGGCATTTTCTTATGTTCTTATGATAAAATGAGAAAAATAGTTAGAAAAAAACTGAAAGGAGCAGCTACAAAAGTAAAAAATGTCCAAGAGGCATGGTCATTGTTAAAAAATACCATTCTAGAAGCACAGTCTAGATGTATTCCACACATTAAGATAGGTGGAAAGAAGGCAAAACGATTACCGGCATGGTTAAAAGGGAAGGTGAAAGAAGCTATTTTAGCCAAAAGATCTTCATTCAAAAATTGGAAGAAGGAACCAACAGAAGAAAATAGGATAATAGGATAATAGGATAAAGGAACCAACAGAAGAAAATAGGATAAAGCATAAACGTTGGCAAGATAACGCACCGCCTACTAGTTTAGTAGTTGGCAAAGAAACCATTCAAGTTACCAAACTTGCACGTAATCTTGGTGTGTGGGTAGACACTAATCTATCCTTAAAACAACACATCTCAAAAGTGGTGAAAACCTCATTTTTTAAACTACATGTTCTCAAACGATTACACCCTCTTTTATTTCCTCATGATTATCGTTCTGTGCTTCAAGCATTAATTTTATCTGGTCTAGACTATTGTAACGGTCTATATTTGGGATTGCCAGATTCCTCCATTAGACCGTTACAATTGATATTGAATTCAGCAGCTAGACTCCTCACCGGTACCCCATTAAAGCAACATATCTCACCAATTCTGTACAACTTACACTGGCTTCCAGTTAAATACAGGATTCAATATAAAATCATTATGTTAATTCACTCTCTCTTGAATAACATTGAATCTACTTGGATGTGTTTCACGTTACATTTTTACAGACCTCAACGAGAACGGAGATCTACGGGGAAGAATCTGCTAGAAATTCCCTCAGTGAAAAACGCGGCATTAAGCATGACTAGGAATAGAGCGTTCTCGGTTGCTGGCCCCATAATGTGGAACTCACTGCCAGACCCACCTAGGTTGATAAATAATCGTAAGGATTTTAAGAAGGCGTTAAAAACCTATCTTTTTCAGGAAGCGTTCAAAGATGTAGAAGTTCCTTAATAGAAAGTATAAGACAAATCATGTGTGTTTACATAGCTTACTTTACTTTTCCTGCTTTTAATTTTTTTAATGAAAATTGGCCACTCTCTCTCTTAATCATTTTTATTTTTATTGATAATGTAACCATGATGTATTTTTATTCATACTTAGTTATTTTAAGTTTTAATACAAATTATTTTAACCTTTAATAATTTAAGGTTTGTATTACTGTAAACCGCTTTGATCGGTAAATTTTACTGGAAAACGGTATATAAATTTGTTTAAATAAATAAATAAATAATAAATAAGTAAAATGTAAGACATTGATAAGACAGGCTAAGAAAGAATTTGAAAAGAAGTTGGCTGTAGAGGCAAAAACTCACAGTAAAAACGTTTTTAAATATATCCGAAGCAGAAAGCCTGTGAGGGAGTCAGTTGGACCGTTAGATGATCGAGGGGTTAAAGGGGCACTTAGAGAAGAAAAGGCCATCGCGGAAAGATTAAATGATTTCTTTGCTTCGGTGTTTACTGAAGAGGATGTTGGGGAGGTACCCGTAATGGAGAAGGTTTTCATGGGTAATGATTCAGATGGACTGAATCAAATCACGGTGAACCTAGAAGATGTGGTAGGCCTGATTGACAAACTGAAGAGTAGTAAATCACCTGGACCGGATGGTATACACCCCAGAGTTCTGAAGGAACTAAAAAATGAAATTTCAGACCCTATTAGTAAAAATTTGTAACCTATCATTAAAATCATCCATTGTACCTGAAGACTGGAGAATAGCAAATGTAACCCCAATATTTAAAAAGGGCTCCAGGGGCGATCTGGGAAACTACAGACCGGTTAGCCTGACTTCAGTGCCAGGAAAAATAGTGGAAATTATTCTAAACATCAAAATCACAGAACATAGAGAAAGACATGGTTTAATGGAACAAAGTCAGCATGGCTTTACCCAGGGCAAGTCTTGCCTCACAAATCTGCTTCACCTATTTGAAGGAGTTAATAATCATGTGGATAAAGGTGAACCAGTAGATGTAGTATACCTGGATTTTCAGAAGGCTTTGAGAAAGTTCCTCATGAGAGGCTTCTAGGAAAAGTAAAAAGTCATGGGATAGGTGGCGATGTCCTTTCGTGGATTGCAAACTGGCTAAAAGACAGGAAACAGAGAGTAGGATTAAATGGGCAATTTTCACAGTGGAAGGGAGTGGACAGTGGAGTGCCTCAGGGATCTGTATTGGGACCCTTACTTTTCAATATATTTATAAATGATCTGGAAAGAAATACGACGAGTGAGATAATCAAATTTGCAGATGACACAAAATTGTTCAGAGTAGTTAAATCACAAGCAGATTGTGATAAATTGCAGGAAGACCTTGTGAGACTGGAAAATTGGGCATCCAAATGGCAGATGAAATTTAATGTGGATAAGTGCAAGGTGATGCATATAGGGAAAAATAACCCATGCTATAATTACACAATGTTGGGTTCCATATTAGGTGCTACAACCCAAGAAAGAGATCTAGGTGTCATAGTGGATAACACATTGAAATCGTCGGTTCAGTGTGCTGCGGCAGTCAAAAAAGCAAACAGAATGTTAGGAATTATTAGAAAGGGAATGGTGAATAAAACGGAAAATGTCATAATGCCTCTGTATCGCTCCATGGTGAGACCGCACCTTGAATACTGTGTACAATTCTGGTCGCCGCATCTCAAAAAAGATATAATTGCGATGGAGAAGGTACAGAGAAGGGCTACCAAAATGATAAGGGGAATGGAACAACTTCCCTACGAGGAAAGACTAAAGAGGTTAGGACTTTTCAGCTTGGAGAAGAGACGACTGAGGGGGGATATGATAGAGGTGTTTAAAATCATGAGAGGTCTACAACAGGTAGATGTGAATCGGTTATTTACTCTTTCGGATAGAAGACAGACTAGGGGGCACTCCATGAAGTTAGCATGGGGCACATTTAAAACTAATCGGAGAAAGTTCTTTTTTACTCAACGCACAATTAAACTCTGGAATTTGTTACCAGAGGATGTGTCAGTGCAGTTAGTATAGCTGTGTTTAAAAAAGGATTGGATAAGTTCTTGGAGGAGAAGTCCATTACCTGCTATTAAGTTCACTTAGAGATTAGCCACTGACATTAGCAATGGGAACATGGAATAGACTTAGTTTTTGGGTACTTGCCAGGTTCTTATGGCTTGGATTGGCCACTATTGGAAACAGGATGCTGGGTTTGATGGACCCTTGGTCTGACCCAGTATGGCATTTTCTTATGTTCTTAAAGTCGATTAGTGGAATGTTTCAGAAATCTGTCCTGGGGTTGATTCTGTTTAATATCTTTGTAAGCAATATTTGGGGGGGGGGGGGGGGGGGAGATGAGATGGAAAAAAAATGTGTCTTTTTGCAAATGACACTAAGATCTACAATACCGTGAACACCCTTGAGGAAGCAAACAAAGAAATGTGATCTAAGAAAGCTCAAGGCAGTTGAGTGCTTGTAAATTAAAATTTGATGCAAAACAGTAGAGAAAACCAATGGAGAGGTACATAACAGAGGACATGAAATTGAGGTGCACCAACCAGGAAGAGAGAACTCAGGGTGATAGTGTTGATGATCTCAGATTAGCAAAATAACGAGAAACAGTGGTGGCCAAAGCCAGAGGGGTGGATCCAAAAAAACAGAGAGGAAGACTATCTAGAAAAGCCGTGAGGAATCAAAAAAAAAAACAAAGAGTAGCCGAAAGTCCTTTGAAAATCTGTTTATTAATTGCCCATCTCTAGGCCTGAGTTTCGCCCATCAAGGGGCTGCTTCAGGGGCTATAAAATAAATAATCTAAATTAAGAATTTAAATTAAAAAATTAAAAATATAAAATAAAAAAACAGACACAAAATTTACTTAACATAAGCAATTGAGCATACAGAAAAATAGTAATCATATAAAATAATTAATAAAAATAAATATCTATTCAAATTACAAATAAAGAAGGGTACAGACATGTTCTGGAAGACAAATAAGGAGAAAAAAAGAAAGGAATTACAGCAAGATGAAAGCACATATAAAATTAATTATATTAACTGAAACAACAAAATGTGCTTTACAAATGCTCAAGCCTAACAAAAAATTAATTTGTCATTGTATTTTGTTTTTGGTTTTTCATTACAGGGACAAATTAATTAATTTTTTATTAGGTTCGAGCGTTTGTAAAGCACATTTTGTTGTTTCAGTTAATATAAAGGACTTTCGGCTACTCTTTGTTTTTTTGATTCCTCAAAGCCAGAGGGATGCTAGTGTGCACAGGGAAAGGAATAACCAGCAAAAAAGGGAGAGGATAATGCATTTGTACAGAGTTAGTGATAAGACCTCACCTAGGATATTTTGTTGAGTCCTGGAGGCTGCACCACCAAAAAAAAAAAAAAAAAAAAAAAAAAAAAAAAGAGACAGGCTGGAGATGGTTCAAACAAAAACTACCAAAATGGTGTGGGATCTGCATCAAACGCCAAATGAAATGAGACTTAAGGGCCTGAATCTATATACCCTACATCAGGGGCAAGCAAACCTTTTCAGCCGCAGTCTCCTTTTCATTCATGTAATTGGTTAGGGTCTCCCAAGTTGGGTACACTATATATACTGTATGTGTGTCTATAAACTCA
Source organism: Rhinatrema bivittatum (assembly GCF_901001135.1). Classification (NCBI taxonomy): domain Eukaryota; kingdom Metazoa; phylum Chordata; class Amphibia; order Gymnophiona; family Rhinatrematidae; genus Rhinatrema; species Rhinatrema bivittatum. Next base: position 341,863,367 of record NC_042615.1, read on the forward strand.
CACACACACATAAGCACATGAAGGATATTCACCAACCAGCTTCACTGCTGATCAATGGCTCAAAGCCCCCATTTTGTTTCTTTTCAAGGTGCTGAAAGAAATAAGCTCTCACACAGAGACCCTATATCCAGATAGAGACAGAAAGATATACCTTATACACAGACACAAACACTGCAACCCAAGTCGTCAGCCAGACAAATAGATATAGTTACCCGACACCCAGAGAGAAATGGAGAGACAAAGATACCCCAAATCTAGACATAGACACCCATAGAGAGATAAAAACCAAACACTCAGATAGATAAGCACAGAGACACCAGCATTCCACTCCCAGTCAGAAGACCGACACACAGATACACCATAAACAGACAGAAAGGCATAGACAACATATCAAGACTGGCAGACACACCCCACCCAGACACAGAGAGACAGGCATAGACCACACACACAAACAAAGACACTCTCCACACTACACATAGGGTACACACCACAATAAGTAAGGGCTGGAAAATTTTTCAAAAAAACTTAGGTGCCAGCCAACATTTTTAAAAGCTAAGAAAAACTCCCTCCTACTTTATTTTTGCATTTTTACTGTGTTCACTAATTATTCTTAGTTTACTCATCTTTTTATTTTCTCATGTTATTTGCTTTTTTTTTTTTTTTTTTTTTTTTAACTTGTTTTAAACTTTTTGCCTTTTTTCTTCCTTATCCACCTATTCCCTCTCCCTCCTCTGTCTCCTCATTCTCTCTGGCCTTTCTGCCCATTCTCCTCCTCTGGTGGGCAATAGCTATAATCTCTCTCCCTGGGTAGGGACCCTGCAGCAGCAGGAAGTCCTCCTGGGCTGAAGTCTGTGAGTGGCAGAACTTCCTGCGTTGTAGAACACTGCAATGGCTGCTCCCATGTCCAGTTCTGTCACAAAATAAACATCTCTCCACCCAAGCCCAGCACAGTAGAAGCAGCTCCTCTCCCTGACCTACTGCAATACACACATGGTTAAGCTATGGAATGCTTACAATGATGTCACTACATTCTAGCAGCTCCCTTCCTCATAAGTTTGCAGTGCCTCCACATCAAAGAGATTCAACAGCAAAGCCATTTTTTCTTCCTTGAATGGGCAGCCAGTGGGCCCCCCCTTCAGGATTGTTCAGGTCCCCTCTGGGGGGTCTGCCTCCTAGTTTGCTCACCCCTGCCCTAGAGCAGTGATTCTCAACTGGTGTGTCACCAAATACCAGCAGGTATGTCACGTACTTCCTGGTCTCCCGCTGGTCTGGCTGCTCTTCCTTCCCTCTCCTCCACCCCAGCGAGAGGCAGATATTGTTCCATTAACACTGCTGCCATTCAGCACGTTCAAGCCTGGGGATGGAACAGCAGCTGTGTTAGTGGAAGCTGGTAACAGTGACATGGCCTTTTCTTCTTCCCACCCCACAGCCCGGAAGAGTAAGCGATTTGTAGTGGGGCGAATGGGAAGAAGGAAGAGCCATGCTGCATTTAAAAGTAGTGGCAGAATCAGCCCCGAGCAGCAGTGTGTCACACATGTGAGAACCATCTGTCAGGTGTGTCCCAACAGAAAAAAAGTTGAGAACCACTGCCCTAGAGAAGAGCAGCAACATGAGAGGTATGATAGAGACATTCAAATACCTCAAATGTATAAAATCAGGCACAAGAAGCAAATCTTTTTAAGAAGAAAGAATAGGAGGTCACAATACAAAGTTCCATTAAACAGAGGCACAACTTTAAAAATATATATATATATATATTTTTTTTTTAAGAGTGGCAGATGTATAGAGTGGCAGATGTATAGAATGGGCGTTCCAGTAGCATGGTGAAGACAAAAGAGGAAAAGGAATTAAAAAAAAAAAATCAGAGAGAATCCCTAGTGGCAAAATAGTAAAATGAAAGCCAGAGGCTGGCTGGAGTCTGTGGCATTGCTCTAAGAGTGAAATTGGGCAGATCAAATGGGCCTATTGATCTTTATCTGCTGTCAAATTTACCAATAGTGGTAGAAACAGATTTGGGCGGTTGCAGTATTGCAAAAAAACCCACACTTCATTACCTCAAGATCAGAGGCAAAGGGAGAGGTGTTAAGGGCAAAAAAAGGGTATAGGAAGAAACATGACCTACCAAAATTGTAGGAATGCTGCAACTTTTCAGAAACCAACTGGGTCAGTGCCAGGTACTGTCCAGTAAAGTCACAGGGTCCTAGAAGGTCTGTTGTTGGGCAAGAGCCTCACTAGTTTTTGGTAAATGTTTGGCTTGTTGGCAGGATATAGGGCAAGGGGTGCTGGATCAAGTATGGTATCTTGTATGGTCATCAACCCAAGATGGTAGAGAATCAATAAGAAAGCAAATACTCCTGAAAGATTATTAAGAGTGGAAGATTTTACTGGTTGCTGAAAAGGATTGGTGATTATTGCTTTGCTGGCTAATTTTGGGTCTTAAACTTTGGAGGAGAGATGAAATTAAGTAAATTAATCTTTAGTTTGTGGGCTTAATTAAAAAGAAAGCTAGGCAATTTGTGTGTTAATGTGCCAGATTAAAAGAAAAGAAAAATTTTAGTGTGTCTTTCTTTCCATCCTATCCACCCCATCTCCCACCTACCACTAAGTTTATTCTTTGATTTACAGACTCTTGTCCCATTTAAGATACATTTTCACACCAAAAATCAGTCAGGGATTTATCCAAATTTAAGGAAACCACCCAATCCTTGTCAATAGATTAATTATTGTCCCCTTCAGGTCACTGCCAAATTAACATTAAATACACCAAATAAAATTAAAGGACTTTAATTTATGCATCCCTTCTCCCTTAGCAACCCAAATTAAGAACTCAACAACATTAAGATGCAGACAATAGTCCAGCAGCGAGATGGGGGCCTTCCAGTCTTTTGTACTGAGTGCCATATGTTTGATTGTCTACCAGCTGGTGAAAGGCTGTACATCTGCACCTGGAGCAAAAAGCTCCTGGATTTCAGGAAACAAGTCTGGAGACACCACTTCAGAAGGCATTGAAAGAAATCTTTTCTGACGAACTGCATTGCTCAGTAACATCAGGACAAACCCATACATTTTGCCCAGAAAACAGAAGTAATCGATTATGAAAGAAATATTTTAAAACGTTATTCCTATCAGACAAAAAAAAAATAATCTTCACCAAGAGTTCCTCTCTGTGAAATCTCTGTAGTTTCAGATATTTCCAAAATATTTGTAAGGTCTAATGTAGATTCCTGAGACTGAATTCCAACAGCTTCTTCTGTGGCTTGTGGCAGATAAATCGCTTTGGTTATTTTGCGTTATCCCTGTAAATGCCTTGTTAGACATCTTAATGTGAATTATGTATTCTTTGAACCATCTTCATTCTGGTCGTTCTTAGATTCGCACGCCTATTTGCCACTCTTTATAGTTCGGATATTTAATGACATAACTGGTGTTTGTCTCTCATTTTCTTTTTTTCATTTTCATGGTCTTAAACATTTGCTTCTTATATCTCTCTTGATATCCTGTTTTGTATTTATCATTCGAGGTTGACTAGAATTTTCTATTTTGCCTGTTTATTTATGGTACCTGTTTTATATTTTGTCTATCTCTTATTTCTGTTACAAGGAATTCTTGTGTTTAATTTGAAATGCATTAAAAATAAAATAAAAAACAAAAAGGAGAGAACATATAAATTTTATGAAAAAGAAAAACAATGGCTACCAACTATGAATTCAATCAAGTGCATAGAACGAATCATTTTATGTTAAGAAAACTGATATTAATTATTACCCAAAATTGTATCTAAAATTGGGATGAAAGCCTATTAATACTAAAACTTTGTTCTGCTGCTAATGGCAGTTATCGAAATGTAATCACAACTTAAAAAGCACACTATAAACAAGAAAAAAAGATCTTTTACATAAACTGTATCTTGCATCTTAAAACTTTTTTTTTTTAATTTTATTTCTAAATTCCAATGTGCTCAATTAACACCCAGAAACCCATTATTTACCTTATTGGGGGATTTCATTGGTGATATAGCTATTTTATTGGCTGTCTGTTGTGCTGCTGTCCCGATCACGCCACTTTCAGAGATGGAAATAGCCTTAGGTGGTGTTCCAGGAATATTGTGTGTCAGGACCCTACCTGCAAATAATACAGCCACAATGTCAACCTGGTTATACTCTGCAATGCACAGTTCCCTCATGTATGAATTTTACTTTTCATACATAAATAGCGATGACAAGCAACATTGTCATGCAATGGACATCTCATGCACCATCCAATACAGCAACACAGGACCAAAATTGTAGAAGAGTACTACCACAAAAATGAGTTCCTTCTCTTTTATGTACTTTACAAAGTACCCAAATTGGGCCTCCATTTATTTCTGGAGTATTCCAACATTTCCCTGCTCTTTTTTTCTTTTTTTACCCATTTTCATAATCTATTTCAATAATGCTGGACTATTTCAGGGAAAGCAGCTGTTGTTCCTATGGAATTTGTTGGTAATGGACTTGAGTTTGTATGTTGTCCACACAAAATCCAGGCAATCCCAATATTACTATGATCCACTTCTCTATTTCCTAGCAGCTGACCCAATTCATCCTATACACTAAAAAGCAGCATATATTGGCATACAATTTAGAAAACAGACTAAACTATGATCTCATGACAGCAGTGACAGAAGAATCTTGTATGTCACAGTATTTCTGAGCTTTGCAGGCAATTCACTTATTTAGCAGGCAACTCTCCAGTCCCACACTACTATGATTTCAACCTTTCGAGATCAATTACTGGACCAAAACAATTAGTGTCACCATTGCTCTCCCACCCTATACCTAACATTCATATGTTTCTTCTAAATTTGAACACTGTGATATCACTTGCAATGCATATAGCAGTTTTAGGCTGCTGAAAAATGAGATGATCCCTTTATTGTCATCATTTCATTACTCTTTAAAAGCATGTAATTTTGTCATAAAATCAAATGAGAAAGTTATTTAAAAAAAATAGTACCTGAGAAACAACACAGATGGTACATTTTTTTATATCTATATACTTTTTCCAAGCTCAGACATGCATAGTGCTTAGTTATTCAAAGCTTATTCAGGAAAATGTGACAGCATGGCACACACTGAGTTTCAACTTCTAGACAAAAGATCCTGCACAAGAAGCAACAATCCAAGCACTATGGTATCACCTGTGTCCACATAACAGCATAAGTGAGACAGGGCAGGCTCCACATTCATTCATTCATTGTTAACTGGACTATATTGTTCAATCAGTTCAATATCACCTGGTTCATATTTAGGGAATGGCCAATAAATGAATACAAGGCTAGAGGATTTAACAAGAAAATACAGTCTGTACTGTTTTTTTTGTCCAGGGAAAAAGTTTGTTGAGGGAGAATCTGATCAAACTGAAAAGAATATAAAAGGGCTTTTTAAAAGGAATTAGCAGGGGACCTCTCTCTCAAAACATCTGACTAGAACGAAGCATCATTCACAGATTTTAATGTGTCATTGGCATTATTTATTATTTAAAACGTGTTACTTGCCCTTCCTATGTTCAGGGCAGGGTACAAAAAAACAAACATTAGCAACAATTAAAAAGCAACATTACAATAAAACTTAAAGTGTCAATGTAATAATGTGTGCTGAAGCAGCCGTGGGTTTTATTTATTTATTTTTAAAACTCTTTAATACTGCTGTTCCAAAAAAGGAGATCAAAACGGTATACAACTTAACATACATAATAAAGCAACATAAAAACAAACAGCTCTCACAATATCATCATATCATAAACAGATAAAAAAAAAAATCAGGGAATTTTAAAAAACAAATGATAAAATATTAAAAGAAAACTATAAAACAAAAAAAAGACTAAATTTACACTCTGGGATATATATATATAGTTATGTCTTGACAGTTTAACCATATTCTTCCTTAAACAGCCATGTTTTGAGCCCTTTTCTGAACAATTTTAAGTCAGTCATCGATCTCAGTCAGGAAGTGTATTCCAAAGTGCTGATCCGGCAATAGAAAAAGCTTTCTCTCTTACTTCACCTTTATGAGCAATTCTAATGGATGGAATTTCGAGCAGACCTTTATTTTGGGATCTTAAAGAGCATGTTGGAGTATTAATATGTAGTTTAGAACCAACCCATGATGTATCAGAATTATTTACAAGTTTATGTATTATTGTTAATATCTTATATTTAATTCTGGCTCTAATAGGGAGCCAGTGTAAGTTAATGAGAGTGGGTGTGATATGATCATATTTTTTTTGTTCCAGCGATTAGTCTAGCTACAGAATGTTGTAAAGGTTGTATGGATTTGTGCGCGCCTGTACATGCGTTTTCCCGCGTAAATCCCTATACGGGGATGTAATAAGGGTTTTGTGTGCGGGGGAAAAAAGCACGTATGAAAGTGCTCACAGACCCACGTTTTTTCCTGCGCAAATGCATGCTAAAGGCAAGCAAAGGAGGTGATTAGCTAATGATAAGCAATGCAGGGAGCCGCACTAATGCTAGTGTTGGTTTTTTAAAGCGGGTATTTTACCTCCATGGTCAGGGCACGAGTTAAGTGTCTGTGCTGACTCAGGGGGGCTTTGTCGGCGTCCAAGCGTCCTGAAAATCACTAAGCTGAGCGCCTACCTCGGCATCCGAGTGGCCAGCTTAGCTAGGCATTTTTCTGGGTGCCTGATCATATAGATTTGCGACCAAGTAAGCGCCTAGCTTAGCACCTGAGCATTAACATTTGCTGAGCACCCATATTCACTCCCGGCTGAGTACCTATGTCGGCACTCGAACATCCAGATTGGTGTCCGTCTCTGAACACCTAGCATGCTGCTATGACAGTGTGAATTAGCATCCATGAAAATATTTGCTATGTTTTCTGCAGCAGTTATTTGAAATATTAAAATACTTTGTATTTTTCTTAATTGTACACCATCTAGATTGTCTACAGATTGACAGTATATAAAATAAAAAGAACTGTTCGCTCGCTCACTTTTAAGTGTGGATTATCGGCGCAGGTTTTGAGTGTGGATGTGGCCGCTTATTACATAGGTCCTTACCGTGCTTAGGTACACACATTTTCCCATTTGTGTGTGGATTTCTGCAAACACATCATTTGCATAATTTATGTTTTTTTACATCCCGCGAAAACGGCAGCTTCAACCGCGAGTGGTGATCAAAACCCGCGCTCATAACTAGCACCTGTTTTGCTGCGAGTCTTATTGCATCGGCCCCTACATGTTGCTAGACTGATTCGAGAATGCTTTTTTGTACAAGTTCAGTTCATAAAAATCAGGCATAGGGGGTTGTTTACATCAATCTTTTTTTTCTATGCAAAAAGTTGCATCTGCAATAAAGCTACACCTCCTCCCTCAGGAGGCAGAGCTCTATTTGCATACCAGCGATGCAAGCATAGGGCAACTTTCCTCTTTATTCTATAAAAAAGATGTGGCAAAAGCAAACCCTTCAAAAACTACTGATTTGCCAAGCACCGCTCCCCTGCTTATGGAAGACCCTTCAAAATCACACTGGCCAAGCTGCTGAGTGACGGAATCCAGAGTCAGTGAACATGTGCATCCCCTTATTACCTATCTCCACCCTTGCTGACTGAGGTCATAGAGATCGAATGTCGCCACAACAAGACAGGACTGATCTGGGAGATTTTAAAGAAGAGGGTTGGCGCAGTGAGTGCAATACACGATTGCTACATTTTTTCTCCATTACGTTTCTTTTTCAGCAGTTTTCATGTTGCATTAGTCAACAGCTACATTAGGAAGATTTCATATTTTAATAGTTGCCTGCAAACATGAATAAGTAGATAGCACAGTTGCTCACCTGTAACAGATGTTCTCTAGGACAGCAGGATGTTAGTCCTCACACATGGGTGACATCATCAGGTGGAGCCCTGACACGAAAAACGTATGTCAAATTTTCTACAACTTTGACTTGGCACAGAGCATGCCCAGCATGCCCTATACCACGTGTCCAAGCGGGGTCAGTCTCCAATGTATGCAAATCTATCTCATGCATATTCATTGTGGATATCCTGAAAACCTGGCCTGTTTGTGGCACTCGAGGACTGGAGTTCGCCATCACTGATCTAGGGCCTTTTGCTCACACCACATGGAAAACTCCTCCATTTCAGTCTGTAGGACTTTCTAGTGGAAGGCTTTCTAGAAGCTACCAGAACCAGAGACACATCCTCAGAAAGATCCAGCGGCTGCAAAATCAGCCTCTCAACATCCAGGTTGTGAGCGACAGGGCCTAGAGATTGGGATGCCACAGCCTGCCCTGATCCTGCATGATGAGATCTGGGGAAGAAACTACACTGATCGGTTTCGGGAAGGATAACTCCCGGAGTGGAAACCAGACATGTCTTGGCCAACGGGAGGACCATAAGGATCATGTTCCCCAGTAACGTTGGAGCTTCAGGCGATCTTCGCGACCAGAAGGAGCGGAGGATACGCATACAGAAGACCCTTGTTCCAATGACGGGCTAAGGCGTCCGAGGCTGGTTTGCCATCCGACCTGTACAGGGAAGCAGAACTGAGTCACTATCCTGTTGTAAGGGGACGTGAAGAAGCCAATGTCTGGGTTTCCCCAAAGGCAGAAGATCCGGTTCACTACCCCCTGGTCGAGTGACCACTCGTGGGCTCTGAAGGTGTGTCTCAGCCTGTCATCTATGCCATTCTCCATTCCATCCAGGTACATGGCCTGGAGCACCATCCCATCAGACAGAGCCCAGGACCAAATCTGTACTGCCTCCTGACACAGGAGTTACAACTCCGTGCATACCTGCTTGTTTACATACCATATGGTCACTTGGTTGTCTGTTTGGATCAGGACGATTTTGCTGGACAGTCGATCCCTGAAAGTCCCTAGAGCGTACCTGATCCACCGAAGCTCCAAGAAGTTGATCTGCCATTGTACTTCTTGAGCAGACCACAGACCCTGGCCGAAAAAGTAGGTGAAAGTTTTCCAAAACATTAGTGTTAGTGTTAGAGATTTTATACGAGCTCAGAAACCGCGATGCGATAGCTGTGGAAAAAATAGAGACTGAAGAGGGACCCCGCATGGACGCAAGGATTCGGGCATGCTCAGTGTGCCTAGTGAAAGTTTCAGAAATTTTGCCATAAGTTTTCCGTGCCGGGCTCCATTCGATGATGTCACCCATGTGTGAGGACTACCATCCTGCTTGTCCTAGGAGAATAGAGTATATAGACTAAGTGTACAGTCCTCAACTAAAGCAGTGATTGTATAAAGGATCACATACAACTTGATTAGACATTTGAGCTACATATCAATAAAGTCATTTTGAACACCCAATCTATGTCCCACCTGTCTGTCCCAGCCACAGCATTTCATCACAGCATCTAACAGTTCCAGCGGTGCTTACACTTAAGGAAAATACACACCACTGCCTGGGCCAAGAAGGTCTGCCTTCAACCCCAGAGAAAGGACTCACACCTTGTGGAACTAAAAGGAGGGGAAGAGAAATAGTGAAAACAGCCCCCGATATAAAACTCTTGTGTGTGCCCTTAGAACAGTACACATTCAGAAAAAGGGTTACACAGAGAAAATATTTTTTCACACACTGGACAATTAAGCTCTGTAATTCATTGCCAGAGAATGTGGTAAAGGCACTTAACATACATAGGATTAAAAAAAGGTTTGAACAAGTTCCTGGAGGAAAAGTCCATAAATCATTATTAACCAGGTAGACTTGGGGAAAGTCACTACTTATCCCTGGGGGCTAGCAGCATTGCATCAATTTACTATTTGGGATCCTGCCAGGTACTTGTGACCTGGGTTGGCTAATGCTGGAAATTGGATACTGCGCTTGATGGATCCTTGGTCTCAGTATGGAAATTCTTATGTTCTTATGGAACATGTCTGGTTTATGTGTCATAAGGTTTTCTCTCTTTAAAATATAAGAATCAAATAATCACCCACCATGAGTGGTTCGAAGAAGACACTGTTTCAAACAAACTAAAATTGTATCATTAAGAATCAGAACTTTTATGCCATGGATCCTACAAAACAAAGAAAAACTACAAAAAAATAATTGCTTAGCACGAAATGCCTATGGAGAAACAGAACAGTTTAAGCCATAGATGCCTATGTATTGAAATGTGCCAAATTTCACAAAGTCTACTTGGTGCACAAAAAAGATTTGTAAATGCATGTATATAAGTTTACCCTTGCACAGTTTTATGCAAATTCATGCAAAGCAGCTCATTAACTGTTTGCAATGCTAAAATATGCATGAAAAGACCTTCAGAGGCTGAGTTTTGAATTAAAGAAAAGATAACCACACCTCAAAGTATAGGTATCTTTTTTTGAGAAGTAAACTTCTGTATGTTAAGTTTTCTATTAGGCTTATCCGCAAATGATCACAACAATAAGTTGAAAATGTAAAATCAAAACTGCTTGCACAATTCAGCACTCTTTATTTAAAATGTTTATTACCTGCTTATCAACCATTCTTTATCCCCATAGTTTCTCAACAACCATTCAGATATTTTGGCCTCCCCTTTACAAAAAGACAACTTGACACCCTATAACAGGGAGATCTGCATCCCAACCATCAGGGGAGCAAGACATCTTCAAGACCAATTTATGGCAATTAACAATAAATATAGAATTCCTGAACAGCAAGTACATAAAACACATGCAAGTAATTTCACTGTGAATATTTTCAGTAGATAGCTGAAGAATCTGTCCTGAAATACCACCTGTGAGTACTGAAGACACTGCAGTTGTCTGTCCCGTAGTTACTGCTTTGCTATTTATTGGTTTTGCAATGATTAGTTTCGTGATCATTGGGCCAGATGATGATGCAGGAGTCTTCTTGGCAATCTGAAAAACACAAGGATTTATATTCATGAAAACCACAACTGCTCTAATTCATGGCACAGATCTGTCTCAATACTAGGTTACACTCTGCAGTGTTCAGAGAAAGATTGGGGATGTTGTTACTCTCCATTTCAATCTGGAGCTAACTAGATGGACCCAGATTTTTTTTTTCCCCCATTTCTGAAAAGTGTTGCCAGGGTGACTGTCTCTCTTATTCTTGCTCATTATCCATCTCTGTCCCTCATTACTACCAACCAATAGGTGCTGAGGCTGCATTTATGTACTTGCTCTATTTATGAACATGAAGAGCAGAATGCAGATTCACTTACATTTAAGAAATAAGTTCAGGCACAAGTATGTCACAAGAAAAGGCCATGTATTGCCTTTGAACATCATTCATAAATGGACTATGGGAAGACAGAGATAAACTGGCTACTCTCAGAGCTTAAAATTTACATGTTCAATTCAATTGTCTTTTCCTCTTTACCTTAGAACTTTAATTGTAGTAATCAAAATTGCAGAGCAAGCCCATCTATTGATTAGTACAGTTATAGTTCTAAAACAGCATGCTCTCCTTGGTAGCCAATAAAAATAATACTGTTTGGACTTTCATTTGCTCAAATTTTGCTACTGTGTAAAAACATAGTTCCCATATATATGCTCTCAAGAATTTTGTGATGGAAAAATGGTAGTTTAAAAAAGTTTGTCTCTGTCGTGGCAGCACCAAATGGTTAATATAGGATTGCCCAAGCTTTGGTTACTGAATAAACTGAAGCCTAGTCAATAACAGCCAGATGAGCATCAAGTAGAGGTCACACGCACTAGGAGCAGCAGCAGAAGGTAAACATTCTTGTAGTTACATGACCAAACAAACAGCGGAGTGGGAAAAACAATGACCTATCTGCACACTGCCATTTACAACTTCTAGTATTTTATTTATTGATTTCAAAGAACTTGTTACCTACACTCTCCAAAGTTCAGGATGAGTTATAAAAATTAAAAAAATTCACAATTAAAAAAAGAGAAGTTCATATGAAATATATAAAAACAAAAGAAAAATATGACTTATGCACTGCAAGCTATACAAAATAATAATCCGACTGAAATGAACAGGATCTGACATGCCGTCCCGCGCGCTGCAAGAGCACCGAAGAGGAAGAACGCGGTGGAGCGCACCAACCATGGCCGCCGGCCATAGCGAGGCTCCTGGACCCGAGGTGGCGGGGGTCGACTGCGCCGGTAGGTGGGAGAGTCCGGCTGCGGGTCTCCGCGGCCGACACTCGCAACATACTGTATGCAAGAAGAGGACATGAAAGGTTGTTTTATTCTCCATCATAGGAGAGGGGGGTTTTTACAGGAGTGAGCCAAGCTGCCTCAACCTGCTCCGCAAAAAGGGACTCCACCATGTTTTTCTGGGGTTTCAGAATAGTAAGATGAAAATAAAAACTATGAAAGGAAAGCAAAGTTTTCCACAGACAGCAAGATAAATCAGCCATAATCAGTGGGTGATATTCTATGGTGTCAACATGGACTTAGCTTTCAGAGCTCAGAATTCTTTCTGCGCATGTGCAGGAATTTCCGTATGCAACCGCTACCTCATGAGTCCCTCATGCTCTTCCAGAGTTTAAGCTTAAACGTAGTAGTCAACTCTCCAGGGAGGTGGGTTTGTAATACATATACTGCTGATTTAGCCTGCTGACAATAGAGAACCTTGGTTACAGGTAAGCAACTTTGCTTTCTCCATTGACACGCAAGATTAAATTAGCCATAACCTGACTGACCTGGGAGTCTCAAATTCGGGGTTGTCTTGCAGAAATGACAGCCCAGAACCCTCCCAGTAGAGAGCAGACTACTGGATGAACAGGCTGCGCAAAATTGCTTGGCCAAAGATACTGTCCAAGCAGTAGTGGGACGTGGAGATGTGAGCAGACAACCAAGTAGCAGTTTTGCAGACATCTTCAATAAAAGTCACCCTCAGATGAGCCACTGAATTCACCATCACTCATGCTTGAGGATCCTTGACACAGTCTGCAAGCTGTAATCCAGCCAGAGTGTAGCAGTGTGCTATACAGTACACTAGCTAACTGGAAAGAGTTCTTTTGGTTACTGTCCTTCCCAACCTGTTGGGATTGAAGGACAAAAAACTGAGAAGCTTGATGGAGAGGCAGAGTCCTCTGTAGGAAATATGCTGGGACTCTCTTACAGTCCAAAGAGTGAAGAGCCGGTTCATGCAGTTTTAAAAAGAATGTAGGCAGCACAATCGCTTGATTGATGTGGAATGCAGATACCACATACAGAAGAAATTTAGGACGAGGAAAAATAACTTGTGAAAAAAGTATAGTAAATAAGACAGGAAAATGAAATTCACTCACTCTGCCTACCGAGGCAATGGCCACAAGAAACTGACCTTTCTAGATGAGAAATTTCAAGTCCACCAACTTGACAGGTTCAAGGGGAGGTCTCACAAGTTGGGCCAGGACCACATTAAGATTCCATGGTACTGGTGGTTTACTTACTGGAGGTTTGACAAGCCTCAAGATGGGTTTTCTGATCACTTACTAACAATAAACTGCAATGGCATCGAGATGTATCTTGACTGAAGACTAATGACAATAGGAAGAAGAAACAGAGAAGATCTCTCAGATCACAAGTGAAGGGGTCCAGATGACTGACTCACACTATGCAGAGAACCTCTTCCACTTAAAGCTGTAAGATCTCCTGGTTAAAGTTTTCCTAAATGAGATCAAAATGTCCTCTACAAGCCTGAGAAAGAGCAAGCAGCATACTATGTATTCAACATCCATGTCGTGAATGCCAAGGATGGAAGAAGAAGATTTGGGTGGCAGTTTTCTGTTCTCCTGGGTGATGAGAATCGAAGATAGTCCCAGCTAGAACAGGGGCTGAACCAACAGATGGAGGAGGTAAGAATACCTCACCTGACAGGTCCAAGACAGGGCTATGAGTATAATCCTTACCCTGTTTTGCAGAATCCTCTGGACAGTCCTGGCGATGAGTGGAAGTATGCATACAGTAGGTAAACATACATTCCAGTCTAGCACAAAAGCATCAGGAGCTGACCTATAGCAGCTCAGTCTCATGGAACAGAGTCATCTGACCTTCTGGTTCTGAAACGAATAAGTCTATTATCTGGGTTCCCCAATGATGGAACAGATGGTTTGTGATCCTCTGATTCTTGATAGTGATCCTTCACCCCTTATTGAACACATTGTCAAAAACATCACCATGGATACCCCAGCAATCATCCTAGGCGACTTCAACATACATGTTGACAGTCTACCTCATACAACCTCATGCGAGTTATTTCTAGAATCCTTATCTGCCCTAGGCTTCACACAGTCCATAAACCGCCCAACCCATAAGGCTGGTCATACCCTTGACCTCCTATTCACCAACTCCCTGATACAGACTAACATACCCTCCTGTACTCCAATACCCTGGTCTGACCACTACCTCATTAGAGCATCCTGCTCTATCAAGAACCCCCCCCCCCCCCCCATGCCCTCCTAACACAACAAGACAATTCACTACAGGAAAATCTGTAGTAGTGACGACCTTATTTCAGCTACTTCCAATAAACTAAATGACCTTGATCTCTCAAACGCGGACACAGCTCTTGCCTCCTGGCAGGACATCACCACCTCAATTGCTAACACCGTCTGCCCCTTGCAAACTAAGCATATCTACCCTCAGTGCAATAATAGAAAAAAACCTTGGTATACACAAGAACTGAGAAACCTTAAACAACATCTTAGAAAATTAGAAAAGGTCTGGCACAGCAATCCATCCCCTTCATGCCGAGCACAGTTCAAATCCTCCCTACATACCTACAGTGAAAAGTTAAATAAGACCAAAAGAGACTACTATGCATCCAAAATACATCAATTCCAATTCAACCCAAAAGCACTATTTGACTATGTTTCTTCCCTCACTAAGTCAACACCCCCCAACATACCTGAGGATGTTGCGAAAACAAAATGCGAAGAACTGGCTACATTCTTCCATAATAAAATCAGCAAGCTGCTAACTCTCTTCCCTACCCCCACATCTCCTACACCACCCCACCATGATATCCACCAGTCACTTCCTAGAAACCCTGTTAAGGGCTTGTCCACTCTAGACTACCACTGCCCTTGAAATAGAATCCTTCCTCAAGAAGGCCAGGCCATCCTCCCACCCCTCAGACACGATTCCTACCAAACTCCTCCTAACTATACCTAAACTTATTGCTAAACCTATAGCTAATATCATAAACTCATCGATCAATTCTGGCTTTGTACCAGATTCCCTCAAGCAAGCTATTGTTAAGCCTATTTTGAAGAGACCGAATCTTGATCCCTCTGACCTTTCCAACTACCGCCCCATTTCAAACCTCCCGTTTATCTCTAAACTTCTTGAAAAAACTATCAATAAACAGCTCACAGAATATCTCAAGGATAATCAAATCCTCTCCCCTTCCCAGTACGGCTTCCGGAAATTCCACAGTATGGAGACCCTTCCACTCTCCCTCTCTGATCATCTACTGAAAGGTCTTGACAAAGGGCAATCATTCCTTCTTGCCTTTCTAGACATCTCTGCAGCATTTGATACCATTAGTCATAACGTTCTACTCCAACGACTCTCTGAAATTGGAATATCCGGTTCCACCCTAAGCTGGTTCCACTCATATCTCAGTAATCGCAACTTTAGAATTAAACTAGGAAACCATGAGTCCAAGGCTATTCCACTTGACCAAGGAGTCCCGCAAGGCTCCTCTCTGTCATCCACCCTCTTCAATATTTATTTCCTACCCCTGTCATCTTCTCTCCAGTCTCAAACTTCCTCATTACATCTATGCAGACGATGTACAGATACTTATCCCTATAATCAGACACACTCCCTAATGCCATGAAAATCTGGAACTCCACGCTTCTCTCAATCAACAAGCTCCTAAATTCTATTCATCTTGCCCTTAATACCGTGAAAACTGAAATCATGCTAATCACACCCCAAAATCACCCCTTTCCCCTTCCCCTCCCATCTCCCCAACCCTCTTCTTCTTTACAGCTCTCCCAACAAGCCAGAGACCTAGGGGTCATCCTTGACAATCACTTTAGCCTGAAGAAGTTCATTAGCAATACTCTAAGACATGGTTTCCTCAAACTCCAACCCTAAAAAAATTGAAACCTCTATTACACCCCCCTGACTTCCGCACTGTACTTCAAGCAACAATCCTTTCCAAACTTGACTATTGTAATTCCCTCCTCCTGGGTTTACCTAAAAACGCCATCCAACCCCTACAAATTCTCCAGAACACTGCTGCTCGAATTCTAACCAATACGCGCCGCAATGAACACATAACACCTGTACTCATGGATCTACATTGGCTCCCTATTACATCACGCATTCAATACAAGATCCTCTCTCTTATTCATAAAGCCCTTCACAACCCTGAAATGTACTGGCTTAACGGCTCCCTTAGATTCTACCAGGCTTCAAAACCGTCTAGACACCAATACCTTGCAACTATGCAAACCCCTCCACACAAGTCCACTAAACTGGCCTCCACCAGAGCACGTTTACTCTCAGTATCTGGGCCCACCATCTGGAATACAATGCCAGTAGATTTACGCCAAGAGGACTGCCATAAAACATTCAAACAAAAACTCAAAACCTGGCTCTTCACCAAAGCATACTCTTAGTACTACATTGCACTCTTCTTTTGCAGCCCGTCCTTTCTACTTAGCTTCATTCCCTTTCCCCCTCACTCAGCCTATCCACAGCCCCTCATTCACTCTTTTCTCCTCTTCTCTCCTCCTTTTCACTCTATTCACCTCTTTCTCCCCTCAGTCACTACTTTCTCCCCTCACTCACTACTTTTCCTCCTTTCTACAGCTCAACCCCAATGAATTCTATACTTCTAAGTCATTGGACTCACATATAATTCCAATTTTATAAACTCAATTTGCTGGTAAATGCCCACATATCATTGTCTATGCATTTTATCATTGCCTATGCAATTTTATCATTGTCTATGCAAATGCATAATTGTAAATTATGTAAATAAATATTTACAACCCTAGTCAACTTGCCTCCCCCTCCTCCCTATTCTTCCTTTCCCTCCCCCTTTCCTTCCCTTGCTACTGCCCCTCCATTTAATCCTGTTGTAATCACTGTTAATTGTTAATTACAAGTTCTTAATTATAATCTGTTAACTTTAAGTTATATGTAAAGCCTTGTTGCTGATTTTGAAGTTCTATTGTAAACCGATCAGATGTACCTTACGATGTTCGGTATATAAAAGCCACAAATAAATAAATAAATACATTCTCTCTTGTGAGCCAGTCTGTAAGTATATTCTGGATGCCTAGGAATTAAGAACTGTGATGACAAACCCATGACCAGATGTACTAGGCCTTCTTTGCAGAGAACGTACAAGCCCATACCATCTTGTCTGTTCATACAAAACATGGCCACCTGATTTATCTGTCTAAATCAAGATTCTCTTGTATGAAAGCATACCAAATGAACCGCAGTTCCAGAAGGTTGCAATGAGATGACTTCCCACTTTGGACCACACTACCTGGGTCTACAAATTGCTGTGTGTGTTCCTAAACCTCTGGTGGAAGCACTGGTAGACAGTACCACTTGATATGCTGGGATTCTCAATGGGAGTCCTAGGGGCAAGAACTTTCAAGTTTATCCACCATTGCAGAGACCAGAATCTTAGGAGACAAGGATAGCAGATGTCATAAAAGTTGGAACAATAAATCCTACTGATCCTTGAGGGCCTATTGAAGGCCATACATGTGAAGATGAGCCAGAGGAACTACATGAACCACAACATCATGTGACTCAAGGACTGCCCTTGCTGACACACAGTCCCCTTTGAAGCTCCCTCTTGACTGGCAGGAAGGCTTTCTCCAGAAGCAATTTGATATAGACGCCATTAAAATGGATCCTCTGGGATGGGATCAAGGGATTGAAGAAGTTGAATGGTTGGGCAGAAGGACTCCAGGATACCTGTCAAAGAGGGGCCCAACTTCTAACTACCGGTAATCATCTAGGTATGGGAACAGAGATTCCTTACTGCTGTAGCTGAACTGTAACTACTGCCAGTTACTTCGTGAACACTCTCAGATCAACAGAAAGGCCGAACCAGAGCATAGTGTACTGACAATGAATATGGTCCATCACAAACCTGAGGAATTTCAGATGAGATTAAAAAGGGATGCGAGTATATGCATCTTTCATGTCCAGAGTGCACAGCCACTCCTTTGACTGAATGAACAGCAGAATTGTCTGAAGCAAATTCATTTTGAACCTCTCCCAAATTAGTAACTTGCTTAAGTTTGACAGATTCAGGATGGGCCTTAACCAATCCCATTTCTTGAGAATTAAGAATTACCAATAATTGAACTCTGTGCCACACTCTCAAGAAAGGACAAACTATAGCCTTCTGCTGTAGCTAAGTCAACTAGGTGTGGTTGAATTGGGAGCCAGAGTCTGCTGATACAGAAGAGGGTATGAAAACTGCAAGAGATAGCCACATTCCACAATTCTCAGAACCCACAGCCTTCATGAAACAGCTCTATTCTGGCAAGGACAATTGGATACTTCCCCTTACTGGAAAAGGGTGATAAAGTGGGCATCAGGGCTGTTTAACCTTAGGCTGTTGCCTTTCCCTTTAAGACAGGAGTTGCCCATTAAGACCTCTAAGACAGGAGTTGTCAACGTCAGTTACTTCTGGAAAGAGCGGAAGGGCCTTCTTTGTTAAAATGGTCACCTGTAATTCTTATACAGACATCTGGGCACAGTGGATTGGTCTGGCAGCATAGACAGCAACTGCAAAGTGCACTGATACTCCTTGATCAGCAACCATTTCTTCTGCACCTTGTCTCTAAACATGTTCTCTCCCATGCATGGAACATCTTCCCAAAGGCAGGTGAGCCTCCTGGCTCCAACAGATACTGCTAAGGTTCTAGCCACAGGCTCAAAAGCCTCATAAGTGGAACAGATGAGCTGTTTTTGCATTCATCTGCCAATGCACACTGGAACTCAGCCTGAGGAGGATTCTGAGTTCACCAGAAGTTTAAGGTTTTGCACACACTCATGCAGGAACTGCACTATGAAAAGCTGGTGGGCTGCAATCTTGGCATTCAGCATTTGATGCCTGAAAGACTTTCTTTCTGAAAGAATCCAGGGCTTTCTGGTCCTTCCCAGAAGGCTTCTTAGAAAGTTCCCTAGAATGTTTTGCATGCTTTAAAGCTAACTCTCCCATCACAAATGGTGCAGAAACTGGACCACACAAAATCCTGAACAGGCCTGAACTCTGTAGATTAAGTTGAACTTGCATGCCATGGGCAAGCAAGACAGAAGATTCTGCCATATCCTTAGCTGAAGGTCCTGTAAAAAACCATGGACTGGGACAAGGTGGATTCTGTTAGGGCCAGATGAACAACAGACTGAAAATATCCACTATTGAATCTTCTTCCTTCCTGAAAATAAACAATATGCTCAACATCATCTCCAAGAACTGAGAGCAATTTAGGTCATCAGGAGGTAAGGTATGCCTTGGTAAAAGCCAGAAAGGGGTTGGAAAGCATTCCTGTGGACCCTTCCTCATCCAGCCGTCGTGACACAATCCAATATGACATGGACAAAGAAGGCTGATAAGGAGAGGATCTCTGGTGCTCCAAAATAGAGAGGACCAGCAAGAACTCTGACTGATCCAAGTCAACTCCAAATTTCTGCAGGGGTGGGGAAGTAATAGCCATAATGATGAGTGGACTTACTCCTGCTGGAGAAGCTCTTTAAGCATGAGGCAACGCTTAGACATCTTAAAGAATCCCCTGAAACCCACCAAGTGGGAAAAATTCCTCAATCCTGAATATGAGTTTCATTTTACCTCTCTGATACTCAGGAATCAAAGTAGTAAAGAGATTTCTCAGCACCTCAGCTAGCTGTAGATGGGGACTTTGAAGGAGCTTGGTGGACACTTGGAACTTGGACACACTTGATGCTGGTATGCTCCACATCAGCCACACTGATGGGCCCCACTAGCTGAAGTCTGGCTAAACCATCAGCGCCAGCAAGGATTCTCTCCATGCCAAGATCCTCTTTCCATGCTTCTGTCTCAGTGCCAAGTGCTCCATATTTTGGCCAGTACTGGCACACTCCACACCAAAGTAACTGAACGTACCATGGATGGCATCAAGACTAAGAAAAACAAATTGCCCACCGCCATGGATCCTCCCTGTGCCATGGAAGACATCATCTGCATCAAAGAGCTGTTCTCTAGTTGACCTAAAGTATTTTCTGCACCATCAAGACGGGACCCACTCCAGAAGAGTCCTGCGCTGAGAGAGAAAGCTCCAGAGGGGGATCCTTCATGCTGTTTAAGTGCTCTTCTAAGCATCCCTTCCTGAGCTTTAGGCTTCAGTGTCAAGCTCATTCATAGGCAGATCTTGAGATGACACCAACAGGGGGAGCTTTCCCAACAGATGCAGGATAAGGGGGAGAGTGATTCCAGACATGATCTCTGCTGATTCATGTGGCAATGGGAAGCCAAAGAGGTCTTATTCCAGGAGGTGGGTGACTGCAAGGCCTACCATCACACCAGGACTTCAGAGCCTTGCCCGATGCCACACACTGCAATTCCATCTTCCAGGTGTGGAACTGAATCATCCATGGGGATATTCGGAAACAACTAGGACAGTTCAAATCATTATGATCTGGGCCCAGGCAGAAATAGCATTTGGAATGGGTGTCCGTAAATATGTGAAACCTGCTGTTGGGGAACATCTTGGGTTTAAAATTTTCCGTTTTGATATTTTTTTTTCTTAAAGGTGGGACTTAAAATTCCTTTTTGAGGGACTACTGAGGCAATGGCACAAAAAAAAAAAAAGAAATGAGATACTAATAGTAAAAATTGCCAAAATAGAGGAAGAGAGGGATTCCATCAGTGTGGATGAAGGAAAACTGAGGGGCTTACAAGGCAGCTGCTGTGCACAGAAACTCTTACGCATGCTCAGAAATATTTTGGAGCTCCGAGAGCTGGGTCCATGTCAGTACTGTCAGATGACATCACCTTCTGATTTATGGTTGATTTAATCATGCTTGTCAATGAAGAAAACTTCAATTGATTCTCAGAAAAGTGTTCATAAGGAGCTAAAGTAGATAAAATGATGGAACCAGACAGGATACTTCAAACGATATTAAGGGGACTTAAACATTCTGGCAGTAGTACTTCTGGGGACTGAAGACAGGTGAATGTGGTTCCTATGCACAAAAGTAGAAATGAGGAGGCTGAGAACTACTGAGAAATTACTACTTACTCGATAATTTCCTTTTCCTTAAACCACACAGATGGATTCAGGACCAGTGGGTTATGCACTTCTACCAGCAGATGGAGACAGAGCAAACTGACATCACAGTATATCTACTCTTGCAGTGACATCAGCCTGCCAGTATTCTATTCAAAAGCCAACTGTGGACAGACTAGCAAAAACTTGATTAATAACAGATAAATATTTCAACTCTCAGCCAACAGGAAAACACTGAACTCAGACAAAGAATGCATTAAAACTAGGCTAGGGCCTGGACTAACATTTACCAGTAACTCCCAGAATATTTAGCCACTTAGGACCACCATAACACAACCATTTGGCAGCCAAGGACAGGAAGCTGAATCCATCTGTGTGGTTTAAGAAAAAGAAATTATCAGGTAAGTAGTAATTTCTCATTTCCTAGCACCCAGACAGATGGATTCAGGACCGTTAGGATGTACCCAAGCTACTCCCGAATAGGGCGGGAGGATGCCTGCAGTCCAGTCAAAACCACACGTACAAAGGCTGAGTCCTCCCAGGCCTGCACATCCAGACGATAATACATGTAAAAATTTGTGTAAGGAGGACCACGCTGCAACTTAGCAAATATCAATGGGCGACACAATCTAACTTCCACCCATGACACTGCCTGAGCCCTAGTGGAATGAGCCCTAATCTGACTAGGTAACAGCTGTTCAGCATTCATATTCGTGGCTGTGACCACTTCCCTAATCCAGTGAGCTATTGTAGGCTGCCAAGGCGGCTCGCCCTGTTTACTACCACTGTGGAGGACAGGTCCATCTACCAGAAAGGTTTAGAAACTTCCAGATACCTTATATGCCTCTTGATGTACAAGGGTCACAACAGATATTCCTTCACATCTCTTTCCCTATCCAGAGACAGCAGGAAAATGGACTGATTCGACTGAAAATCTAAGAGCACTTTGGGTAAAACGGAAGGAACAGAACGTAGCTGTATCGCCCCTGGAGTCACTCAGAGGAATGGCTCCCGGCAAGACAAGGCCTACAGCTCAGAAATTCTACGCGCAGAATAAATCACCACAAGAAACACCACTTTCAAGGTCTGTAAGCACAAGGAAAGGTAATGCATCGGTCTAAATGTAGGGCCCACTAAGAAAACGAAAACCAGATTGAGACTTCACAAGGGCACCGATAACTGCAAGAGAGGACGGAGTTGTTTTACTCCTTTCAAGAAACAGGCCACATTGGGATAAGCTGAAAAGGGACCACCATTTACCTGCCCCCTGAAATAGACAAGAGCCGCTACTTGCACTTTTAGGAATTAAGGATCAACTTCTTATTCAATCCATCCTGCCAAAATTCTAAATGAGCGGGATCTGAACCAAATGAGGAAGAACACCTTGATCTTCACACCAAGTTGCAAACACTTGTCAAACCCACACATAGGCTAAGGAAGTGAAGAACTTTCTCGCTCATAGCAAGGTGGCAATCACTGCAGTAGAATATCCATGCTTCAGCAAGTGAGCCCTCTCATGAACCCTACTGTAAGACAAAATAGAGTCAGATCTTCGTGAAGAACAGATCCCTGCTGCAACAGATTCCTGTGTGCTGGAAGTCGGAGAGGGGAGTCCACCAGGAGCCTTCACAGATCCAAATACCATTGTCTCCTGGGCCAATCTGGTGCCACCAGAAGCCCCGTCCCCTCTGTGACCCTCGTCTTTCTGAACCATTCAACCCCAACATGAGACATGGGGAAAGGCATATAGCAGGTTTGTCCTCTGGCATTTCTGCATGAGAGCATCGATACCCAAGGACTTCGGATCTCTCCTGCGACTGAAGAATCAAGGAACCTTCGCATTGCAAGAATTCTCCAGCAGGTCTAGAAACAGAAGGCCCCAGCGATCCACTATCAGCTGAAACACTTCGTCTGGCAATATCCATTTTCCTGGGTCAAGGCTCTTCCTGCTGAGAAAGTCTGCTCTCACATTGTCTTTTCCTGCAATGTGCAAGGCCAGAATCTCCTGAAGGTGCAGTTCCGCCTATTCCATAAGTTGTTCTATCTCCTGCGACACTTGCTGGCTCTTGGTTCCTCCCTACTGATTGACGTACGCCACTGTCGTTGAACTGTCCAACATTATCTAGAATGCCCGACCCTGCAACCTGCCACTGAACTACAAGCATGCCAACCAGACTGCCCTAGCTTCCAGATGACTGATGTTCCAGAGAGATTCTTCTGTACTTTAGCAACTTTGCGCTGTCAGTTCCTGATGGTGAGCTCCCCAACCCTGGAGGCTCGTATCTGTCGTGAGTACTAGCCAGTCCGGTGATTTTAGGGAGACTCCCTTTCTTAAGCAATCCGCTTGTAACCACCACTGTAGTTGAGAGCAGACCTCCATTGGCAGGTGGAGCCGAATCAAATAGTTATGAGACTGTGGGCTCCAACAAGACAGCAGGAAGCGCTGAAGAGGACACAGATGCACCCTTGCCCACAGCACCATTTCCAGGGTTGCCACCAGAGTACCTGCAGATGGGACCACACTGTCGGGCATATTGTATTCATCAAGACACACCTGCGCCATCAACTTCTGCATATGAGCTTCCAGCACGAAAACCTTGCCCTGCTTTGTGTCGAACCAATCACTGAGATACTCTAGCAACTCAGATGGCTGAAGACTGATCTTCAGCCAATCTCTTGTAACTGGGAGATCACCTTGTGGGTCACCAAGCAGCTCTCTTTCAGAAACTTGGCCCAAATCAGCCAGTCGTACAAATACAGGTGTACCAGGATCCCATCCTTTCTCAACTCTGCCACCACTACCATAGCCTTGTAAAACGTTCTAGAAGTGGTGGCCAGGCCAAAAGGCAGGGCTCTAAACTGATAATGGCTTTCCAAAACTGCAAATCACAGAAAATGTTGGTGATCTAGTCAGATGGGAATATGCAGGTTCGCTTCAGAAGATCCAAGGAGGTCAGAAATTCCGACAGCACGGCCATTACCACTAAGCGCAATGTTTCCATGCGAAAATGAGTCACCCTCAAATGACTATTGACCCTTTTGAGGTCCAGGATAGGACGAACATAGCCCTTCTTCTTGGGCATAATGCAATAAAGGGAAAATTGACCTGTATTTTCTTGAGACGTGGACACTAGAACCACAGCCCCAGAATGAGAAGCCTTGACAATGTACACTCCACTGCCTGCTTTTTCTGTGGAGAATGGCAGGGAAATACCATGAACATGTCCAGGGAAATACTGCGAAACTCCAGCGCATATCCCTCTCATATCACCTCCAGAATCCAGTGATCCAATGTGATTTCAACCCACCTCTGATAAAAGAGAGAGAGAACATAAGAACATACGAAACTGCCATGATGGGTCAGACCAAGGGTCCATCAAGCCAGCATCCTGTTTCCAACAGAGGCCAAACCAGGCCACAAGAACCTGGCAATTACCAAAACACCAAGAAGATCCCATGCTACTGATGCAATTAATAGCAGTGGCTATTCCCTAAGTAAACTTGATTAATAGCAATTAATGGACTTCTCCTCCAAGAACTTATCCAAACCTTTTTTGAACCCAGCTACTAACTGCACTAACCACATCCTCTGGCAACAAATTCCAGAGCTTAATTGTGTTTTGAATGAAAAAGAATTTTCTCCTATTAGTCTTAAATGTGCTACTTGCTAACTTCATGGAATGCCCCTAGTCCTTCTATTATCAGAAAGTGTAAATAACCGATTCACATCTACTCATTCAAGACCTCTCATGATCTTAAAGACTTCTATCATATCCCCCCCTTAGTTGTCTCTTCTCCAAGCTGAACAGCCCTAACCTCTTCAGCCTTTTCTCATAGGGGTGCTGTTCCATCCCCTTTATCATTTTGGTTGCCCTTCTCTGTATCTTCTCCATTGCAACTATATCTTTTTTGAGATGCGGCAACCAGAGGTCTCCCCCTATCTCCTGCTTCTGGGGGTGTGTCAGCAAACCTTCATTGGGAGGCTTGGGCGGTTTCACTACCTGAGCCCACATTCCAGCTGGGCTGTCTGGGACGAAAGGACTGAGACCTATGAAAGGTCGAGTCCTCTGAAAGATCACTCCTCTCTAGGGTCGAAAACACTTGGATCCCCTAGCACAACCTCTCATGCCAAAAGATAGTGGCGTCTGCTTCCTGTCCTCCAGCAACTGAGGAACCGGGAATTCGCCGCACTTACTGGCTGGTTTCTCCAACTCACTCCCAAACAAAAGCGAGCCTTTAAAGGGCTATTTCTTGATGTTAGCCTTGGAGGCTGCATCGGCAGACTAATTTCTCATCCATAATTAACACCTGTTTGCTATTACTGAAGCCACCCCTCTGGCTGAGGTGCGGACCAAATCACAGCTTGCATCTACCAAAAAGGCAGCTGCTGGCCCCAAACTGCCCTGGAACACACTGCAGTTTCATTGATCTCCTGAGAGAGAAGTAAACAAGAATGCGCCACCAGAGAACAACAAGAAGGTCTCTGCAAGGTCATTGCCACTGCATCAAATGCTTGCTTAAGGATGGCCTCAATCCTTCTATCATGCACGTCCTGCAAAACCACTCCTCCCTCCACGGGGATAGTCTTCTGCTGGGAGACAGCAGAGACAAGCACATACAATTTCGGAAAATGCAAGCGCTCTCTCGTCAGTGGAGCCAGGCCTTCAAAAACCCGAGCCCCTTCAAAATTAGATTCCAGGGCACCGCACTCAAGATCAGTTCTTGAATGGCCTTATGCAAAGAAACCAAAATGAATTTTTTTTTTGTTTGCTCAGACATGGAATCAGTCCCAGGTATTCCTAGCATCTTTAATGTCTAGAAAATCAGACATCTCTAAGAAGGAACCGCAACATGGTCCTATACCATTTTAGTCCCAGGTAAAATTCCCAATCTTCCAGAGAGACAGGATCGGCCTTGTCATCCATACCATCTGGATACCTATCAGGAAGACCTGCTGCTGATCTAGGCGTACTTCGGCGCTCAACCATAGTACCAGGTGAGAAAGAGGTCCCCACCTGTGACTCTGGCCTTGCAAGATTGGTCGGGGCTGAGGGCTGCACTTGAAGAAAGGTCAGAAGGATCCATGCCAAGGCCTGGGAGCAGGGGTCTTGAGCCATTGAACTACCTTCTCCTGCTATCCCAAGATCAGATGACTCTTCTGGCAGCTCTTTCTCCATTCCCACACTATGCCGGGAAGAACCGGGCTTAGTAAAATCAGAGGGGAGTAATTCCCCCTAAGCTTCCAAATAGCGCCAGGCTGAGATGCCAGAATATGGCACGCCACACACAGGACAAGGCGCCAATCACAACACTGTGCCAAAATAAGTGCTCACTTGAGTTTCAACAGGACACTCAGGGAATGCACATAAAAACAAGCACGTTCGTGCGTATGGGCATAAAAAAGGGCATGTGCGTGTGCACACAATTTGGGCGCCCTGTAGGCACTCCTATGCTCTTAACTAGGTGAACTAGTCACACAACAAAACGCACAAGGCCACACCAGTCACGATCCGACGAAACTGAAGAGGGCCGTATACGGTGCATCGAAAGCAGGTTAAGGCACCTCTGCAGCCTTCCACGTGGCAAACTAGCTGAGCCTCAGAACGTGGCCTATCTACAAGGGCTGCTCAACCTGCCAGGCTGCCCCCCCCCTCCCCCATCACCATCGGAGGTGGGAACAGCCATCGGATCACTTGACGAGCATAGAAACCGGAAGGGGTAAAGGGAGGAATCCATAATCAACTCCCGTTTCTCTCCTTAAACCATATAAAACCATCTTTTATAAAAGCTATTATAAAAGATGGCTTTTATAAATTAAGAGTTCTAAGAAAACTGAAGCCTTTACTGCATACTAATGACTTTAGAATTGTATTACAGGCTTTGATTTTACCGAAAATAGATTATTGCAATGCGTTGCTTTTGGGAGTTCCATTATCTACCATTCGCCCATTGCAACTATTGCAGAATGCTGTGGCCCGTCTTTTAGCTAATTCAAATAGATGCGACCATATCTCACCCGTGCTGATGAAGCTACATTGGCTTCCGGTACAGTACCGTATTCATTATAAGTGTTTTACACTTATCCACAAAGCTATTTATAGTTCCAATTCTGATTGGCTGAATGCCTCCTTACGTCTGCATGTACTATCTAGGAATTTGAGATCAGCAGGACAAGCATTATTAACAATTCCATCTCCCAAACTGGTGCGCTTGGGATCAGTCAGAGAGAGGTCTCTCTCCCTGGCAGGTCCCAAGTTGTGGAACACTCTCCCAGCTGATATTCGCCTAGAGGACAACTTTCCCAATTTCAAGAAGCAGATTAAGACCTGGCTATTTCAGCAGGCTTTTAGTCATATTAATTGACCTAAGCAGGCTATGTGAGGAAGTGAGGTTTTTTACCATTTCCTTGGTGGGAGGAACAGGGATTTGAGAGGGTGGGGTAATTGTTCTGGTGGTATTAGAGGTCTTTATTTTTATTAATTTTAGAATTATTTTATTGATGAGATTGATTTAGTGTTTTTATTGTTTAAATTTTAAGTATAATTTTATTTTATTATTGAATGAATGTAAACTTAATAAATTGTTATAAAACTTATCTATTAGTTTGATTTTGCTACTGCAATTTCGATAATTGTAAACCGGCTTGACATGTACTTGAAAGTCGGTATATAAAGTTGTATGTATAAATAAATAAATAAATTTAAAGACTACCTGAGCTCAGCCTGTCCCTGCTGAGTACAAGCATGGTCTCCAACTGCGGGGGCAGAGGGTAAATACCATCACCGCCACACTTGGCTTCTTATACTCGCTTGCCATTCAGCTGTGGGTTTTTTTGTTTTTTTTCGGGGGGGAGGGGGGGGGTGTTCAGCTAAATCCACACCAGCTCAAAGGTCAGCTACCAGACTGAGGCACTCATCTGAGGGACCACAGAAATCACCTCAGGAATTCTCAACTGGAGAGGGACCTATTTGGTATCACCACAGGAGAGTGGGGCAAATTAAATTTGTTTCTTTCTCCTCTGAAACTTGAAGCAATCCCCAGTAAGTAGGGAGATGTATGTCTGCCATCTGCAGGAGACTGTGAATACTGGCAGGCAGTTACTGTAGGAGTATATATACTGTGACATCAGTTTGCTCCATCTCCATCTGCTGGCAGAGGTGCATAACCCACTGGTCCTGAATCCATCTGCCTTAGTGCTAGGAAAAGGCTGGTTAGTCTGATCTCTGAAGTGACCAAATTAATGGAATCACTGCTAAAACAGAGCATAGTGTAGTTTCTGGAATTCAACAGATTGCAAGGTCCAAGGCAGCATTGGTTTTACCAGGTAGGTCTTTTTTTCAGAAGAATCTGATAAATTTCTTTGACTGAGTGACTTTTGGATCCAGTGAGAGCATTAGATGTAGAGTACTTGGATTTCAATAAGGTCTTTAACACAGTTTTGCATAGGCGACTTAACATAAGACTTATAAACTAAGTGCCATTGGTATGGCCCTTAAAGTGTCTGATGGGTTAGAAACTGGTTGAGTGGGAGGCGACAAGAATAGTAGTAATGGAGTTTACTCCACAGAAAGAGGTGTTACTGGAAGGATGCTGCAGGGATCAATCCTTAGAACAGATCTTTTCAACATTTTTCTAAGTGATATTGCAGAAGGACTATCGGGAAAAGTTTGTCTTTTTGCAGATGACAGAAAATCTCATAGAACAGCCTCTCAGTGGAGACAAGGACAGTATCGGAATTCAAGAACGCATGGGACAAGCGAACAGAGATCTCTGAGGGAATGGTACAGATTGTAAAGCTGAGCAGTTATGAGGATGGGCCGATAGGATAAGCCGTATGGTCTTTTTCTGCCACTATATTTTTATGTTTCTATGAAATATTACAAAATAAAACTTACATAATGTGTATAGCAGCACCGTATCAGGTGAGACTTTAGTGAGTTACATAGTACTGCAATGTCTTTCAGTAATGCCTAAAATGCATCCTTCTTTCAATTCCATAACACTATTTTATGCCAGTATTCAATCTGCAAGGGGTTCACTAAAACAGAGCTATTCAATAAGGATGGACACACAGTTTCTGGGTGGACCGTCTCAATGTGTAGCTAGTACACAATAAAGAAATGTAAATCACAAGGGTGCATATGTATACAAATTCTACATCTTACATTACATAGAAACATAGAAACATAAAAACATAGAAATGACGGCAGAAGAAGACCAAATGGCCCATCCAGTCTGCCCAGCAAGCTTCCCTCATTTTTTCTCTCATACTTATCCGTTTCTCTTAGCTCTTGGTTCTAATTCCCTTCCACCCCCGCCATTAATGTAGAGAGCGGTGATGGAGCTGCATCCATAGTTGGTTAGCTAGAAAGAAAATCAGGGGTTCATCAAGTGCAGCCTTCTAACTGCCCTGCATCAAGTCTGTACGTCATACCTTTATAAAATGGATGTGCCATTCTCTATTTCTAAAATAACCCAAGATGCTTCCTTCCTCCCTCAGAGAGCCCTACATTTCAGTTGCTTTAATATTTATTTTTTTTAAAAGTGCTGATCCTCCCCCTCTTCCTGCCTTTTCTGAACAGACTATAGGATGGCACAGCTATATCCCAATCATGGGACTCAAACCTGAAATCATGGAGGAAAAAATAATATCTACCATCTGTCCTCAATTTTTGGACATACAGCACAATATTCTATTACTACTATCCTTACAGCATTTCCACTTCTTTGACTGAGTCATTCCACATATCTAGGCAGAGGTAAAAACAGTAAAAGGGAGTGCTGGACCAATTTTTACAGGAACAAAGAAATTGGATTTTTCTTATAATTTATCTTATTTTCCCTTTGTAATTTTTGAGGAGTTTTGGGGGGGGGGGGGGTTGCTCCCTGCCCTCTTCCAGTGCCTCATTCCAACACTCTCTGCATCTCTTTCCTCCTCTCTCATATTCAGCCTCTTCCCCCACTCTCAGTCCAGTTCTTCCTTCAAAATAACCTGATCTCCCTGCCTGGGCATATCAGCAGATTCTTCTCTCAATAGCTTGGTGGTAGGAGGCTGCAGCGGTGACTACCTTTTTCTGTGACCCTGAGGCAGAGGACTAAAGCAGAAGGTGTCATCCATCATTTAGAAGTCTTATACCACAGCCTTAGAATTCTATGCATCATCCTCATTTATCACATACAAATTTCTGTCTGTCTGTATATGTATATTCTTTAGGGGCACCAACACACACACACGTTTTGGTATGCTTTCAATAAAGTTTTTATAATCATCTGACTATAATACAGTCTTAGTATGTACTACCAGTGGTACTACTGAAAACTAGACAATGTACACAACTAGTTTATTATATTTGCATTGTAATCAGTCATTTTCTTCACTCCAGGTCAAGGTAGCCTTAGAAGACATTCACATGAACCCCAGTGTGCTTCACTTGGAGATTTTAACTTCAAAACTCACTTCCCAGTTCCTGAAGGAATAATTCTCTCAAAGCTTCAACAAAGAAATCATCTGGAGGCTTTCATAAAGAAAATACTTAAAAGCTGTGATAATTTTTAAAGGTAATATCATACAGTATATATCTTTTCTTACATCGCACATTCTTAACTGGTTTTTAAAAGGTCAGGGGGACGAATTAAACAGTGAATTGACTATAGATAAGTGTTAATCAGATTTACAAACAGATTTCAGTGTGCATATTATCATTTCATTATATAGCTATATTAATCAAGATTAATTCAACTGCAATCAGGGCCTAGAAACATTTCTTGCATATGTATGCAAGAAAAAAAATATGAAGAATGAACAGTGGCAGTCTATGTGATGTGAAGGAGGGGCATAAGTGAAATGGGTGTGCAGTAGCCTGTTTGATAGAAAAATAAATGCCCTAATTTGTCTCTAAGAAGCCTCTCATATGGACATTTTTGACCACCATATAAGCCTCTTTGCAAACAGAAATAGAAATATCTAAAGTTCTTAATCCTTTCATGGTATCCAGTGGTTGACAATATTGTAACTTTGTTGGCCTACAAACAGATAATAAAATTAACCCTTACCCTCCCCCAGATGATGGTTGTACAGGAACAGAATTAAATTGGTAACCCTTTTGATTCTAGGGGAGGATAACGGTTAATTCTCTTATCTGTGTGTAGGCCAACAAAGCGATAATGTTTTCAACCACTGGATACCATGAAAGGATTAGGAACTTTAGATATTTCTATTTTCTGTTTGCAAAAAGGCTTATATGGTAGGCCAAAAATAAAAATGTCCATATGAGAGGCTTCTTAAAAACAAATAAAACATTCTTTGAGAGCTTATTCTGACTTCCTATCACTAATCTTATATGTAATTCTTCATCCAAGTTGTAATCATAACTATTAGATACGAATTGTTATTCATAAAATGCATTGCAAATATAGTCCAATGGAATGCTAATAGCATAGACAAATTGATGCATGAAAATGTTTTTACATAGAAAGTGTGTCGAGTTCAGAAGTGATTAATTGAGATATGACTGAATAAGTATAAGACTGGGAATAAAGAATTGAATGAAAGGAAAAACTGACATAAAAGGACAAAAGAAAGAATGCATGTTATATTGAATATTGGTGTTTACAGGCTGGGAAAAGTAGCACCGATTGCTTAGAAGCATCTCTTGCATGAGAAACTTTCTGAAACAGGGAAAGAGTAATTTTTATAGTTCTTCCTCCTACGCCCCCAAATAATTTTTTTTCAGGTTGCACCAAATGTTTAGGTTTCTTGGCTTAACTTTTTGGGCAGGCACCCTTCAGTAACCACATTTATGTGGGGTAAATCAAGTCCTAGATTTTATATATATATATATATATATATATATATATATATATATATATATACACACATACACACACACAAGTTTAAACTGCTATAACTATCTTGACAGAAAATCTGGACATCTAGATAAATACTGTATTTAGAGAACAGCTATACATATGCAGTATATAGGTAAATAGATATATAGCTGTAGAAAATTTATACAGAGATGAGTAAACAGATATATATGTATATGTAGATAATATCAAAGAATATGCATTTGAACACCTAATTTATTCACTGAATTGAGGGAAGGCAGAAAATTATTCAAGATTCTGTTGGATTTTTTTAAATGACAAATCCTTATACTCTAAAAAGTTACTTTGCTACAGGGATAAATATAATTTGAATGGTACTCATATTTGTTATCTGGTAAGTAGTTAGAGGTTAAGTACTGATAAGTAGAAGATAAATATGAAAAAAAGCTTCTCATCAACATTTGGTATTCAAATCACAACTCTAGTGTGCCCTGCCAAAATAAAAAAAAAAAACAAACAAAAAAAATCCCCTCAGCATAACAATCTATCAGTCACCACCAGGGTGAAGTGGAAAGTGATAATTCCTAGGGTTTATTACTACCACATGACTCGGAGATGGCAGGAGAAATGTGAGAGTATGGGGTGGGAGGATACCCGTATATCTTAATATTCCAGGAGCCTGTGAATCCTCTACCACCAATCACCCCACTATGAATTCCATTGCCAGTAATTAATGCTGCAGCTTTACTGAAACAACTGCAAATGGCATGACTCAAGCTCAAAGCAGGAACACCGTGAGGTCATTTCAGATCAGAGCAGTGTGCGATCTTGGTACACAGCCAGTTGTAGCATAGCCAAAGTACTCCAAAACAGGATACAATCAAAACGGTCTTTATTTCACAGTCAGAGGAACAAGGATATTGAAAGATTTTTCTATGGTTTAATACTGAGGTCCTGCACTGAAAAACCAGACACACAATGGCCTGGGGCTGGAGGCCAATGCAGACCCACAGGTCTATTCTCTATACCAGAGCTTTCCAAACTGTGTGTCGGGACACGTTAGTGTGTCGCCTGCAGTGTGCAGGTGTGTCGCGCAAGCCTGGTCAACTCTGATGCGAGTTTGGGCTTTTTTTTTTCTAGAGATTCACTTTTTTTTTTCAGTTTATGGGTTGCTTATTATTGGGTGATTTTTGCTGTCAATCGCGTTTTTTTTGGGGGGCTTGGTGGGTGAAACGAGCCCAGCCATCCTTGCATTGGCTGCTGCTGCCGATGAGGCCTGGCCATGAGGAGTACTGACTGCAAGCAGCAGTGTCTGGTGATCATGGAAGGGAGTGAAGCACTTAACTGGCAACAATCAAAAAGACGAGGTACATGAGTGTGGGGGCCAGACATGTGCTGGGGGGAGAGAGATGAGTGAGTGGGGGGCAAACGTGCTGGGGGGACAGACATGTGCTTGATGGGGAGAGATATGAGTGTGTGGGGGCCAGACATGTTCTGGGGGGAGGAGAGAGATGAGTGTGTGGGGGACAGAATTTGTTTTATTATTGTTTCTCATAAATTATAACAACAACATGAATCTTGGAATATATATTTTTAATATAAATTTAAGGTTTTCATGAGATAGGTTGTGTTGTGAAACATTTTATTTATGTATATATTTAAGGAAACATACATAAATTGTCGAAATATGTTTCGTTCATTTAACCTTTAACCTCTGGTTTACTAGTAGACTGAATTACCGTGTCGTGAAATTATGTTTGTCTAAAAAGTGTGTCACCAACATGAAAAGTTTGGAAAGCTCTGCTCTATACAGACCCTCTGATAGCTGTCTCAGTCCCTGTCCAGAACTGAAAACTTACTAACAAGCATATTCTAAGAACACTATATCTTGTTAATGTAATGATTTCATGAAAATATAAGCCACCCAACCCACATGTGTTTGTTTTCCATTTCCTTAAAAACAACTTGTAAGTTTCAAACCATCTCCCTCATCTTGGGCTTTTTTTTTTTTTTTTAATGGTTAAAAAAAAAAGGGGGGGGGGGGGGAAGACGAGATGAGAGCACAGAAACTAAGGCATTTCTTAAGGAGTTGTGGAAGGGTAAACTGCCTCAGAATACAATTGAGCTATATTCAGCAAACCACTTTCTTTCCAATAGCTAGCAAACAAAAACTTACCAAATGTTTTTAAAAAATGCCTTGTTCTGTGCAGCTTTTCACTTTGTTCAAAGGCAAAGGAGGCCCATGATAAGGAAAGACTTCTAAGATACAAAACAACTGCTTAATGGGATCAGCAAAAATGCATTAAAGTATATTATGAAGATTACAAAGAAATACTGGGTCTAGCGCAGAATTTGTCCAGGGACCATTCGTGTGGTTGGAACTGATGACTGAGTCTATCTGCCACCATTGTGAATGCCTGCCAGATAAGTGGCCCGCAGAAACATGGAGTGGTCAGGGCCCAGTCCCAAATCTGTGCAGCTTCTTGACAAAGGAGATACGAGCCCGTACCTCCCTGTTTGTTGACGTACCACATGGCTACTGTGTTGTCCATTTGGATCAAAACAGTCTTGTGTGAAAGGCAGTCCTTGAACGCATGCAGCGCATAACGTATAGCTCGAAGTTCTAGGAAATTGATTTGAAATGTTGCTTCGAACTTTGTCCAAGTACCCTGGGTTTGGAGATTGTTTATGTGAGCTCCCCAACCCAAGGTGGATGCATCTGTAGTTAAAGTTATCTGTGAGACTGGTTGTTGGAAGGGTAGGCCCTTGCGCAAGTTGTCCCTGTTCGCCCACCAAAGTAGAGATGAACGTAGCTGGTGGGTTACTTGAATTGGAGAGGACAGTGGTTGAATGGCTTGGATCCATTGTGATCTTAAAGTCCATTGAGTTTCCCTCATGGCTAACCTTGCCATAGGAGTGACATGAACTGTGGAGGCCATGTGGCCATAATGTAAGGTATAGAAACTGATGAGCTTGTTGCTCGTTTCTTTGAGTGAAGCGAGTTTGCCAATAGGGAAAGTGTTTCTGCCCGATCCTCGGGTAAAAAGGCTTTTGAGAGGTTGGTGTTCAATTCTGCTCCTATGAATTGAAGCAGGTGAGATGGGACTTTTGATAATTGATGAGAAAACCCATGGAGTGAAGTAGAGTAATTGTTTGACTGAGAGAAGCCAGAGCTCCTTGTTGAGATTGACTTCTGATGAGCCAGTCGTCTAGATAGGGAAAGACATGGACACTTTCCTTGTGCAAGTGTGCTGCTATTATTGCCAGTCATTTGGTGAATACTCTGGGAGCAGAGGCAAGTCCGAAAGGGAGTACTCTGTACTGGAAATGTTAATGACCCACCATGAAGCGCAGATACTTGCGATGAGGAGGGAATATTGGTATGTGAGTGTAAGCGTCTTGAAGATCCAGAGAGCAAAGCCAATCTCCTGTTTGAAGAAGTGGAAGCATGGTTCCTAGAGAAACCATCCTGAACTTTTCTTTTTTCAGAAATTTGTTGAGATTTCTGAGGTCTAGGATGGGACGTAGGCCTCCGGTTTTCTTTGGAATGAGGAAATAGCGGGAATAGAATCCTCTGCCAAGCTGAGTCCGGGGCACCGGCTCTACAGCTCTGGCTCTCAGAAGGGTGGATAATTCTACTTGTAAGTGGATTATGTGATTTTTGCTTAGAGGAAGAGGTCTCGGAGGAGAATCTCCTGGAATTGAGAGAAAATTGAGTTGGTAACCTCGAGATATTATTGCAAGTACCCATTGGTCTGTTGTTATTTGTAGCCAATGGTTGTAGAAGGAGGATACTCGGCCTCCTACCGGAAGATCTGGTTGAGGATTGAAGAGATAGCTTTGGTCTCTGGAAAAAGCCTCAAAAGCCTGCAGCCGGTCCCGTCTGTGGCAGAGGTTGAGGCCTAGCCGCCCTAGGTTGTCTGGGCTGAGCTCTTTGCTGCGGCCTAGTAGATCTGCTCCTTGATGCTGGAGGGTAATAATGCCTCTGTCAATAGAAGGGCCGTCTAGATTCTTTTCTTGGAGGCCGGCGAGATGACTGGGGAGCAGAATCCTGTGGAACTAATGATAGTTGGTGCAGGGTTTCTGTGTGTTCTTTTAATTGTGCTACAGCATCTTGCACTTTAGAACCAAAAAGGTTGTCACCAATACATGGTAAGTCAACTAACTTTTCCTGGACCTCAGGCATGAGGTCTGAAGCTTTAAGCCATGCCCAACGTCTCGCACTTATACCAGAGGCCGCTACCCTGGATGCTGTTTCAAAGCCATCATAAGCGGCTCTGACTTCGTGCTTGCCAGCTTCAAGTCCCTTGTGAATAATTGTTTGGGCTGCTTCCTGATATTGCTGTGGTAATGAAGTGGAAAATTCCTGCATTTGTTTCCACAGATTCCTTTGATATTGAGTCATGTATAACTGATATGATAAAATTCTCGTATTTAACATGGCTCCTTGATAAATTTTCCTACCCAGGGAATCCAAGAATCTATGATCCTTGCCTGGAGGAGTGGAGGAATGCGGCCTTATCCTTTTTGATTTCTTTTGTGCGGATTCGACAACCACCAATTGGTGTGGAAGTTGTGCTTTTTGGTAGCCGGGAACAGACTGTACCAAATAAGTAGTATCCACTCTTTTATTGATAGCAGGTATTGAGCATGACTGCTTCCAGAGCCTATGCTGTAAGTCTAGGAGGACTTCATGGACAGGAATGGCTAATATTTGTTTTGGAGGATCCACAGTGTTTGCTGTCTAGCATCTTCCTCAGTTACCAGGGTGAAGGGTATGGTGTCCGCCATATCCTGAACAAAGTTTGAGAAGGATAAATCCTCCGGTGGAGATTTCTTCCTTTGTTTTGGAGGGGAAGGATCTGACATAAATCCTTCAGAGGAAGTGTCTGTATGCCAGTCATCCCATGTATCATATGGATCGTCCAGATGTGGAGACATTGGAGAAGATCTTGGTGGACGAGGAAGTCCAGAAGGACCTGGCTGCGGATCATCTATAGGTATCCGTCCAGGAATGTCTTCTCGTGGCTTGGATGGGACCCATGATTTCATTGAATTTCTTCATAAGAAGTTGGTACAGCGCAACCTCAGGATGTCCTGGAGCCCCAGGTGACATCGGCATCGATGGCATCGATGTCGGTATCGATGGTCGCCTCGGCATCGACTTAGGCTGTGGTACCGACATCGGTGCAGGCACCGGCATCGGTGGGGTTGTCTGCATCGGTGTAGGCACTGGCATAGGTGGAACCATAGGCATCAGTACAGGTACCAGCATCGGTGGGGGCACCGGCATCGGACGCCGGAATCGACGTCTGTTGATCCTTTAAGGCCTGGAGCACTGCTTGACGGATAAAATCTGACAATTCCTGCATAACAGCTGGTGCAGGCAGAGCAGCTGTATGCGGTGGCAGTGTCGATGTTCCTTCCACAGAGCCCTGTGGAGGTTCGACAACTGGTGCGTCTCCATGGGATGAAGGCCTCGGCGCCGGAGGTACCGGTGTTTCCTGGATTCTAGGCCGTTTCGCAGTCAATTCCTCCAAGAAGAGAAGCGCCTCTGGTATCGATGGGTGTCTGTGCCGATGGAAGTGCTTTGAACGGTGTTCGGTCGCTGACTTCGTCGATGTTATCAATGACGTTGGCGATGGATGGTCCCCCGACCCTTCCGGATGACACTTTTTCAAAATTATACACTTTGAGACTCTGGCCGGAGACAATTTAGTCGATGTCGAGGGAGATGGCAGAAGTTGTAGATGGAATAAATGCTCCATCTTTTCTTGGCGGGCCTTTCTTCCCTTCGCGGTCATTTCTGCGCATTTGGCGCAGGTTGTTACGTCGTGTTTTTCCCCTAAACAAAGCACACACTCTAGGTGTGGGTCTGTAATGGACATTGTCCAATTACAGATGGGACATCTTTTAAATCCCTTGGCCATTTTAACGTTGACAGCCGTCTATGAATGAGAAGAAAATGTGAGGGGAAAAATTTTTACTCAGAGTAAAAACGAGACAAAGATTTACTCACCAGCCGGTGGAAACCTGAGAGATCTCGATGTGGGAGAGAATGAATGTGAAAAGTGACTTTTAGTCAGACAAAAAAGTGTGAGGAAACTCACAAAGGCTCCTGCTCCGTGATGACTACAGCAGCACGGAAAAACGAAGACTGAAGAGAAACCCCTGTGGCAGAGAATATCATGGCATGCTGGGCATGCTCAGTGGCCTCACAGGGCCAGTCAAAAGTTTCTAGAAACTTTGACAGAAAGTTTTCCGCAATAGGGCTCCATCAATGATGTCACCCATATGTGAGGCCTGGGATAATCAGTCGTTTTGCTCGCTGCAGACCCTGGGCAAGACACAGCACCGGGACTGCCAGAATAAACCACCTTGAGTCGCGATGATAGTCTTCCATCTCCATTACTATTAACAATGAGGAACAGTGTTGGTTGTATATCTGATGTGAGGATCTGTTTTCAGTCCCCAATACTTTATCAACAATATTCTGAGGATTCTGTCAGACTGCACCTTGAATACTGTGTGCAATTCTAGTCACCATATCTCAAAAAGGATATAGCTGCACTGGAGAAAGTGCAGAGAAGGGCGACCAAAATGATATGGGACATGGAAAGACTACCCTATGAGGAAAGGCTAAAGAAGTTAGGGCTGTTCAGTTTGGAGAAGGGACAACTGAGGGAGGATATGATAGAAGTCTACAAAATCATGAAAAAACTTGTTAATGTAAATTGGTTATTTACTCTCTCAGATAATAGAAGGACCAGAGGGATTTCCATGAAGTTAGCAAGTAGCTCATTTAAAACAAATCAAAGAATTATTTTTCACTCAGCGCATAGTTAAATTCTGGAACTCATTGCCAGAGGATGTGGTTTCAGCAGTTAGTGTTACTGGGTATAAAAAAGGTTTGGATAAGTTCCTAGAGATTAATCCATAAACTGCTATTACGGTAATTAATAAGCAATAGTAACTTGTGATCTAATGTTTGGGTACTTGCCAGGTATTTGTGACTTGGATTGGCCACTGTTGGAAACAGGATACTGGGCTTGATGGACCCTTGGTCTGACCCAGTAAGGCATTTTTTTATGTTCTTGGAAATCTACTTTGGTGAAAACACCACAATTATTCTTGAGGATGTGTAGAAAGCGATTACATTCTTCAATACTTCTGTTGATCTGGTTAGAGGTCAATTAGCCATGATGCAATCAAATAGCATTAAACATGGTGCTAAAATTCAGGTTTTGTTATCTAAGAATTCATCTTTTCAAGACTTTAAAATAGCTGCTGCTCAGGATAGTGCTTTGATCCATTGGCATTTAGAATTGTTTGAGAATAGGAGGTAGAAAGGAGAGACGCTATTACCTGCAGCAGGGTCCCGGGGGTAAGCCTTGCCTGCCCCTACGGAGAAGATCTACCCCAGCTGATTCGTTGAGTGAGGGGCGTGGCCTGAGCCCGGAAACAGACTCTAAATTTCTAATCCCCAGCTGCGCGCAGCAGAGCCGCTGCGCGTTTAAGGGGCGCGCGGCAAAGCAGGGCTTTGCCGGGATTTGCCGAATTTGCCGCTTGGAATTTTACAAGTTTAAATTTTTACCTCAGGTAGGATTACATAATTTTACTAGTTTTCTCCTTTAAAATGCCTCCCAAGTGAACCTCATAGTGAGAATTATATGCATTGTTCCACTCTGTATGAGTTAGTGTCCAGTTCTTATTTTTCTTTTCTCTTATATTTCCTGTATAAACATGCCACACACCAAGAGGAAGGCCAAGTTAAGGCCTCCAATTGGGGTGGCTATGGTAGATTCTGGACAAAAAACTGTAACAGAATGGATAGACTCTATATCAATTACCCCTGTTGAACAAACCGCTGGGGGAGTAGCATTAGAGCGGAATGCCTCCCCCCAGGTCATAGAAACATCGTTAAGTCCAGGGGCACCGGACACACCACCTCCCGCTGGAAGAGTGGAAGGTTCTACTCTAGAAAATCCAGGGAATCTGCAGACAGAGACTCAGAGACCTTCTGAGCTAGTAAATGAAAGTGTGCTGCCTGTTAAAGATTTAGATCTATCTGAGCAATTGAAACATCTGAGTATTTTAGAAAAATCAAAGCTGACCCCAAAAGAGACTAGTACTCCTAAGTTGTTTGAACTATTTGAAGAAAAACAGGATAATATTGAAGTGGTTATAAAATCTGATGTTCAGTTAAAAAAACCAGCAAATGTAACATTAGAAAGTTTGTGGAATTATTTGGTGAAACTGGATGATTCGATTAATAAATTAACTGGTGCAGTGATGAAAACGACCAACTCTTCGGTTCAAAATACCCAAGAGTTAGGAAAACAAAATAAAGAAATTAATGTCTTGACTACACGTGTTTCACAAATTGAAAAAGTTCAAAGTTATCAGATTACGGCTGAGGGAACTATAAATAAGAGATTAGAAAATCTTGAAAACTCAGTAAAATCTCTAAATCTAAGAGTAAACAACTTCCCTATTATCAAAAAAATAGACCCGTTGGAGTTATTTAGAGAATATATGTTGCAGATATTAAAAATTTCAGATAAATGTTTGCCAGTTATTGTGAAGGCTTTTCATTTGAGGACCATGAGAAAAGTGATAAAGGAAGATCAACTCATAGTGAGCGATAAAGGAAAAGAAAAGGAAAAACTAGAAACAGAAGTAACCCAAAATAGTTCTATAAACTTATCTGATTTATTGCAAAAGTCTCAGCAAGATTTGGTTGTGAAAGAAAGGGGAACATTATTAATCCAGTTTGCATTTGCAACCAACAGGGATAATATCCTGAAATTTTTCTTCCGAAATAGACTTAATACTTTTTATGGGGAAAGAGTATGTATCTTTCCAGATCTTATTAAAATTACTCAGATACGCAGGAAAAAATTCCTCTCTCATAGGAAAGAGGTATTTAGATAAAGGTGGATATTTTATGCTAAAATATCCATGCAGGTTATTGTTACAAAAAATGTTTTTGATAGCCGTTAAATCCATTTTGGAACACTGGACTGTCTTGGAGGCCCCCACGGCTACGTACTGGAGAATACGACTTCACCGTATGGCAACTTTTGAAATCCTAACAGCTCACCGCACGTCTTCTAAGGCATATGCTTACGGTATGTCGGTCTGGAGACCATATTTGACAGCACTACCCACTACAGCCCGGAACAACTTGTTGGCTCTGCGATGACTGCTAGGTGGATAGAACTCTTGATGGCGTTTGCCTGACTTGTGAGGCTCATCAGCACAGCCTTGATCTGCGGGAGTTAGTAAGGGGGGGGGGGGGACACACAGCTGATATTGTTCTTAGCTATAGTGTTGTTGTGGCACAGTTACCAAGGATGGTTGTTATGTGTTGTCATGATAGTTCTGTGCACCGTTCTTTTCATTAATGTTAAATGAATAAATAAAGATAATTAAAAAAAAAAATATCCATGCAGGTGCATTATTAAGTTAGATGGGGAAAACTATATGTTTACAGAGCCAGAGGGCCTTAGGGATCTCTTGGCAGGAAAATGTACAATTACAGGCTGTACAGAGATGGGCATGCCATCTACACCAAGGTGGTATGCACCAATTGCACTCAGATTAACTCTAACAGAGTTGGTCTTCAAGCCAGCTTTCGACATGTGTAGAAGACAGTAAAGAAGTTTTTTGGGGGAGTAGGAAAACTGATCTACTTACAACACACAGAAAACCACCTTCACTTCCATCCATAGGACTTTCTATAGGAAAGCCTTCTGAAAGCCACCAGGACCCAAGTCGCATCTTTCTAGAGATAGAGTGGTTGCACTATTAAGATCCAGGCTGTAGGCGACAGGGCCTGGAGGTTGGGATGTCGTAACCTGCCTCGATCCTGTGTAATGAGATCTGGGCAAGTCCCCAGCCTCATCGGCTTCCATATGGACATCTTCCTGAGCAGCGAAAACCAGGCTTGTCTCAGCCAATGAAGAGCTGTGAAAATCATAGCCCCTTTGTCAACAAGACACTTCAAGAGAGTCTTCGCTACCAACAGAGCTGGATAATACACATACCAGACAGCCTTGCGCCAAAGCTGGGCTAATGAGTCTGAGGCTGGCTTGCAGCATGGCCTCTACAAGGCGTTGCAAAGAGATCCACATAAGGGGTTCCCCAGAGGCATAAGATCTGATTAGCAGCCCCTTGGTACAGAGTCCATTCGAGGGGTCTGAAGGTGCAACAGTCTGTCCGCTATTACATTCTCTGTTCCAGCCAGGTACATAGACCTGAGCATCATCCTGTGACAAGAGGACTCATGACCAGATCTGGACTGCTTCCTGGCACAAGTAGTATGATCCCATACCTCCCTACTTGTTGACATACCACATTGCCACTTGGTTGTCGGTTTGAATCAGGACAATTTTGTTGGACAGCCAATCTCTGAATGGCCAGAGCATATCTCTTATCACGTGGAGCTCCAGAAAGTTGATTTGATGAAGACATTCCTGAGAGGACCATAGACCCTGAGTGCAAATACGTGAGCTCCCCAACCCAGGGTGGACACATCTGTGGTTATGACAATTTGGATAGGAGGACTTTGAAAGGAGATCCCTCATTCCAATTTTTAAATTATTCACCACCAGGACACAGAGTCCCGGAAAGACGAAGTGAATGGGATGCAATCCTGGAGTTCTGCGTTGCCTGATACCACTGCAACCTCAGGGTCCACTGAGCCTTTTGCATGTGTAAACATGCCAACGGAGTGACATGAACTGTTATGGCCATATAGTTCAACAGCCTCAACATGTGCCAAGCTGACACCTGCGGCTCTGCTGAATTCCCGCTGCGATCTTCATCAGGTTGCTGGTCTTTTGTTGAGGCAGGAAGGCCTTGGCCTGAGCTATGTCTATCAGGGCTCCAATAAAGTCCAAGTGAAGTGATGGGCTAAGATGGGATTTAGCATAGTTGATGACAAACCCTAGTGTCTCCAGCACTTGGATGATCAAGGGCATGGACTCGTTGGCCTCCACCTGAGAAGTGCTCTTGAC
Source organism: Rhinatrema bivittatum (assembly GCF_901001135.1). Lineage (NCBI taxonomy): Eukaryota > Metazoa > Chordata > Amphibia > Gymnophiona > Rhinatrematidae > Rhinatrema > Rhinatrema bivittatum. Next base: position 341,906,389 of record NC_042615.1, read on the forward strand.
GAGCCAAGCATCCAGATAGAAGAAAACATGAACTCCCAGCCTGCAAATGTGTACCACACCCATGGCCAGGCATTTCAAAAAGACATATGGGGCTGATGTGAGCCCAAATAGCAGCACGTGATACTGGAAGCTCTGTTTTCAAACCACGAATCTGAGATACTGCCAGTGACTTGGTAAGATCTTGATATGGGTGTAAGCGACTTTCAGATCCAGGGAGTATATAGTCAGTCCCCATTTTGCAAGAAAAGGATCAAAGTAACCAGGGAAACCATCTTGAACTTTTCCTTTTTGATTAATTTGTTCAAGGCCCTTAGTTCTAGGATTCGGAGTCCTACTGTTTTCTTTGTATCAGGAATAAGTACCAAGAGTAAAATCCCCGCACATCTTTGCACTGGTGAAACAGATTTGACCGCTCTAGCCATCAGACAGAGGAGAGCCCCACTACTAGTATCTCCTGGTGTGCTACTGAGGTCCTAGAACAGACTTGGGTAGAATTTGGTGGATATCCAATCAGTTCAATCGGTACCCTTAGCGGACAATGGGAAGAACTCACTGGTCTGAGGGTTACACTGGCAACCAGTTCAAAAAAAATGCAGCCTTCCCTGACAGCATATCCACTGCCCTGGGCATGGGCGACTGGGCTATGTTCCCTATAATGCAGTAAAAACCTCATCCCTGGAGTTGACCGAGGTGCCGGCTGGGGCTTCGGGGCTCTTCGTTGCAAGGAGCGGCCACGAGATCCTTGATGAGACTGATAGGAACAAGGAGACGGAGGATAATAATTCCTTGGACGAAAGGACTTCCTAGACCTGGACATCAATGACCTCCTGGATGAGTGTGGGTCCGGAGTGCTAATGGAGAGCTGCTGAAGGATCGCATGGTAGTCTCAGCCTGCATCCGTGACCTTATCTTCGAAGAGATTCTCCCCTGTACACAGTACTTCAGCAAGTCACTCTTGCACCTTTAGTCTGAGATCCAAGTCTCGCAACCATGCAAGCCTGCAGGTGTTGACTCCTGTTGCAGAAACCCTCGATGCAGCCTAAAAAACATTGTAGGTCGAATGGACCTCATGTTTTCTGTACTCCAGGCCCTCATGCACCAGTGATAGGAGGGGTGTCTTGCTGCTGCTGAGAAAAATACTTGGCAACATCCTGCACATACTGGCTCTTATAGAGCTGGTAGGCACTATGAGGGCAATAAGCATAGAACCCTGAACCAACTTCCTCCCAAGAGCATCCATTGCTCTGTGATCCTTCCCTGGGAGCACTGAGGAATGGATTCTAGAGTGCCTGGCCTTTTTGAGAGCAGATTCAATGACCATTGACTGGTGGGGTAGCTTGAGAGCCATTTGGATGAGATAGTGTCCTCCCCTCCTTCAGGAGGCAGTCTGAGGGGGTGTTCCCACATCCTCAACAGTAACTCCACAAGGATCTCATGTACTGGGACTAGCACAATATCCTTGGGAGGCTCCATGAACTGGAGGATATGTAGCATTTTGTGCCTGGTATCCTCTTCAGTAATCAAATGAAAAGGATGGCCTCTGCCACGAACTGAACAAAACCTGTGAAGGTGAGTTCCTCTGGCGAGACGTCATTCACCCTTCTGGAGGAGATGGATTTTGGAGGAGACCCTCCGAAGCATTGTCAGAGACCAAAGATGTATCAGCCCCCCCAGGGATAATAAGTGCCCTTGTCCCCATTGTCACTGACTGGGACGGGCCCTAGGACGCTCTTGCCGAGCAGGGCAGTCACCGATGGAACTGGATGTGGTGGCTCAGACATTATGGGAGCTTCCTCCTCCGAGGAACTGGCAATGACGACCGGATCAGCAGGAAACTGTGGTGCCCAGCAGGGCATCAATGCCACCCCAAGAACCATCGCTGGCTGGGTTGGTAACATCAATGAGCAAATCCAGGGATTCCAGTAGCAGATCGAGGAGCAAAGGTGCCGGTGCAGTCAGTACCGCAACACCAAGCCTGCACATTTGCCTTCTCAGTGGCCAGCTGCCCATATCTCTCCAATTCCTCCTCTAACATTGCTGATGCCAAAACAGGCTCGAAGCCAAGAGATGTAACCAGATCCGCCTCATAACCGAGAGAGGATCATTGGCTGGCATCGAGACCGATGGAGTCTGTGGAGCATCTTCAGCATCAATGGAGGACTAGCTGTCCTTGTCGCCAGGACGTTTCAAAGGCATCACAACAGAAACTGGTGTATAGACGGGAACGGATGCCAATGCTACCTCGACTTGCCGCGATGCTCGGCTCGGTCCTTCCCTGGTGTCAAGGGAGACAAACCAGACATTCTTGACTTAGAAGAGCTCAACAATGGCCAGTCTCCAATGTCTCTCTCTGCTGATAAGCTTAACAGAACGGAAGGCCCTGCTGATGTTGATGGCTTGGTGCTCATCAGTGCAGCTCCAAGGTCCTTCAATGCTGATGCCTCCGATACCAATGGATAGGTCTCCTCTGGCCTGAAGAGGTGCTTCATCTTGTCAAGCCAGATCTTTCATTCCTTTGGTGTCATCCTGGCACACTTGCTGTAACCCCAGATGTCATGCAATGCAGGACACACATCTATTATGGGGCGTCTGATAGACAAAATCCTTGTACACCTAGGGCACTGCTTAAATCCATAAGTAGACATGTCAAGAAATAAGAGGGATGCAAGATAAAAATCAATGGCAGCAATCATTCATGGTCAGTGGGCACAGAGCACACCGCCGCCATGGGGGTATCAGTAACAAAAATCTTACCGATAAATGTAAAAAAAAAACTATCTAGGATGCTAACAGGAGAGAGAACCAACGGGGATCCAGTATCGACCGAAAGAGGCAGCCAAAAAGAAATCACAGCTAAATTTTAGAAATAAGGCCAAACATTTGGCAAAAGTGACACTCTCACCCAACTGCGAGATGACAGGTTCCATGGAAGAGAAGAGACTGAAGGGGACCCCACGTAGACTTGTGGTATAATGCACGCCTGAGCAAGCTTAAAGGCTCAGTCAAAGAACTAGAAACTTTGACATAAGTTTTCCATGCCAGGCTTCATCCGATGTCACCCATGTATGAGGACTGCCCTCCTGCTTGTCCTCTGGGAATAAGAACCTTGAAATTCCTCAAGATTTATATATTGTAAGCTCCCTGATTTTATAGATAATTTTGTTATTAAAAAAAACTCAGAGAGATGGCTGGGCGATCGAAGCAATTAGAGATGGATAAGGTGTCCAACGCAGATGACAAGATGCCGCTGGAGACTAGGCTTATCTGAAGTGGTACTTAGAGAACTCACGAGTGCCATCACAGCTGCAGTCAATGATCAACTGCAAAAGCTACAATTGTCTGTTGATGAGCTAAGAGACAAAGTATTACATTATAATGCAATTTAATGGGACTAAATAAAGGCTCAATCCATGAGACCTTCTGGATTCCCTAGGTAACACAAACACAGAGAAAGAAACAATCTGGAAAATAAACTTGATGAGCTTGAAAATCACAGCCAAAACAACAACTTACATATTCTGCGAGTTCCTGAGTCACTGTAAGAACATAAGAACGTAAGAAAATGCCATACTGGGTCAGACCAAGGGTCCATCAAGCCCAGCATCCTGTTTCCAACAGTGGCCAATCCAGGCCATAAGAACCGGGCAAGTACCCAAAAACTAAGTCTATTCCATGTAACCATTGCTAATGGCAGTGGCTATTCTCTAAGTGAACTTAATAGCAGGTAATGGACTTCTCCTCCAAGAACTTATCCAATCCTTTTTTAAACACAGCTATACTAACTGCACTAACCACATCCTCTGGCAACAAATTCCAGAGTTTAATTGTGCGTTGAGTAAAAAAGAACTTTCTCCGATTAGTTTTAAATGTGCCCCATGCTAACTTCATGGAGTGTCCCCTAGTCTTTCTACTATCCGAAAGAGTAAATAACCGATTCACATCTACCTGTTCTAGACCTCTATCATATCCCCCCTCAGTCGTCTCTTCTCCAAGCTGAAAAGTCCTAACCTCTTTAGTCTTTCCTCATAGGGGAGTTGTTCCATTCCCCTTATCATTTTGGTAGCCCTTCTATGTACCTTCTCCATCGCAATTATATCTTTTTTGAGATGCGGCAACCAGAACTGTACACAGTATTCAAGGTGCGGTCTCACCATGGAGCGATACAGAGGCATTATGACATTTTCCGTTTTATTCACCATTCCCTTTCTAATAATTCCCAAAATTCTGTTTGCTTTTTTGACTGCCGCAGCACACTGTACTGACGATTTCAATGTGTTATCCACTATGACACCTAGATCTCTTTCTTGGGTTGTAGCACCTAATATGGAACCCAACATTGTGTAATATAGCATGGGTTATTTTTCCCTATATGCATCACCTTGCACTTATCCACATTAAGTTTCATCTGCCATTTGGATGCCCAATTTTCCAGCCTCACAAGCTCTTCCTGCAATTTATCACAATCTGCTTGTGATTTAACTACTCTGAACAATTTTGTGTCATCTGCAAATTTGATTATCTCACTCGTATTTCTTTCCAGATCATTTATAAATATATTGAAAAGTAAGGGTCCCAATACAGTTCCCTGAGGCACTCCACTGTCCACTCCCTTCCACTGAGAAAATTGTCCATGTAATCCTACTCTCTGTTTCATGGATTGCAAACTGGCTAAAAGACAGGAAAGGACATCGCCACCTATCCCATGACTTTTTACTTTTCCTAGAAGCCTCTCATGAGGAACTTTGTCAAACGCCTTCTGAAAATCCAAGTATACTATATCTACCGGTTCACCTTTATCCACATGTTTATTAACTCCTTCAAAAAAGTGAAGCAGATTTGTGAGGCAAGACTTGCCCTGGGTAAAGCCATGCTGACTTTGTTCCATTAAACCATGTCTTTCTATATGTTCTGTGATTTTGATGTTTAGAACACTTTCCACTATTTTTCCTGGCACTGAAGTCAGGCTAACCAGTCTGTAGTTTCCCGGATCGCCCCTGTAAGGTGAGATTCTGATTAAATTCTGTAAACCCTGGCTCCCTAGGAGCTGGTTCTTCAGTGTAAAGTAGGTCATGTCAAGTTATAGTTAAATACCTCAACAATACTGATGAAATGAAAATACTAATGGCCTATCGTAATTAAGAAGAACTAAAGAACGATAGCAACAAGCTTTTGATTTTCTTAAATTTTTCCAAGGTTCTAGCAAGCCGCAAAGAATTCACTCCTTATTACACCCAATTTTTTTTTATCACAAAAGAGTAACATTTTCACTGCAGTTTCCTGCCCATCTGAATGTTTTTTATAAATGACCAAGATGTTCATTTCGAGTTGGGAGGCAAAGGACTTTGTGGATAAGCTGCAACAGAATGTGTGATACTTTCACAACTTGTATTGGGGGATACAAAAATCCTATGAATAGATAGCTATCATTGCGCATACTTTGCTTTCAATGGATTACAGAACTCGCCTCAAATGGAAAGGTGTGTTGTGACTTGGTGTTATATTGCATTACCTATCTGAGTTTTAAGCTAGCAGTTCAATATTTAAAAAATGTATTCTCATCAACATTCTTCATACTCCCTGAGAAACTTTTAGCTCCTAATTTGGTTGGAGTACCTCCTTCTCCTTATTTAGATATCTCTGCCTTTCAGGAGCAATCTAGCTCTGAAACGGTTTGACAGCGCTACTCTTTAGTGATTTGTATCTAAAGAGTGGAAAAGGGTAACCAGTGGAGTGCCTCAGGGATCTGTACTTGGACCGGTGCTTTTCAATATATTTATAAATGATCTGGAAAGGAATACGATAAGTGAGGTTATCAAATTTGCAGATGATACAAAATGATTCACAGTAGTTAAATCACAAGCGGATTGTGATACATTACAGGAGGACCTTGCAAGACTGGAAGATTGGGCATCCAAATGGCAGATGAAATTTAATGTGGACAAGTGCAAGGTGTTGCATATAGGGAAAAATAACCCTCACTGTAGTTATATGATGTTAGCTTCCATATTAGGAGCTACCACCTAGGAAAAAGATCTAGGCATCATAGTGGATAATACTTTGAAATTGTCAGCTCAGTGTGCTGCAGCAGTCAAAAAAGCAAACAATGTAATGAATTATTAGGAAGGCAATGGTTAATAAAATAGAAAATGTCACAATGCCTCTGTATCGCTCCATGGTGAGACCGTACCTTGAATACTGTGTACAATTCTGGTTGCCGCATCTCAAAAAATATATAGTTGCGAGGGAGAAGGTACAGAGAAAGATGACCAAAATGATAAAGGGGATGGAACAGCTCCCCTATGAGGAACGGCTAAAGAGGTTAGGGCTGTTCAGCTTGAAGAAGAGACGGCTGAGGGGGGATAGGATAGAGGTCTTTAAAATAATGAGAGGTCTAGAATGGGTAAATGTGAATTGGTTATTTACTCTTTCGGATAATAGAAGTACTAGGGGGCACCCCATGAAGTTAGCAAGTAGCACATTTAAAATTAATAGGAGAAAATTATTTTTCACTCAATGTGCAATTAAGCTCTAGAATTTGTTGCCAGAGGATATGGTTAGTGCAGTTAGTGTAGCTGGGTTTAAAAAAGGTTTGGATAAGTTCTTGGAGGAGAAGTCCTTTAACTGCTATTAATCAAGTTGTCTTAGAGAATAGCCACTGCTATTGCTGGCATCAGTAGCATGAGAACTACTTAGTGTTTTGGTACTTGCCAGGTACTTGTAGCCTGGATTGGCCACTGTTGGAACAAGATTGCTGGGCTTGATGGACTCTTGGTCTGACCCAGTACGGCAATTTATGTTATGTTGTAAACTAGATGTAGGGTTTTTCTTTTGAAGAAGCCTAGAGTTTTAGCCTTAGGTGCATCATTTGTACTGAGGTTTCCCTGTAAGTGCATTCTTAAGAATCAAGGAATGCAATATATATTTTTGGATCCTATCCATTCGGAAAATTCTTTGCAAAACAGAACTACCCCTTTAGGTGTAATGCATGATCAGTCATAAGCTTTATAGGTCCTTATATAATTAGGTGGTGTTTTCTTTCTTTTCATTACTCTTAATTGCTTTTTGTTTCTCCCCAGATATGTGGTCCGTTTCTGGAGACAATTTATAGTGTGTTATATTACTTGTTGAAAATAATTTCCTAATATTCTTGACTATAATTGTTCTGACTTTTCTTTGAATCAAGGTATCGATGTATATTTTGGAAATATAAAGGGAAAAAAAAAGACAAGGTTGTTCTTTGTCTCTATTACTATATGTTTTGGCCTTCGAAACTTTGGCCATTAAATTGCTAAATTTGCCCATGTTTCAAGACATTTTTATTAAGAGAAAATAAATAAAACTCAGTTTCTTCGCAGATGACATGCTAGTCTTATGGAATCAAAATGTTCGGATCTTTTTTGGGTCTAAAAAATCAACTATGGTAAATTGGAGGTGTTTCCTTCAGACCCAACCTTACAAAACAGATGGCAGGGATTCTTTCCTTTAAAACAGACACTAGATAAAAGGCAATATTTGGGTATATAGCTGACCATACAGCACAAGACCTATACGACTATAATGTTAATGATACTCTATGGAAGTTGAAAGTCCTATTTAATAAATGCTTGTCACTCCCCTTAAATATATGACCATGTGAGTTGGTGAAGATAGTCATTCTGCCCAAAATATACTGCTTGCAGGCAATTCCCAAGTGACTAAGAAATTTAAAAGATTAGATCTTATAGAACTATGGTCTCTGCTTTTATCTGAGGTAACAAAAGGGATCGATTAAAATTGGATATCCTAATGGGAGATAAAAAGTTTGGAGGTTTAGCTGTACCTGATCTGCGATTATTTATCGTAGCCTCTCTTATTCACTATATTCAAGATTGGGTGTCACTGCACAAAAAGTCTGATAGCGAGGGACTACAGAAGAGTGGTCCTGACCCTTCAAGCTCACTAATATATTACATCTTCCTAGCGATGCTATGCATTTGCTGAATCTTTCCAAATTCTGGATCACAGCTTTTTGGAAAGCACGGAAATGGTGGAGGGAGAGAATGCACAAAGTGCTTTTTTTTTTTTTTATTAACAGGTAATAGAGATTTTCCTATTGCGCTTAATAGCTCAGTATTTTACTTATGGGGAAAGATGGAGCTTTATTTCTTTAATCATTTGATACACCCAGAATTGTACTGTCTATACATGTTTCAGCAGAGATCAATGGGAGATTCCTATAAATCATTTTTTGCCTATCTTCAGACTAGACATTACTGTTTAAAAACATGTCATGGAGACTTTAGCCAGATTACATTTTCTGAAGAAGTCGAAGCTTTCATTGAAACCTTACCTAAATTCAACAAAAATGGTATTTGATAATGTCTATCAAAAAACTGTTTAGTACGTTCCACTTACTTAAATTGGCGTCGCAGTGGAGCACAGATTTGGGGCTAGTATTGGGCTAGTATTAGATAATGACATCAGTGCCATCTTTATTGCAGTCTATCGGTATTTACTACTTGCTAACCTTAGAGAAATCGAGTATAAAATACTATTTCACATTTATATTACGAGAGCAATGGATGCTAAGATGTGTTTATGGGACTCTGATATTTGTTTAAAATGTAATTATTGTACTGGTAACTTATGCCACATGTTACTCAGTGTCATAAATTGCAAGCCTTTTGGAACCAAGTGATGACACTGATAGAAAAAAATGCTGGGAAAATCTATAAACAGACTGTAAATTGTTTTTTGGGTTTTTTTTACATCTAATAAAGAGTCATTATTCTTCATAATGGTGGCAAATGATTTATTGTTGTTTCAACATCATTGGCAAAGAAATGATTCTCTCTCCTTGGCATAATGATGAATTACTCACTACTGGATCTTGAAAAATGGCAATGTAAAAGCATGCAGCCATAGAATCACTACGGTGGAAGGAATTATTTGATCAAAAGGGGGAGGGGGGCATGGGTAGTTAAAGTTCAAGTGTAAGCTTGCTTGAAAAGCCAGGTCTTGAGGTTCTGCTTAAATTTCTTAGGGCATTGTTCCTGGCGAAGGCTAGGCGGCATTTTATTCCAAAGTGTAGGACCTGTTATGGAGAGGGCGTGGTCCGCGGTGCATTTGAGTTTTACGGCCTTGTGGGAGGGAGTGTAGGGTTGCCAACTGTTGGGTTCTGGTGGGTCTGCTCTGGGTGCAAAACTGGAGGTGCTCATTGAGCCAGGGCATGTTTTTTTTTGGTGTGCAGGGATTTGTGGATGATATTGAGAGTCTTCAACAGTGTTCTGGAAAGACATTTATAAACCAATCTGCTATATGGACTTTTAACACAGACAGATTCTCACACTAGTAAATTAGAGTGTATATATGTGCTAATTATTATTTAAAATACTTTATAGCATGTGATAATTAAAAGAATAAAATATTGTTTTCTAATAAAAGGTAATGTATTTTGTTTAATTAAAACATAACAGTGTTTGTTACAATTCCATACTTACACACAGACACACACACAGTGTTGCGTTAAGATACATCCAGTCAGAGCCAGTTTTAGACATACTAGGGCCCAAGGCCGCAACTTGGGAAGGGGGCACGCAATCCCAGGTCCTCTCGCTCCTATTTCTCCCTGCCATAGCCCCTTTCTTAATTCTCTTCCCCATCCACTCCCCTCCCATCCTTGAACACCACCTACTTATCCTCTTCTCAGTCCTTTCCCTCATAATTCCCCTTTAATGGCCCCATTCTCTATTACCTCCCTCCTACTTCTTCACCCATGGCCCCTTCCTGGGTTCTCTTATTCCCATTCTATGGCCCTTTTAACTGCCTATCTGCCCCTCCCCCACCAAGGCCCCTCTTATTCCTATCCTTCCTTCCCACCTCACCAGCCTTTTCCAAGCTCCTCTACCACCCTGCTCATGGTGCCTTCCTAGCTCATCTTCTTCCTCCCTTTCCCAATGGCCCTCTCCATCCTATTAGATCCCCTCACAAAGATCTTCTCTCCCTCCTGCTGCTCCCTCTGGATAGTCTCTTCTTGGATCCTCTCACGCCTCCATAGTTCCTTCCCACCACCCACCCTCAAACAGCCCTCACCTAATTTGGCTGGTTGGAACGAAAGAAGATTGTTAGGCTGCAGCACAATAGGAAGGAAAACCAGAACAGGGCCTGAGAGCCAATGAGTACTTACAGGCCCTGTCCCTTGAACAGATTTCAGCAGTAAAAGGACGTACATGCAGGAAGAGATGGTAAAGATATCCTAGGGTCTGTGAGCTCACACCGGTTCATAGGCTTTGTATTGATTTTCCTTTCTTATGCTGCCACTTGGAGATCTCTACCAGACATTTCCAGCCCTGAGCTGTGCTTCTTTCAACTCTGAGCAGGTATGTGGGGGTCCCTTATTATCCCCCACCCTTCTCCTCACCAACATTGGCCCTGTATTCAGTACATCTGAGGGAATGGCAGAGTGTGATTTGATAGCAAACTGCCAAAAGCATCATAGTTCCTTCCCAAAGTCTGGTATTCAAATTACCCCAGGCTATAGAGCAAATTCATACAAACACACATTGCATGATTATTCACTGCAGACACCCTGAAAACTGTATCTAACTTGCCAGCAAACAGAGGAAGCACTGAGGGGCCGATGCAATATAAAGCATGGAAAGCGGGCGTCGAAAAGTCAGCGCCCGCTTTCCTTATGCGCGCATGGCGCCCACAAGGGTGAAGTCATGCAATACCAAAATTAGGGGGTTGTGCTAGGGTCGCTTACTAATGCGACCCTGCTGCGGCTGCCGGTTATGAAGACCGATGCCAGTAAACTCGGCGTCAGTTTTCATAACCGGCCACCTGCCAATAATGAAAATGGCCGCCGATATTGGCTCCAGGCAGGCATTAATAGCTGAGCGATAAATGTCCATCTGAGACGCACATTTATTTTTTTGCATGCGGAGTGAATGAGTAATAGCCTCATTCACATGCATTTGCATGTGATGAGCGCTATTACATTCACTCCGCATCCGACGCGGGTTAAATAAGCGCTAATCCACCCCCTAATGCAATAAGGGGATTAGTGCCTATTTAACCCGCGTTGGAGTGTGGGTTATACAGTGCACTTGGCCCCTGAGTGAGAAAGACTATTTAAATATACAAACAAACCCTAAAAGGTTTGAACAAGCAGGCAATCATATTTAAAGAGCCACTAAGCAGCTCCTGGTCTTGGGGGTTGAGTAACACTGCAGTACTGCACATATGTATGCCTTCATGTGAATAGTAGGGAAGACTTCACAGTTATTATAAAATAATGAACTACCAGAACAGAGAAATTACTGCACATTTGTGAATAAAAGTAGCTTTAAAGCCTATCCATAGCTCAGATTGTATTGCTGTGGTCTACAGCATAGGTGATCTAGGCTGAAATCCCAAACTGCTACGGCTAGCTGGGCCTTCACCCACCACAAAGGTGGTGAGCTTAGGTCCAGAGCTGCTGCTACAATGGTGGCCTCTGCCAATCACCTAACAGACACCCCCGCTCCAGCCCTCGGGCCAGTGAGAGTCTCCTGTGCTTTCTATGCATGCTACCTGGGGAAAGGGAAGTGGCAGAGACAACAAAAGAAGAAAAAGTGGAGAAAAGGGGGTAGTGAAATAGCTTTATAATATAAAAATAAAAAATAAAAAAAACATTCTTTATTCTGTCCAAATCTATCCAAATAGCTTTCATGGATACTAAAAGCATATTTTCTTGATTCCCATTTATGCTAAAATTTTGGAGGGAGGCAAGGGGATTGTCTTTCACTTGTTAGTATTCAGTCTCTGCTCATACACTTTAGGCTAATTATACTCCAGCAATAGTGATTTCAGACAAAACACTGGAAAGCCAGAGGGAAAAAAAATTTCTAAGGATATGTCATCAGGTGGGCTAAGGGACTTGCAAAAATTATTTGTATTACATTTGCAAGAATAAGCAAAGTTCATTTTACCCCTCATCAGAAAAGCTGCTTGCTACTTACATTTCAATCTTGGTTAACATTAAGCTTTTCCAAAAAAAAAAAAAAAAACCACAACTGAAAATGCTCAGTCCATTCACTGTTCAAGTTTAGATAACCTACTATGCTCCTGGAATAAAATTAAAAAAAATAAATAAAAACATTTAAACTCAAAGACTAACACATTCCTATATGCTGAAAATGCCATGTGAAGCACTTCTAAGCTATAAACGTTTACATCCTCACTATCAACCCCCAAACACCTGCCAACAAAATTACTCCTAAATGCACCAGCAACTGCTAACCAGTAGTGGCACAGCTGGGGTTCCTCGGCAAACCCTTTTACCTGCACTGTCTTCAGCTGCTGGGTCTGCAGCACAGATGACTTGGCAGCAGTACTGATCAGCTGACTTCCAGGCGTCAGGGTCGAAACACCAATGACAGGTTTAACCTCTGATCTCCCTCCAATGGTAACAACCTTGATCTGCTGTGAAGGCAACTTAGTATCGCCAGGCTGGGTCAGGGCTGTAGCTTTCTGTGTAAGGGGAAGTTGGCTCTGTGGTAATGTCAAGACAATTGGATGGCCAGACTTCCCCAAAGTTGTTACAATCAGTTTTTGACCCTCCTGTTTCACAACTGGACTTCCAGGCTTAAGGTCAGATGGCTGAGGCACCTTATTCAAAATGATCTGATTGGCCGATAGACTCACAGGCATTTGAACACTAAGTTTATGGAGGCCACCTTGAAAGGCAGTGGCTACAGAAGTGGAGGATTCAGGTTTAGAGCCTGTGGCAATTGCTGTAACTTGACTAGCATGATTTCTAGTCATGGCAACTGGCTCTGCAGTTGTTGATATGGTTGAAGAATCATTGGTTTGGTTTACATCTACTATTTCCTCTAGCTCTGTTTCCATGGGAATAGATTCACCCACAGGTGACGCCACGGTGACTGCCTCAATGCTGTCATCATCCCCCAGAGCTATCTCTGTGTCCATTATCTCCTCTGGAAGTAAGCTGTTCACCTCTGCTGACACCACCTCCATGTTAAGTCTTCTGGCACCAGGTCAACCACAAGGCACTGCAACAAGATTTTAAAACCAGGTTATGCATTACCAATTTTCTACCTTCTATATTATAGTAAAAGTCATTGGACCAAGCTGTGGCTCCTAAATTAATTAACTTCAATTATAATTCCTCCTACACAAACATATAAACAATGAGAATGTCAAGAGAAAAATACTTTGTCTGAGGTCTTCTCCCTATCTCCCCAACTAAAATTCCTTTGTGTCTTTTGTATTTCATGATTGCTTCGGTTTTGTCACTGTTTTAGCTCCTATTACAAAATATCATTACTTCATAGTATATTTATAAAAATGAGTAAGACAGAGAGAGATGGAGTACACCAAGCATAGTGCCACCTGCTACATAAAAAAGTCCTGTGCGCTTTGCATAATAAAAATTAAATTCATATACTGTAAATGAGTCATTCCTAAATTTGATCCTTGAACTCCTAAACAGGTCTAGTTTTCAGGATATCCACAATAAATATGTAGAAGATGTGTTAGCAAATGTTTGTTAGATTACAGTTCTCAGCTCAGATCACCCAATCAGGATAACCAAAATTAATATACATGAGGACAAGGCACACATTAACTTCACTCTTTGACGTAATGTATGCAAATTAAAGATGTGCATTTGTTTCAGTAGTTTATGTATGCACATTTTTTGCACACATAAAATGATTCAATTTTATGCTTGAAAAATGACATTTGAGCACAAACTACCAAAACTTAACAAAAATGAAGTGGAGTTAGCTTGTCTAGCTCCACGCTGGTAACTGAAGTAAAGTGAGCGGTAGGGGTTAAAAAAGATGAGTTGAAAAGGTCGATGCAGGGATAAAGGGGGGGGTAGGGTGAAGTTAGCCAATAGAAGAGACGTATTTTGAATGGGGAGACAGGGATTGGTGGAAGGGGGAGGATATAAAGGGAAAGCGGTTTCGCGCCTCAGGCTGAGAGGAACGGCTGAGGCAGCTGGCAGAGGCTTTTTCTTGATAGGGAGCAGCATTGAGGCAAATTATAGTAGGTACCTTGTTAAAGAAAAATAAATAATACCTATAGGAGATATCAAGCACTATTATCAGAGTTCCGACGCTAGTATAATTGCAGTGGGGGACTGTCTTCGTTGCGTTTTAAAACATAAAAAAAAAATAATAAAAATAAGTAAAAGAAATATAGTGTTTTTTAGCTTATATCACAAATTTTCCTTTTCCTGCGCCGGAACCCCCCCCTCAGCGAGTACGCCTAAGAAGGCTCCTGCCCGCGGCCGGCCCCTTCCCCGGCCTCCCAGAGCTCACCCCCCTGCCGTTGCGCCTGCCGCCTCAGCCCTCCTCTTCCAGACCGCGCGCGCCCCCCCGCCCCCTTCACCCGCCCCCGCGAGCGCCGCTTACTTTCCTGGCCCCTCCGCGTCCTGTTTTTGTCGGGCCGTCTGCCACTCTCCCAGAAAGTTTGCTGGAGGCCGCGGCCGCCGATTCCGGTGAGAGCGGCCCTGAGCCCGATGACGTCGATGATGACGTCGGCGCTGACGCCGCGGACGTGCCTCCGCCCCCTGCGGCCGCAGTGAGCGAGGACATAGCGGAGGTGTCCCTGAACGCCTCCTCTTTGTCTTTTAGTTTTTTGGACCCGGGCGAGCCTTCCTGCCCCCCGGACAGGCAAGCGGATGGGGTGGCCGTCGCTCCAGCGCCAAGCCCCGTGCGAGCGACGCCTTCGCGTGCCTTAGGGGCGGGGCAATCGCCGGTTCGCCCTGTGATGGCGTCCCAGGCTACCCCGCGGAATCAATTAGCGAGCAGGGGGAGGGGGAGAGCTCGGGGCGTTGCGGGAGGGTGGCGGGGCAGGTGTGCTCAGGGGGCGACAGAATCCTTGCCCCGTCGGGCGCCCAGAATTAACCCGAGGAGCATGGGAAGGGCGGCCAGAAGATCAGCGTTGTCCAGGTTGGGGGAGGGGGCTTACCTCCCAAGCCCGTTCCCGGGAGCGGATCTCAAGGAGCGTCTGGGGAGAAGTGTGGGGGTTGGAATACAAGGACAGGAGGGCAAGGAAGTTAGGAGTAGATTGGGAGGGTCGTCTGAGGACAGCAAGGTAGGGGATGTTCCGTATGGGTGGCAGGGGTTAGGGATCCAAGGTGATTTTAATAGGTATGAAGGTCAGGATTTTGGGGGATGGTTGGCATGGGAACAGAATAGCTTGGGGAATAGGGCGCAGGTGCCCAGCAGTGGTCCGGTGGGTCTAGCAGCAAGGAGTGGTTCAGAGGGCCCGTCGTTTAAGGTTAATATTAGTAGTGGGGGAAATAGGGAGGTGCAGGGTTGGTGTGGGACAGGGCCTAGTAAATGGAAAGGAAGGGAGGTATTTTGTCTTTCAGAGACGGAGGAAGATGCAAGGCCGGGGACATCGCGGCAAGAAGCATGGAGGGACAGGGACTTCGAAGACGACAAAGCGGGACGAGGTTCAGGCCGGAGAGGGGAAGTCGGGATACAATTGCTCAGCGAGTGGGGGTGGCAGCACAAGGTTCAGGTGAGGCATTAAAAAGGAAAAAGTCTAGCAAGGGGAAGGCAAAGAAGAAAAAGGTGATGGTTTCGAGTAGTTCGTCTGATAGTGACTCTGACTCGGAGGAGTCTTCGGAGTCAGGTCCGAAATATCCTGCAGTGTTGGCAGAAGGGCCATTACATGGGGCAGGGCAGTCCGCGTGTGCGACATTAGAGGAGCTATGGGAGGGAGTTCCTAGGAAAATGCGGAGACGGATTCGTAAGAGAAGATATGTGAATATTTTTAGGTTATTGGAATTTTATTTTTTATTTCAAATTTTTTTATATACCGGCATTCGAGACAGCAGTCACATCATGCTGGTTCACATAAAACAGGGGTGCATAGAAAACATAACTATAACAAAGGTGCTGAAAAGGCAGTTACATATAACAGGGTGATAAGAACTTGGATGAGAAGGAAGAGAAAGGATATGTTATTAAATTACATATGTAAAACAATAGAATGGATAACCAAGGTGTAGTTGGAGATTAGTAGACTATGTTGGCGTCCGGGAAGGCTTGTAAAGTATTGGAAGGGAGGAGAGGTGTGAAGAAGAGTAAAAAGAAGGACAAAAAGAAACAAAATAAGTCAGGTGGGGTTAAAGTTGCGAAGAATATAGTTAATTGGGTGAGGGGATTCTTAAGGTTAGCAAGTGCAGTGGGACATTACGACTCTTCACAGTATGGGGCTTTATTAGCATATGCTGATAGCATATTGGGAGCGTTCCGGGATTACGAAGGTTGGGCCTGGCTCAACTATGACGAGAAATTCCGGGACAAGATGGCGGGGAATAGAGCAATGTTGTGGGGATCGCAAGATATTAATTTGTGGTTAACACAAATGTCCTATAAGGGTGTGAGGGGACAGAAGGCAGTTGGTGTGGGGAATAGTGGCGGTAGCGAGGTTAAGGGGTTTCGAGGTATTAGCGAGGCAGGGCAGTCCTTTCGGACGGGGGGATTGGCAGGGAAGGGATTGCAGGGAGTTAGGCCTAAAGGGGGAGGGAATGACATGTGCTGGAGATTTAATAGGGCAGCCTGCTTATTCCCAGACTGCAAGTTCAGACACATGTGTGCTACCTGCGGAGGAGCTCATTCTGCACTCAAATGCGGACAAGCTAGTGGGTTACCAGGAAAAAGCGGAAAAATTTGAGGGTTTGAATGAGGTGGCCATTTCTCCGGTATCGTTGACTGCGATGAGGCCATGGTTGGCTAAGTATCCCAAGGGTAACGTTGGGCAATTCTTATGGGAGGGGTTTAAGGAAGGTTTTGTGATCCCATTTGCGGGTTCAAGTCGTGGGGGGAGGGGTAGGAATGCTAGGTCTGCCAGAACATATGCTGAGATAGTTCGGGATAAAATAGGGACGGAAATTAGGTTAGGGAGAGTGGCGGGGCCGTTCGAGTCGCAGCCATACGTCGATATGTACCTATCTCCTGTAGCAGTGATACCGAAGGAGGGGGGTAAGTTCAGGTTTATATTAAATTTGTCTCATCCTAGAGGCTCCTCGGTGAATGATCAGATACCACGGGAATTTTGTTCTGTGCGATACGCCTCGTTTGATGAAGCAGTGAGCCAGGTTCAGTCTGCAGGAAAAGGGGCGCTATTAGCGAAAGCAGATATCGAATCGGCGTTTCGATTGCTCCCCATTCACCCGAGCTGCTTTCCATTGTTGGGTTTTCAGTTTGAGGGCAAACATTATATAGATAAATGTTTACCGATGGGATGTGCAGTGTCGTGCGCTTTTTTCGATGCGTTCAGCACTTTCTTGCATTGGGTAGTCGAACAAAGTAATGGGTTGGGCAGCATTGTACCTTATTTAGATGATTTTTTATTTGTGGGGCCCGTTAAGTCGGACATTTGTAAAAGGCAGTTAGGGGGTTTCTTGCAGGTAGCGAACAAGTTTGGGGTACCGGTAGCAGAGAAGAAGACTGAAGGGCCTGTATCGAGTTTGGTATTTTTGGGAATTGAGCTTGATTCCGTGGCAATGGAAGCTCGCTTACCGGAAGAAAAGGTGCGGAGATTACACAGTTTAGTCACGAGAGTAGCAAGGGCAAAAAAGGTTACACTACGTGAAATGCAGTCACTGATAGGGGCATTGAACTTCGCTTGTAGAGTGATCCCAATGGGTAGAGCATTTATTAGGCGGCTATCGGGTAGTACAGCGGGTATACGTGCTAGTCACCATTTCATCAGGGTGACGCGGAAGGTAAAGGAGGAATTAAGGGTTTGGGAGGAATTTCTACAGACATTCAACGGGGTATGTATTATGCAAAGCGGGGAGGTAACCAACGGGGAGTTAGAATTATTTACAGACGCAGCGGGTGGAGTAGGCTTTGGAGCCTATTTTCAAGGGCGCTGGTGCGCTGCAAAATGGCCGGCAGAGTGGCAGGCGGATGGGTTGCTCGAGAACATAAATTTTCTGGAACTATTCCCCATTGTAGTGGCGCTCTGTATATGGGGAAAATGGTTAGTTAATAAGAAAGTCTTGTTCTGGTGTGATAACTTGGGCGTCATTCAAGTTATTAACCGATTGTCCGCAAAATGTCCCAGAGTGTCGGAATTGAGGGAATTAGTTTTCCAATGTTTGACCTTGAATGTCACTATTAGAGCGAGGTATGTGCCGGGGGAGCAGAATGTAATAGCGGATGCACTCTCTCGTTTTAAGTGGCAGGAATTCAGAGCACTAGCGCCGGGAGCACGGTCCGAAGGGGAGCAGTTCCCAGAGCACATGTGGAGGCTGGGAAGGTTTCCGCGTGGACGTTGATCGAGAAGTCGTTGGCGCCAGCCACTTGGAAAACGTATCAGAGAGGATGTGGAGTGATAAGTCAGTATTTGGAAGGAAGGGGATGGAAGGGAGGTCCGGTACAAGATAAGGGGATGGTGGAATTTGTGTTATGGGCAAAGGCCAAGGGATATTCGGTGGCAGTAGTGCATTCATATTTGGCGGGTTTTTCATTTTTTCAGAAGTTGAAGGGATGGGGGAATCCCGGAGGGAGTTTTCTCTTACAACGGGTGTTAAGAGGGTGGAAAAGGGAGAAGGGATGGTCGCCTGATAAGAGACTCCCTATTCGTTATGAAGATTTGGGAGTGTTGGTAGGCAGTTTGCCGGCGGTTTGTGTGTCTAGTTATGAAGCGCTCCTATTTCAGTCCGCGTTTGTGTAAGCATTTTTTGGCGCTATGCGGGTGAATGAGTTGGTTGCCACATCTAAATGGAGCGATTCTGGAACGGGCTTGTTATCAGAGAATGTGTGGATTTGTCATAAGTACGTGACGATTTGCATTCATCGTTCTAAGGTGGACCAGTTAGGAAAAGGGCAAGTAGTAACATTAGTTCCAGCGGTGGATGAACTGGTGTGCCCCATACAGAGTCTGCAGCGCTTTGTGGCAGTAAGGCCTTGGAAGGGCGGTTTACTGTTGTTACACCAGGATGGTTCGCCGGTTACGGTTTACCAGTTTGTACAAGTTTTGAAAAAAGTGTTGCGGTTTGTGGGATGGGATGAACAGAGGTATACTTCCCATTCGTTTAGGATTGAGGCGGCGACATCAGCGGCAGAGAGGGGTCTTACCATCGGCGGCAGAGAGGGGTCTTACCAGCAGTGCCATACAATCGATAGGGCGCTGGAAGTCCAATGCATTTTTGACATATGTCCGGAAAGATCAATAAGTGGCGTTCAAAAAAAAAAAAAAAAAAAGAAAAATCAGTACTGAGGGCTGGTATTAATATTGATGTGTTTCTTGCAGAGAGGAGAAAGAGTCAGGGGGAGTGTGAATGGGCCTGGGTAGTGGGCCATTCCTTTATTCATTGGGCGCAACATAGAGCTGAACGGCGACCTTATGGAACACATTTGGAGTTGGACAGACGGCACTGGAATGTCAGATGGCTCAGTCGTCGGGGGATGACATGGGATGGACTGTTACCTTTCTTAAAAAACTGCGTGCTGGAGCTGAAGATGCCGAAATTGTTGTTAATACATTTGGGGGGCAATGATATTGGACGGGGGGCATGCAAGGACTTGACTGCAAAAATCAAGAAGGACTTCAGTACATTGTTCAACGTGATGCCTGAAACGAAATTGGGGTGGTCTGATATCATTTTGAGGATAAAATTTCTGGGAATACCGTTATGGTGCAAGAGTGTGAAGAAGATGAACAAGCAAATTGGGAAATGGGTGGTACAGCAAGGGGGGTTTTGGGTACGACATGAATGGGCCTGGGAGGTGATTCCGGGTTTCTTCCGGGCAGATGGGGTGCATTTATCTGATATAGGCATCGATCTGTTTAATAATGACATACAGGAGGGTTTGGAACAAATGATAATTACACAGGAGGCCGCAGTGGGGGGGGGAACAATGATAAGGGAATCATCATTGTTCCTATGGCGGGAAACCCGAGCCCATAAGGTTTTGAATTTATGTTATGATTAAAAGTTGGAAGAAGGGGGGAATCTCGTGTGGTGCGGGGGGGCTGCTACACGAGATTGACAATGAGCAGGAGGGGGGCCGATGCTCAGAGGATTGTATCAAGCTCTACCACTGGAAGAGGTGGGGGGCACAATTAAAATGTGTAAAAATGGGGTATGTATTGTATGAATTGGTTGAGGGCTCGGGCAGGGTTAATAAACTGCGGCCTTTATTGTTCCAAACAAAGATTCCTGTCATTTGTGAAGGGGAAAGGGGAGACAGAAGGGAGAAAAGGGGTGGGGGGGAAGGACATCAAGCGAATCTGATATCTTCCAGTTACTAAAAAGACAAACCAAAATAAGGCAAAATAAAGCAAAATGAATGAAAAACACAAAAATGTATTTGCATTAGGGATGTGCACACACATCTCATGCATATTCATTGTGATTACCTTGAAAATGACAATGAATATGCATACAGAAGGCATGAAAATTGGGTTGAGAACATTTACTATAAAGGGTTAATTATGGTACATATTTTGGTTACCCTGACCTCCAGATCTACTGAGGAATTTTTGTGGGATTTGGGCATTTCAATATCAAGGATGCTACTGTAATAAAAATGCAAATCCCAGTTTACCAAAGACTTCCTGACATTTTATATTCATTAGAAAAACCTTAAGTTCTGGCAAAGTAGCAGTTCTGTATAGGTAGTTCTGATAGTATGCACAGGACTGTATATTAATAGAACGATACAATTAATGAGTAGCACAAATCCTGTGGTATACTAGAGAAGAGAATGTCTTACCCCAAGGGTTTATAAGTTACAACTTACCTTATAACTCTTCATTTGCATGTGCTAAATCCTTCCATTGCCTAAGCCTTTATAAAGGTGTAATTAGGGCAAAAATTGGAGCTTAGGTCAACATTTTTGTTAAAATGACCTTCTGAGGGACAAGAGGAAAACCTTAGGGTGTTACCTTATATTGCTAGTAAAGGAGATGCCATATTTTAAACAGGCAACACATGTGTAAGATACACACACTCACTGAACAGATTTTCATGAAATCTTGGAATACCTTTCCGGAATACCTACTACGACAACCTTTTTCATATTTGCATAAAGGTTCTATTAATATTCATGATACACAGTCTCACTAACTTAAGCCTCCTGGTTAAAGATACCGGAGAGTCCTGACAAAATGACTGGTCCATTTGTGTCCTCAATGCACAAGTCACAGAACTAAGAAAGACACTGTGGGAGAGAAGACTAATCATCCTGCCTCACAATATGCTGTTATTATCAATGCCACTGAAGGTAGAGTCTATATTTTCTCCTAATATCAATGTTCCATCCACTCAATGAGAAAATAATTGATTAAACAATATCATTCAATTTTTTAATGTTATGTCAACCACTTTACAAAATTCATAACAAGCCTGACTATACAATAAAATCTAACTCACACATACCATCACACATTCATACTTCATTAAAAAATACAAAATCTCAGAAATATAAAATATCTGAAATATGTAAACATGGACCATATTATGAGTGAACATACCAAAGATTGATTTAACTCAATTTCTACACAAAATCCTCACTACATATATTGTTCCCATATACTTTTAAAAATTCTTCTATAATATAATCCCAATTTTTCTACAGTGTTCTCCTATAGCAACTCTTCTGTCAATGACATTTTTATGCCATGTTCTCCAATGAAAGCTGTACTGCAATGTCATTCCTCTAGAGTACTCTCCTGTGAAGACTCTTCTATCATGTCATCCGACAAATAATTCTTTGTTTTGCCCTCCATTAAACGGGCTTCTTCAGGAACATATTCGATATGACGCCACTATAACAAACTAAACTACATTAACCAAAAACTATCACTTACACCAAAAGATAATTCAAAACAACACACACATATACATACACACAACCACGTTTACCTCAACCTTCCTTACATAGACTATCTTCTTTTACCGATTCCAAACATCTTACTATTTTTATGAACACTGAGTTTTCAGACTCTCTGCACTTAAAATTTGTCTGATATCCTATAGATCACTAAAAAATACAAAAAAATTAATAAATCACCTATTTCAAATCGAAATTTTAAACCTTAGACTAAACCATATATTAAACACAACCTTCCGCAAATCATAAACACTGCTTACCATCCCGCCGGAAGTAGGAAACATCACGTATACAGAATTACGTAACATAGACCTCTCAACACAGGGATTATTTATATAGCTCATGTAGAGCTCACGAACATTTAATTGTAATCATTTTACAACACTTAAATGATCAACAATAATATTCCTACTAGTCTACATCGCCAATCTAAACAATTCTAGGATAATTTATATAGCTCATATGGACCTCACAAACATTTAATTTAAATCACTTTATAACGCTTAAATAATCAACCAAAAATATTCCTTCTGACCTGCACCATCAATTTAGACAACTCTAGACCCAATAATGGTCTCACATGCCCCCGATAACCTCAATCATTAATTAATAAACTAACCTACATCTCCCAAACAGATATTAAATGGGCCGCGCTGCTCAAAAAGGCTTTAAAGCCAGCCTACTTATCAAAAACTCATTAATTTGTTCCTAAGCCCAAACTATATCAAATGTGACATTGTTAATGGACCTAACAATAAAAGCTGACATCTTTCATAAGAAAGTCGATCACTCAATAGGACCGTTAAGACTCAGAGACATCGTTCTCCATGCAAAAATAAAATGCTGCTCTAATTGCCTCAATGCTAAATATAAATCCCCTCCATTTTTCAATTGTAACCTCTGTACTACAAAAAATTTCAAGTCCTCCAAAGAATGATGTTTCTCAACTCAATGGTCAACTAGACTTCCTAGATCTAATGTGGCTCTTATGTTCAATAATCCTACTTTTAATGGAATGCAGTTTGTCCTATATAAATAAGACCACATGGGCAATTTATCGCATATATCACGTATATAATTTTGATACCTTATAAGCCCATTTTAAATTAGGGTGATTAAACGTCTACAAGCTTAAGACATGTGGACACACAGAACATGTGCCACATGCCCCCTGTCCTCTCTGTGTATCTATTATATCTACTGCATCCTTTCAACAAGTTAAATATTCCTGTAAATTTTATGGCAAAAACAGGCGGTTCCGTGAAGTTATTCAAAGGGGATAACAAATGCCAATACTTTAACACAATTTCTTTAATAGAAGATGTCCTAGTAGAATAGGGAATAGAGCAGATAATTCTAGAGGGCTCTGATTTATCAGACTTCACTAAAATATTTTCTGTTAGCATATAGAGCCCTCTTTTATCGAGAATATACCCGGGCCATAAATTTCTCTTTAAGAATCTGCGCTTGAAACTTATATTCCTCTACAGTTGAACATATTAGTCTAAATCTTAAAAATTGGCCAATAGGAAATTTATTTTTTTTAATTTAACGGGATGAAAGCTTGAATTATGCAGTAAGGTATTTTTATCTACCGACTTCCGATGAACTGCCGTCACTAAGTTTCATGTATATATATATATAGACATATCCAAAAATGAAATTGATACTTTGTCATACATCACTGTAAAACCTAAGTTACTATCCCTAGAATTTTATCATTTCAATAAATGTATCCAAATCCCTACTACTGCCCTTCCATAACGTTTCCAAAAGATGACTTTTTCAAATAGGTTAGTGTTATACACAAATCTCTCTTCAAAAAGAGCGACATAAAGACAAGCCACTGTAGGAGCCATAGAGGATCCCATGGGGATCCCTTTGATCTATAAAAAAAAAAAATATATATATATATATATATATATATATATATATATATATATATATATATATCCCGTGTTTTATACGAGAAAAAATTGTTAGTTAAGGTGACATCGGCAATTTTTAACACAAAATCCCATCTCTTCTAAGACATCTCAATATTGTCAGTGGTTCTATTAATGATATGCAACACTTCTTTTTGCGGGATATTTGTATTCAACGACGCAATGTCAACTGTAACTAAAATCCACTCGGGTTCCACTGGAGGCAAAGCAGAAAGTTGATTGATAAAATCCATCAAATCTTTCACATGAGAAGGGATTAGTGTCGCTATGGGTTGCAAGGTATGGTCAATAAATTTGGCTAAGGGTTCTAACACAGAACCAATAACAGATACAATGGGCCTGCCTGAAGGATTAACCAAACACTTATGAATTTTAAGTATGATATAAAAAGTAGGGTGTTTTCAGATGAGTAGTATGTAAAAAATTAAATTCTCTAGGGTTGATGATCTTATCCCTCAATGCCTGATCTAATATTACTTTCACCTCCCTATGTAGACTGGGAGTTGGGTCCTCTGTTATTTCCTTATAAAACTCCATGTCATTAAGCTGTCTAAATGTTTCCCCATCATAATAAACATCATCAACTAGTGATCTATAGTATATCAGCCAGACAAATTTTAGTGCAGAGAGTCGGAAGGCTCAGCGTTCATAAAAATAGTAAGATGGTTGTAATTGGTAAATGAGTCTATATAAGGAAGGTTGGTGTTTTGAATAATTTTTTGGTTTGGTTGAAGTAATTTATGTTATAGTGGCGTCGTACTGAATATCCCCCTGAAGAAGTCCTTTTTATGGAGGGTGAAACAGAATTCTTTGTCGGATGACATGATAGAAGGAATCACAAAAATCAAAAGAACTGGTAAAGTATGTGATATGGTAACACTATATCAAGGAAAATCACACACAAAAACGTGGTATGTAATCGGACGGGTTTACCCTCATACGTGAGTGGCTATTCATATACACTGAACCCGGTGTTTCAAACCATTCAAGCACTTAAAATTTAAATGTGCAAGCACTCAATAAATAAATCACAGGGTATCCCAGATTCTCCTTTTTTTTTTGTAATTTTTCAATTTTTTTGGAGAGTCCTTCTATTACCAAACACGTAAAAAAGCTTTTGCTGAACAAGGCTGAGGAGCCATTGTTCTTAATTTTTGGAAAAGTTTAAGATAAGTAGACTTTTCCATACTTAAATGTCGTTAGAAGTTCATGCTGAAAAGAAAAGAAGTTTACCTTCGTTAAAATTCAGAAGGAACAGTATTTATTTCAGTACGGCACTTGTACTACGTGTTTGGTAATAGAAGGACTCTCCAAAAAAATTTGAAAAATTACAAAAAAAAGGAGACTCTGGGATACCCTGTGATTATTTATTGAGTGCTTGCACATTAAATTTTAAGTGCTTGAATGGTTTGAAACACCGGGTTTGGTGTATATGAATAGCCACTCACGTATGAGGGTAAACACGTCCGATTACATACCACGTTTTTGTGTGTGATTTTCCTTGATATAATGATAGAAGGAATGACATTGTACTACGGCTTTCATTGGAGAACATGACAAAAACATCATTGACAGAAGAGCGACTATAGGAGAACACTGTAGAAAAGTTGGGATTATATTATGGAAGAATTTTTAAAAGAATTATATGGGAAAATATATATAGTGAGGATTTTGTTTAGAAATTTAGTTAAACCAATCTTTGGTATGTTCACTCATATGGTCCATGTTTACATATTTCAGATATTTTGTATTTCCTAGATTTTGTATTTTTTAATGAAGTATGAATGTGTGTGAATTAGATAGTTTTTATTGTATAGTCAGGTTTGTTATAAATTTTGTTAAAATGTATAAATTTTGTAAAGTGTTTGACATAGCTTAAACAGTATTATTCAATTTTTTAATGTTATTATCAATGCAGCAACTGCCTCCTGCTACAGAATCCTAGCAATCACCATGCACTCTGCTGGCCAGGCAGCTCTGCTTACTCACTGAAAGAAGTGCATAAACATGCAGATTATGGGGAAATCTCCAGAGTCTGAGGCATACTTTCTTCTGACATTTTTGGAAAGCAAAGTTGCTTACCTGTAACAGGAGCTCTCCAAGGACAAGCAGGATGTTAGTCCTCACACACATGGGTGACATCGGAAAGGAGCTCAGCACGGAAAACTTATGTCAAAGTTCTAGAACTTTTGAGACTCATTGAGCATGCACAGCATACATTATACCATACATCCATGTGGCGTCCCCTCAGTCTTATAATATAGACAAGGATTAAATTTTAAAAAATGGAGAACACACATACATAGTGGAAACCCAATTCCGCAGGGTGGCTGGCAGGTTTCATGAGGATTAAAAATTTGCTATCCTCAGAGAACACTTGTTACAGGTAAACAACTCTGTTTTCTCAAAGGTCAAGCAGGATGGTAGTCCTCACACATGGGTGAATCCTAACTACAGGCTGACCCCCAACAAAGAAGGGGACCAAAACAAACACCCAAACTAGGTGCCAATGGGGCACAAAAACACAAAAACTAGTTTTGTTGGTATTTGGGGGTGAGGGACAGCCTAAAAACAAAGAAAAGGCCCTAGGCAGGAACAGACTTGGGTTCTACACCTCAAACAAGATACAAAGGACAGATACAAAGGACATAATATGATCAAATTTGAATTAATGTCTGGAAGGGGGACAGTAAGCAAATCCACAGCTCTAGTGCTAAACTTTTAAAAGGGAAACGTTGATAAAGTGAGAAAAATAGTTAAAAAAAAACAAAGGAGGAGCTACAAAGGTAAAAAGTGTGCAAGAGGCATGGACATTGTTAAAAAAAAAAAATACCATCCTAGAAGCACAGTCCGGATGTATTCCACACATTAAGAAAGGTGGAAGGAAGGCAAAACAATTACCGGCATGGTTAAAAGGTGAGGAGAAAGAGGCTATTTTAGCCAAAAGATCTTCATTCAAAAATTGGAAGAAGGATCCAACGGAAGAAAATACGATAAAGCATAAACGTTGGCAAGTTAAATATAAGACATTGATAAAACAGGCTAAGAGAACTTGAAAAGAAGTTGGCTGTAAAGGCAAAAATTCACAGTAAAAAGTTTTTAAAATATATCCAAAGCAGAAAGCCTACTAGGGAGTCAGTTGGACTGTTAGATGATTGAGGGGTTAAAGGGGCACTTAGAGAAGATAAGGCCATTGCGGAAAGATTAAATGATTTCTTTGCTTCGGTGTTTACTGAAAAGGATGTTGGGGAGATACTCGTTCTGGAGAAAGTTTTTATGAGTAATGATTCAGATGGACTGAACCAAATCACGGTAAACCTAGAAGATGTGGTAGGCCTGATTGCTAAACTGAAGAGCAGTAAATCACACTGACTGGATGGTATACACCCCAGGGTTCTGAAGGAACTAAAAAAATGAAATTTCAGATCTATTAGTAAAAATTTGTAATCCATCATTAAAATCATCCATTCTACCTGAAGACTGGAGGAAAGCTAATGTAACCCCAATATTTAAAAAGGGCTCCAGGAGCGATCCAGGAAACTAAAGACAAGTTAGCCTGACTTCAGTGCCAGGAAAAAAAATAATTCCTCGCAACATCCACGAGGAATGATACTGCTGGTTCCATGGCTTCCCCAGGAGTGTTGCTCCTGATCTGTGATAGGCAGGCACATGTCACCACGGTGCAGCAGGCTGCTATTTGTAGGGACATAGTGGCGACGCCAAAGGACTGTTTAAGGATGGGTTCCAGACGTCTGTCTTGCGCATCTTTGAGTGCTGCACCTCCCTCCACTGGGATAGTAGTGCGCTTCGAGACCGCACAGACCATAGCATCCACTTTTGGGCATGTCAGAAGGTCTTTGGCCGCCGGGTCCAGAGGATACATGGCTGCCATAGCCCGTTCCCCTTTGAATGTAGACTCTGGTGCAATCCATTCCAGATCAATTAGCTGTTGAACGGCTTATAACAGAGGGAAATAGCGGGAGGTCTGACGGAGTCCCTCTAGCAGGGGATTCGTCTTGGGCTCCCCCGAGGCACTTGTGCCAGGGATAGCAAGCTCTTTCAGGCTGTGGATGACCAGGTCTGGAAGTTCGTCCATGGTGAAGAAGCGTCTCATGGTCCGGTGAGGCTCTGTCCCCGGTAGTTCCCCCTCCTCCAGGGGCTCTGATTCCTCCTCTGAGTTGTCTGTGTCCCCATAGGTGGGGCTTCTGGGCGGTGGGGATTCACTTCTCTGGGCCTAGAGGGGCCCGGGGCATAAAGGTCCTCTGGTGAAGGCTGTGGCCGTGTTATCGGAGGCCCCGTCTGCATGTGGACGAAGGTGTGCAGGCCTTTGAAGAATTCCACCCAGGAGATAGACGCTGGGTCCAAGCTAGGAGGCGCTGTGTCCCTGGGGGACCCCGTTTGAGGGGGGGATCCCGCTGGAATTTGCTAGGTCCGGGGTACTTATTGAGGAGCTAGCTCTCAGTCCCAGATGGGGCTGGCCCTGGGCTGGATCCCCCAGGGCCTCCTCGCACTAGATACACAGGGCGTTGGCCTCTTCGTGTTGTACGGCTCTGCTGTGGCATGCAGAGGCCCTGAGCCTTGAGCTCCTTTTCTGGTGGTGCCATGGATGTAGGCGCATAAAATCTGTTATGCGCTCCAGTGCGTCGACTATGAGCGCGTGGAATGGGTGTGCGCTTAGGATGTGCACGCTGGTGTGCGCACAAGTCGTAGATATGCACCCGGCACAGTAAGCGCGTGTTAAGCGCATAATTTGTGGCCACGGTACTTGAGCGTGCGATGTTGTGCGCCCGGCTCGCCCTTTGTGCGCACGGATCGAGACGGTGGACAGGGCGGCGAACAGGGCCAAATGGCGACAGCGACCACGCGGATAAGATGGTGACCACCTCGGAGGGTCTCCACATGGGAGGACCCTTGGATCTAACCGGAGCGTAGCCCTGCTAGGGTGGATCAACCCGGTGGGGCACTGGTCCCGGCCGGCGACCTGTGCGACTCCTCGAGTTTCGGAGACCGGAGTCTTTAAAGAAGATTTCTACCTTACCTTGTCTCGGCGCTTCCGGTTTCGTTCCGGGCAGTCTCCAGCTGTGAGGGGAGAGGGGAAATACCTTCACCGCCGCGCTCGAGGTTGCACTTGCTGCCTCTCAGCCGCGCCCGAAATCGGGGACTAGGTCCCTGCCGTGGGTTGGCCGCCGGACCTAGGCTCACCTCTGAGGGATCGCAGAAATCACCTCAGGAATTTTCAAATGGGGGAGGGACCCGAGGGTGTCACCGCAGGAGAGCGGGGCTCATCTGTACAGGTAAGATTTCTTGTTTCGGGTTTTCTCCGTTAAATTTACTTTAACGCTGTGAGAGCGTGCAGGTAGTCCCTAACTGCTATGGAGATGGAAAATACTGAAGAGCTGCACTTCCTGCAGGGGTAGATGTACTAGGGCTGACGTCAGATTGAAATCTGATCCGTCTCCAACTGCTATCAGGAGTACACTATACCCATTGGTCCTGAGTCCATCTGCTACACGCTAGGAAAAGGGACATTGCTGGCAGGTGATGGCATATATTATAATGGAAGAAGAGCAGGTGAATGAGCTCCAGATGTTGTAGCTGATGTTGAGTCCTATGATGGTGTTGTCTGGGTTAACATGAAGACAGAGTTGGCATCTGGGTTTCTGGCAGGGTCTAATTCCTGAGTTGGTGTCGTCGTTGTACAGTTTATGGTTGCTTGTGATTATCCGTTTGAGGTTGGGGGTCTGCCCGTAAGCCAGGATAGGCTTGCCACTCATGACCTGTGAGAGGGTAGTATCATTATCCAGGATGGGTTGCAGATCATAGATATGTTTCAGTGGTTTCAACTGGAATACAGGTAACCACCAGAGGTGTTCTGTTTTCTTTTGGGGGTTGATCCTGTAGCAGTGTGCCTGGATATTTGTCTGGCTCTGTTGCTTTTTCTCACCTCATTGGGTGTGTACTGAAATTCCAAGAATGTTCATTGTAATTTCTCCAGATGAAGGTCCCTCTCTGATGGGTCAGAACAGATGTGATTGTCCCATAGGGCTTGGTTGTAAACACTAAACCTGGTGGTTGGGGGTGAGTGGAAGCTGGAGGCATGTAGGTATCTAAGGCATACTGTCTTTGAAATTGAAATCTAAAGTACCAAGTGCCATATTTAGAATCAAGGATTCAGAGATCTCTATTATCTGATTCTATAAAGAATAATGGGGCAGATTTGAGGATTTACACACATAGGGGGGTTACGTGTGCTGGGCCTATTTTCAAAAGGCCTGGCAGTGCACATAAAGCCCCGGGACGCGCATATGTCCCGGGGCTGGGCGGTCCAGGGTGCAGTCCAAGAGGCGTGGCCGAGGACTCCGAAACAGCAGCCATTGCAGAGGATTGCATGCTAGCAGTCGGCTGGAAGGCGTAACTTCCAAAACAATGGTACGGGGGGGGGGGGGGGGGGGGGGGGTAGGACAGGGAGGGGAAGGTGGAGGGGGGAAAGAAAGTTCCCTCCAAGGCCGCCTCAATTTCGGAGCAGCCTCGAAGAGAACAGGGAAAACCAGCGGGGCTTCCAGAGGGCTC
Source organism: Rhinatrema bivittatum (assembly GCF_901001135.1). Classification (NCBI taxonomy): domain Eukaryota; kingdom Metazoa; phylum Chordata; class Amphibia; order Gymnophiona; family Rhinatrematidae; genus Rhinatrema; species Rhinatrema bivittatum. Next base: position 341,936,759 of record NC_042615.1, read on the forward strand.
GGCGCACACAATTTGCACTAGTGTGCACCCCTTGTGCGTGCCGACCTCAAGGAGGAATAGCCTAGTGATTAGAGCAGTGGACTATGAACCAGGAAACCAGGGTTCAAGTCCCGCTGTCGCTCCTTGTGACCTTGGGCAAGTCACTTTACCCTCCATTGCCCCAGGTACAAAAGTTTAGATTGTAAGCCCTCTGGGGATAGAGAAATACCTACAGTACCTGAATGTAAACCGGTGTGATATCTCAATTGAGATCGAATGTCGGTATATAAAAATAATTAATAATAATAATAAATAATACTTGGACACTTCTCAATTTTTTACATTTGACCAAATTATGAGTGATGTCTGGCCTGATAGTCTTGTTATTTTATTTATTTAGCAGCTTTTTTATACCGGTATTCGTGGGTACATCATATTGGTTTACATAGAACTAAATTGAAATACATAAAACAGTGGAGGGGGGAAGGGGAGCAGAGGGAGAAAGAGAGAATATGTAAAGAGGGAGGAGCATGAAGTCAGAGGGATAGTTCATAAAATTGAAGCAAACAGTAAACTGCATTATACAATATAACCAGGTAAATAAATGAATAGGGGGGCGACTAAAGTAAATTAACAACTGGGGTGATCAGGAGAGCAGCATAATTCAATATAACTAGACAAATAACTTAAAAGGGGGAAAAGAGTAAGGTTTATCTAAAATTTTGAAGGGAATGGGGAGGGGTCTAAAAAGAAAGTACTGAAGGGAGGGGAGGGGGAGAAAGGGGATATGCAAAGGGAGAAGCATGGGATAAATGGGATAGAGAATAACAATGGGCGAAAAGAAAACTGCATTATACAATAAAGGGGTAGATGAGACAAGGTGGAGAAGGCAAAATGTTGGTAGGAACGATGCAGGGTGGAGTCAAGAGGGGAAGATTTCAGGTAAAGGTCAGGAGAGTAAAGTATCAGTGGAAGAGGGTGATACGCCTTAAATATGATAAACTGTTAAGACCTATTCTGTATATATATGCCTGTTTAAAAAGCCAGGTCTTTAGTTTTTTGTTTTTTTTTAATTTCAATGTGCAAGGCTCGAGGCGGAGTTCAGGGGGCATGGTATTCCAGAGGGCACGGCCTCGTTGTTAGATGCAGAAAAGGCGTTTGATCACTTGACGTGGCCTTTCTTCTTTGCAGTCTTAGAACACACTGGGTTATCTGCCCATTTTAGTGCCTGGATTAAGGCCATGTATGATTAAGCCAAGGGATGCCTCAATATAAATGGGTCTCTGTCCTCCTTTTTTAATATTGCTTGGAGTACTAGGCAGAGTTGCCCTTTCTCACCCTTACTATTTGATCTGGCTGTCTAACCTCTAACAGTTGCTATTAGGCAACTTCCAGATATCCAGGGGATCCGATTTAAGGGGTGAGTTCATAAAATATCCCTGCATGCTGATGTGTTGATGTACTTTACAGCTCCTTGAACATCTGGCCCAGCCCTTCTCACTCTTCTTTCAAAGTATGGAAACATGTCAGAATACAAAGCTAACTTTGAAAAGTCTGAATTATTCCTGATAGATCTGAGGACGGGCGGGGGCCCAGAAAGTCTTTCATATTTTAAAGTATTATAAATGGTTTTAAATATCTGGTGTTTTTTTGTTATTAGAAATCCAAAAGAGCTTTATGTAAAGAACTATACTCATTAATAAGTCAGTTGAAACCAAAACTTGCAGGCCTAGGAAGAGTCTTCTGGGCCTGGACACTTTCTTCCTGGCAAGACTTTTACTGCCGCTTGTATTTCAAGCAGCGAAATGGATACAGCCTGCTTGTCCTTTTGCACAACCTCATGAGAAAGAATCCCAAACCCTGCAGGAAATTTTCAATATCAGCTCGAGTGGTCCCATCAGAGTCCCTATAGAGAGTAGAGAAGTATTGCACAAAGGCATTCTCAATTTCCTGGGATTTTGTGGTAAGACTACCCAATTCCTTCCTTACTAGTGTAATGTATGATTTACAAGCCCTCTTTTAACTGCTCTAGCCAGGAAGGCCCCTGGTTTATCCCCATACTCATAGAACATTAGCTTAGTGTACTTCGCAGCCTTCCCAACTTTGCCAATTTCAAGTGACTTTAGCTCTTGGCTATACTGCCTCAAAAATTTAAGGGTACGAACTGAACAAGTTTGTTTGTGCTAGAATTCAGATTCTCTAATTTTAGCTACTAACGAGATTTCCTTTTTTCTCTCTCTCTTTTTGGAGGTAGCTAGCATAACTAATTATTCTCTCTCAGAAAAAAGTTTTAAAGGCTTCCCATTGAAGAACTGGTGTATATTCTTGGTCAAGATTATAAGTGTTAAATTCTGCAACTGCTTCTCTGAGAAGGTCAGGAAAGCATTTGTCCCCCAATAGGGAAGTATTGAGTCTCCATGCGAAGATTTTGGATTTAATGGACTCAAGACAAACGGACTCTCAACGGGTGGGGGTCTGATAGTGATAATATGTCTCTTACATTATCAGGTGTTTTCGATAGTAAATTGAGGATACAGAAAAAATAATCAATCCTGCTGAACATACGTCTGGGCGAATAAAACATGAAATCCTTTTTAGTAGGGTGCAGCTGACACCATATATCAATTAGATTAAATGTGGTGATTAGATCCTTAAGAACTTTTAGTTACCAGCTCAACTTTGAGTAATGGCAGAGTGGCAGTCTGATTTTGGAGTTAAAAGTGGGTTTCCATAGAACTGAGCTATGTGGAAGGGATACCATTAAAATCTGTCATATGGTTGCCTTTAATTCATGTATTTTATCACATATGAGTCCATACATTAAGCATACATTTCAGCTGAGGAAAGATCTTAACTGATATAGGATTTATTTCTCCTATTTATTACAATCTGGCCTTTCTGCCTGGGCAGCAAAGTTGATCAGGGTGTGGGAATCTAAGAGCCTTTGTAGGTTGGCTCAATTTAATATTCAGAATCAGCTTTTCTTTTTTGAGGCTGTGTGCGCAAAATATCATCTATCAAGTGATCACTTTCACTACACCAAAATTAATTTTTTTTTTAAGTAGTACAGCAGTTAAATTAAACCTATTGCATAATAAGACTTGGGGGGGGGGGTTTTTGGTTTTTTTTTTATTTATAGTTTATTAATTTCTTATACATTTTACAATGATAGAAACAAAGAATAGTTATGGGTTACAAAAAGCAAAATTTCTAGGAAAAATCAAAGAAAACTTTTACTTGTAATTCCAAGTTTTAAAGTCCACATTATAGGGGAGCTCAAAAAAGAAGAACAACAAAGGATCACAATATTTGTGTAATGGAGGAATAACAAAAATTTCACCAGTTAACTAACCCCAACTGGAGCTATCAATATGTACTCACCCTCCCTTATCTACAGAAATACCTCTAGGTGTGCAGGTTCCATAAAGATAAACTTATTTTTAAGAAAAGTGACCAAGCACTTGCACGGAAATTTAAGAGAGAATGTGGCCCCAAGGCCAAGTTACTCTCTGTTTCATTGTTAGGAACTGCTTACGCCTTAACTGAGTGCTTCTGGAGACGTCTGGGAATATCTGGACCTTTTGGCCACAGAAAGATAAATCTTTACTTTTAAAATACTTCTGAAGAACCAGATTTTTATCTTGCTCAAGAGCAAAAGCCACTATATAAAGGTGGCTCTAGTTGGAATATCATCCATAGATGACTCCAAAAAGGCTGTTAAATTTGGGCTGTGGTGATAATATCTAGTTCCCCTTCCCGTGAAACCTCCTCTCTTTTCATACTAGACACGTAATAACATTTAGATATAAGAATATCTTTTGTAATACTCAAAACGTTTTACATATTTTTTAAACATTTCCTGACCTGAAATTAATCTGGTAATTGGAAAGTTCAATAATCTCAAATTTTTGTTTCTCATAACATTCTCAAGCCCTTCTAGTTGCTTATAAATCATTAGGGAGTCCTTCATAAAAGTAGTCCCTGATGTTTGTAATGACATTATTTGTGAAGAGGTGGTCACGCTTGCTGCTTCCAACTGCACAATACGCTTGCTGTGGTCTTCCAGCATATTCCTGGTCTCCTTGGAAAATTTGGAAGATTGTACCATGGACAAAGATAGCATCTTTTCCATTTTATTGACAGCTCTCCAGACATCCACCAAAGTTATATTATCAGGGTTTGGCATCTCTGTCTCTAAATCTGTAGACAGAGAAGTTTCTTCCTGTCTAGGTGGAGTACTCCCTCTGGTAACTAGAGATGTTAAAACCATCAATTCAGGGTTAGTACATTTACTAGCCCTGTTTTCCACAGAGGGTGTATTGAGGTCCTGGTTTTGGGCAGGGCTAGTAGAGGCTCCGGAGGAGAAGGAGATATCAGGAATAACCTCTCTAGAGGACTGACTCACCCGTCTGAGTATGTGTTGGTCCATCAGTCCTCTGATCACATTTCCAACGGGGGTGGACGCCAAAGATCTTATTTTTCTCGTTTTCCCCATTGGTGGCCGAATCTCAGTCGATTTCCAGCAAAGAAAATTTCCCCCAGGGGCGTGCGGCTTCGGCTGCACGCCGGCTGCTGCACGCCGATTTAAATATGTGCAGCAGGCAGGGCAAAATGACGTCAGATGCAGAAATCAGCTGGAAACTCAAGCGGGTTGGTCCTTCTCACCCGGGCGCTTTTCAGCACGGCTCCTCCGTCGGCGGGGCTCTCCTTAATAATAAGACTTGCTTTGAACTATTATGCAAGAGTGGGCAATATACTAAAAGCCTTATTTCCAAACTATATCAAATTCTTAACACTGTTGCTACATTTAAATATAAACATATGGTAAGCTGGGAAAAGGACTTTCGCACTATTCTTTCTGAGAAAGAATGGTGAAGCATTATAAAATACATTAATAAATCCATCTCTGCTAATCTTATAGAGAATAACTACAAAGTGTATTTTAGGTGATATCTTACACCAAATAGGTTTAGTAGGATTTACCCTAGCAGTAAAGATTTATGTTGGTGCCAATGTGGGCAACAGTACATATATGGTGGCAGTGCCCGAAATTGATGGTTTACTAGGTTATATGTAAACAGGTATGAGGAGGTCCATATTCAAACACACTTAGTGGATAACGAAGACTTTATCCAGTTAAATGAAAATGTGGTCACTTATTTGGCTAAATTCTAGGCAGATAACTAATTGTCTGACTAGAATTTGGCCGAATAAGCAAGAGGTGTTCCAGAGTTGTTATATGGAAGAGCTGAGTTATCTGAATAACTTACCCCTGCAAACTCTGGTTGTTCCATATTGCTATCATAAACATTTGCCGAATAAAATTATGCGGCCAATTTTAAAATAGCCAGGTTGTGGTAACTCAAGCAGTAGTGGCTTGGGAATTGGCAGAGGAAAAAGGAAGCAGACTCTAGCTGTTCCTTAAGTTCAGTTTATTTACAGTGAAATTGGGCAACATACACAGCAAAACAAAAAACAGTCAGCTCGCCTTAGAGTTCGGGTCTTTCTCAGATAACACAGTGCAGTGCAAAGCAAAACAATGTAGGCAACTCATCTTGATTTAAGACAAGTCTTAACAATTGTCACTCTCAAACTTTAAATGTAGTAGGCTCCTCCCTTCACCCGGGATTCCCTGTGGGTCTCAACCTTAAGGAAGATCAGGCGAGCTAGCTATGCCCGCTTCTTTAAGTTAGTCTGAAGGAGTTTTCTGTACACTCCCTCACATATGCCCCCCTCAGCTCAGCCTTGCCGGATGAGCCTCTACCTGCACAAGGGACACCTCTCTTGATAGGAAATCTTCATGGCATTCTCCCTTCCTGTCGTATTTTGGATCTTATAGTTCAAGGGCCAGGAACCATCTTCATCATTATGAGTGTGAACTGCCATCCCAGCAAGTAATAGCGCAAGGCCTCTAAGGCCCACTTGACTGCCAAGGCCTCCTTCACAACTGTTGAGTAACACCTCTCGAGTGACATCAGCGTCCGGCTTATGTATGACACAGGATGTTCTTGGCCATCCTTCTCCTGGACTAAGACTGCTCTCAAGCTGACTTCTGAGTTACCGGTTTGCACCGTGAAGGGTTTGGTGAAGCCAAGGCTTATCAAGACCGGCTCAGAGCATATCACCTCTTTCAGGGTCCTGAAGCCCTTTCTCTGTTTCCTCTGACCACTGGACCTTCTCTGGTGCTTTCTTTACCAACAGTCTTGTGAGGAGCTGAACCTTCTCTAAGTAGTTTGGAATAAACCTTCTGTAGTATACCGTAAGGCCCAGGAATGCTCTCACTTTCACTTGTTTGCGGGACTGGTACCCGGGTGATAACCTCGATCTTCCTGGTCTGTGGATGGACCCTACCCTTCCCCAGGGTGTAGCCAAGATATTGGACCTCTTGCCTTCCCAGCAAGCACTTTTAAAGATTAGTCCTGCTTTCTTCAGACTGGTTAGTACGATCTGGAGTTGGCTAAGATGTGTCTTCCAATCAAGACTGTAGACCACAATGTCATCCAAGTAGATGGCTGCGTACCCTTGATGTGGGAGGAGAGGCAGTCGACCAATTGTTGAAATATTGCGGGGTTGCCATGAAGGCTAAAAGGAAGTATGGTGAACTGGAAAAATCCACCGGGTGTTGAGAACACAATCTTCTCTTTTGTCAAGGACATGAGAGGCCCCTGCCAATACCCTTTGATAAGACTGTGGGTAGAAATGAACTGGGTCAACCTCAGACGTTCAATCAGTTCATCCACTCATGGCATCAGATAGGCATTGAGTTATGAGACTTTGTTGACCATTTTAAAGTTGATACAGAACTTTATGCTCCCATCTAACTTCGGCAGCAATACTATGGGTGAGGAACAATCACTGATAGACTCCTCTATTAACCTTGAGCTCCTTTACTTCAGTCTCGATGACACAGCGCCTGGCCTTGGGAATCTGATAGGGTTGTTGGCATACCACAACTCCACGAGACGTTATGATGCCATCTTTCACCAAGTGGGTACAACAGGCAGATTCAAGAAGATTTCCTTGCTTTTCTCTACTAGCTGATTTATTTATTTATAACATTTTTTTTATACCGAAGTTCAGGTAACAGAATTACTTATCACTCCGGTTTACATTATAACAAGTAGAAAACAATGACAACATATGTCTTACAATGAACAAGGGAGTGAACAACTTGGATAATATAACAATATAACTAGGAACAGTAGCAGTATGCACTATTAGAGCGAGCTGCCTGGGCACTGGATAGCTGCTCTCTGAAAGGAACTTGGGCTCGGTTCACTTCGGTCACTTCTGGGCCAAACTCTCCTTCCTGTACCATGCTGCAATTCTGTGCTAACCATTTGTTCAGGAGGTTTATGTGGCAGTTTTGAGGTTTTTTTCCCCCTGTTTATCTGGCTGATCTAATTTGTAATCCACAGGCCCTGTTTTCTCCAAAACTTCATAGGGTCCTTGCCAATGGACTAACAGCTTGCTTTCTTACAACGGGAAGCGGACAAGGACACAGTCCCCCAACTGGAAAACTTGTTGGACTGTGGGATGATTGTAAGCTCAAGCTTGGGAACTTGAGCCTTTTCCAGAAACGGGCGGGCTGCCTCCCCAGCATTTTTGAGGCTATCTTGTACTCAGAGCACATAGTCCACTAGGTTCTGCCCAGGGTTCACTTCATCTTCCCAGGTCTCACGAGCTATGTTCAAGATTCCTCTCTATCTTTATCCAGATAATTCAAATGGGGACAAGCCCATTCAGCTCTGAGGTACTTTGCGGATTGCAAACAGCACATAGTGTAGTAATGTGTCCCAGTTCTTACTGTCTTCATCCACAAATTTCCTCAACATTTGTTTAAGCGTCTGATTGAAGCACTCAACCAGTCTGGGGTGATACACTGAAGTCCACAGAAAGTTTTACCTTGAGCAAGGTGCAAAGTTGCTTCATGACCTTGGAGATGAAAAGGGTACCCTGATCCATCAGGATCTCCTTGGCAGCCCAAGTCATGAAAAAATCCTCCATTAGGGCGGTCACCACCGTCTGGGTCTTCATATTCTATAGTGGCACTGCTTCCAGATATCTGGTGGCATAGTCTAGTATGATGAGAATGTATTTATTTCTTCGAGTTGATCTCTCTAGTGGCTCCACAAGATCTATGCCCATTCTTTCAAAAAGAGTGTTGATTACAGGTTGAGAGGTACCGCCTGTACTCAGGCAGACTTTGTCAGCTGGCAGATAGGGCAGGACTGGCAATACAACTGGACCTGTTTATGAAAGCCCAGCCAATAGAATTGTGCCAGAATCTTTTCCCAGGTTTCTTTCTCCCACAGGTAATCCCCTAGAAAAAGACCATGTGCTAACTGTATGTCTTGCTGATGATAAGGTTTGGGAAGCAGGAGTTGTTCTATCACTTCCCCTTCCACACTTCCCTTTTTGTTTGTCAAGTAAATCCCTTTTTATCACAAAATAGGGAGGAACAGGGTCTATAAGCTGCGCTCCAGGGACTACCTTTCCATCCACCTTTTGCATATGCTTTTGAGTCCACTTAAAGGATTCATCCTCCCTCTTTACCCACCTAAAGCTTCGCAGATCACCCTATGGATCCCACTCCAAGGGGCCAGTAAGGACATTCTAGGTGGGTGGTTGCTCTCCCTCAAATTCAAATCCTTCCCCCTGGCTGCCTCAAGATTAGCAGTGTAGTTGTATTTGTCCTGTCGGCGTTGCCTCCAAGCCTTAGGAGTCTTCGAGTCTTTATGGAAAAGAGAAGAGTCATACAATGAAACGTTCTGGAAACTCCGATTCTTCCTGGTTGTAGCTGGATAAACCTGTTGTAAGCTGGTACCAGAAACACTTGAACTTTGGCCAGTCCTGTCCAATGCTCATGAGGTTTAGTAGTCAAGGGCGTACTCTCGATATCAACAGTATCTTGGCTTGCTGGGGTTTTCAGTTGTACCTGGCTTGTGGGATATTGTAGATGGTCCCGATGAATGCATGCCAGGGTCACTACTTTGTCATTTTGGAATCACTTCACTAAGTCCTTCCAAATGAGCATTTTCACATTCCCAGAGTCCACCAATGCTTGTGTTGGAACACGATCTAGCTCGACCAAGATCACAAACGTAGAAACTCACTGGTTGGAGACATCCACAAAGTTACAAAAGTATGGAGTTACAGCATTAATGCCCATCAACTCATCTTCTCTGCAGAGACAGTCCTGACAAAATGTCCCCTTTCTCCTCGACTAAAGCATGGTCGTCTGAGGATTGCAGGTGAGGTGAAAAGTCCAGTCGGACCTCTGACTTCTATCCAAGTTGAGGGGTTTCTCTTGGAAACATAGTGATTCAGATATGGTCTGGGCCTGATGATAGGCCCCCCTGCTACTTCCAGGGCCTTTTCAACTGTAAGCCTAGGATGTCGAAAAACCCACTACAGCATGGGCGGGTCAAGGATGTCCTGGAACTGTTTCAGCAGAACTGCTTTGGCTACTTCCACTCCAGTTTTCCCTTCCAGGTGCAACCACTTCCACGCAGCATCTTTAAGCCTGTGGAATAGCTTTCCAGGGTTTTGTCCAGCCTGTAGAATTTCCTACTGAAATCGCTGTTGGTAGGCTTCTGAGTAAGCCCTGCTCTCCCTAAAATAGCTGCCTTGACTTCAGGGTAAGGTGGCCCTCTCTTCCAGATTAGCTGTTTGGTAGGCATCTTGACTAGCCCCGGTATGTAGATTCCCTAGATAGGTAGCCCATCTGTCCTCTGGCCAACCTACCAGTCATGGTGTGTGCTCAAGGTTTTACTCTAAGCCATGTGAGTTTTCAAATTCAGATTCGCAGATTGATTTCAATATGTGCCACAACTGGACTAACAACTCGTGTGTTGTAGGATGCCTCGAATCTCTTGGAGGCCCCGCTACCTTTGCTCAACCTTTCAACATCTTTTGTACCATAAACGTCTTGGTGGGATCCTCCCAACCCCGTGCCTTCATGAAGAAAGCCAGCCCAGCTAAATGATTGATAAGAGATGCCCGTAACAGACCATTCTCATTAGGCAAGGATAAATATTCAACTATTAGATCTTCGGGAATGAAATTTGGATACTGTCTCGTATGTTCTGCAGTATGCAGCCCAAGTTGCAGTAGCTATGGAGCGTTGCTGAAGGTCTCATTCAAACTGCACATAGGTGGTCGGGAACCAGAATTCCATCCTCATCTGCCTCAGGATCCTATTTTCAAAAAAAATCCCATTTAGCATGAGATAGCAAGTCAGCAATACTATTGTTTATTCTTGGGACATGACACGTTCGTATGTCATATTTAAGTGTAAATAAGTAAGTATTACCTCCCGCAAAAGTTCTGCTGCTCTGGATGTCTGTTGATAACTTGTATTACTGATTGGTTATCACACCAAAATATAACCTGTTTGTTTCAAAACTTATTACTTCAAATTACTAACGCCACTAAAATGGGAAATAGTTTGAGGAAGATGATGCTCCCTGTTAATCCGGTAAAGCCCCACTCCATGTGCCAAGGCACAGCACACCAGGAGCCCTGACGGTATACATCGAAACCCCATCCACCTGAGGCATCTGAATATATATTCATATTGTGGCTGAACACTGGCACTTCCTGTCACATGGAAGCGCCATTAAATTGGTTCAGGAAAGAGACCCACAAAACTAGGTCATCTTGAGAGTTCTCATCAAGCTGTTGAGATGATGCTGTCTTTGGACACCCGTGGTTGCTGCAGTCAGTCTTAAAAGCACCTTCCTGATATGGATCACCCTGCAGGCCAAGTTGAGGCTATCAATGAGGGACCGCACAGAGGTCAATATTAAATTCTTTGCTGCCAAAGCCTAATGTAACAGAGACCGGAGCTTCTGCAATTTGTCTGCTGACAACCTCGACCAAATCTAGCTCTATTCCCAAGAATGTAAATATGGAAGACTGGCCTTCTATTTTGTTGTTAGCTAGAAGCAATATCCTGAAATGTGTGAAGTAAAACGACACAAGCCTCAGAATCCTTTGGGCCTACGAACAAGAAATCATCTAGATAATGGTTGACATTGCTCAAACCTGATCGGTGAACTTTGACCCAATGAAGAAAGGAATTAAATAGGTCGAAGAATGCACATGATATAGGACACCCCATCAGCATGCATTTATCGAAATAGTACATGCCATGAAACTTAAAACCCAACAAGGGAAAACTGGAAGGATGCACAGAAAGGAAAGGGAATGCCAATTTGATGTCAGTTTTTGCCATCTGCGCGCCCTGCCCACATTCCCGCAATAGGGTTATCGCAGAGTTGAATGATGCGTATTGAACGGTGCATTCCTCCGCCAGCAAACAATCATTCACAGTTGCTCCCCATGGGTATGACAAATTCTGTATGAGCTGGAATTTGCCCGGCTCTTTCTTAGGTACAACTGCAAATGGAGAAAGCACCATCGCATTCAGTGGTGGACCACGAAATGGGCCTGCCATCCTTCCTATGGCCAATTCGAAGTCAAGCTTCTGTTGCATGATGGGGCGTTGCTGTAATCAATGGGATTAATCGAGCCCTGAAAGGGGATGATGAACCCTCATCTGAAACCTTCTGCCAACTTCTGAGCCTCCTTCCTTCTCAGATAAGGATTCAACCAATCCTCCATAGCACTGACTTTCATCAGGGACTTGAGAAATTTCCCAAACTCATCTTGATTTTATAGAACTCCAGGAAGTGTTCTTCTTCGGGCATCTGCTCACAGGATGCAGGGCAGCACAAATAGAACAGGTGTGCTTAAACCTGTAATCCTGGAAAGTTCATGATGATTTATTATATCTCCACCAAATATTGTGTGACCCAAAATTTTGCCCCACTACCTGCACTGTTTATTGCCCGCCTTTTGCAGAATGCAGTGTACACGCTCCTGCATCTGAAGCTTTAGCAGCCATTTGCTTAAGCCACAAGCCAATGCCTTGAGGTCTCTAGTACATGAACCAATTCTCTTCCATCTTGTCCCTGATGTGTTAAGTCATAATTGAGCCATGCCCATCATACTCTTTGTATGCTTCGAGGATAAAACAAGGAACCAGACTGAGCCAGGTCTTCCTGGCCTATGACACTCATCACTCTCAAAAATACCCTTATCCAGTTAAAAATATTCCTAGGTACCTTCTTATCCGAGCCACATGTCACACCCTCTTTTCTTCTTCTTCTTTTTGTCTCCCTCCTCCTCCCTGCTATGATTCTTTCGTAGCTTCTTACGTAGTGCCCTGGGAACGCTCTCCCACAATTGAGATAACGTAGTCAATGCTAGAGGACCCCTGGATGCCGCGACCTTATCCTCGCCTGTTCTACTCTGGCTAGCTTCGGGGAGGGTCTCAGAGTCTGAAATGTTAGAAGAGTTATCTGAACTAGAGACCAATCTATTCCTGCACTTCCTCTTCCCTTTCATTCCACCTGACTTCACCTGTGCTGCCTCAGTACCAGAACTATTACTGCTGCCCCCTCCCCTAGAAGACTCATCCATTGTGGATTCTGCGCGGTCATCTGCAGTGTCTCGAGAAGTGTTGTCTGCTGAAGCAATACGTGACTCGCCATCCAACATCCAACTGCGGCGTTTCTCCATTATTGGACATTGCAGGCCTTGCAAGCTGAGACGAGTCCTGCGTCGCTCTATCTTCTGAGTGAGCTGCTGGCTGCAGATGGCTCTCGGGAAGCGTTGCAGCCATTGATTCAACTCCCTGACATGTACTCTGCGAAATAGCACCATAAGCCCCAGAAGCGGGAGGAGGCCAACACTCCCAAAGGTGTGAAGGGACAATATATTGACTGTGCCCTGTTGGGGCCCATTGAGAGATGGCCATAGCCTGCGACATCTCTCTGGAAGGAATGCTTGGATTAGAGCCCCATGACCAGGCCGCTTGTGGCAACTGCTGTATTTGTTGGGGGTAAGGCCACCCTGGACCAGATGCTCATTGTGTACCGTGGAATAAGGGGTTCAAAGTCATACCAGCCTATGCATCCAACTGAGTTGCCCTGCCAACCCGACAATGAGGGGGCCCCATATGTGTTGCACCGCCCAGATGGTTGCTGTGCTCCACACTGAGCTGGGACAGCGTGGTCTGTGCCTGCTCAGTACCCGGTGCTGCCTGCACATGCTCGGGATCACTAAGAAGTGAAGCTGTTTGGACCCTCCGAGTTGTATGCACCTCCCCCTCTGCACTTTTCTTTCGAACTGCTCTCACTGCTGGCATCCCCTTCCTGGCTGCGAAGGATCTTATAACTCCCGCCAGAGCATAGGTTGTGTTCTGATGCCGCATCTGCCATAATGGAGTCTTTCACCAAACATGGAGCATCCTAGCAGGTGTTCACTTCTTCAACTAGGCCCCCCTTTACCGATGCAGCTTGTCCTGCAGCACGTACACTGCTGCGATCGCCTTCCCATGCTGTCGGTCCTGATTACGAGCCCCAATCTAAAGGCCTCAGTCGCCTTCACTTGCCGCCGGCCTGAATGCATGCTCAAGAATGGCGCAGGTCACCTTTACCTGCTATTTACTCACGCGTTCGTGTTTGCCTTCCTGATCATGCCTTTTTTTTTTTTTTTTTTTTTATAATTTTAAAGAACAGTGTACAATTAGAAATACTGGGCCGGATTTTAAAAGGGTTACGCGCATAAGGTACACGCGTAACCTTTTTAAAACCCCCTTGCATGCGCCGAGCCTATATTGCATAGGCTTCCGGTGCGCGCAAAGCCCCGGGACGCACGCAAGTCCCGGGGCTTTCTTGGGGTGGGCATGTTGGGAGGTGTGACGCGGGCAGCGCATCATTGGAGGGCATGTTGGGGGGCGTGACGCGGTTGGCACATCATCCGGGGACGGTACCACGGGCGTGGTTTTGGCCCGGGGGTGTTCCAGGGGCGTGGCTGCGGCCTCCGGACTGGAACACGGCGTGCGGCAGCCGGCCCGGCGCGCGCAAAGTTACGCCTGCTTCGAGCAGGCGTAACTTCTGCAACAGAGGTAAGGGGGGGGGTTTAGATAGGGCCGGGGGGTTGGGTTATGTAGGGGAAGGGAGGGGAAGGTGGGGGGAGGCGGAAGGAAAGTTTCCTCCGAGGCCGCTCCGATTTCGGAGTGGCCTCGGGGTGAACGGGCAGCGCACGGAGGGCTCGGCGTGTGCAAATTGCATAAATGTGCACCCCCTTGCACGCGCCGACCACGGATTTTATAAGATAAGCGCGGCTACGCGCGTATCTTATAAAATCCGGCGTACTTTTGTTCATGCCTGGTGCGCGAACAAAAGTACGCGCGCACATACAATTATAAAATCTACCCCATTATGTTCACAGTGTAGGACAAAATGATCTCATTATTCAACACAATATATTCTTGAAAAAGTGCACGAACATCCACGCGGGGGAGATATTAATAAAGTGTTAAACTTGAAGGAACAACAGTGGATGTTTAGGCTCAACACAGTCATCCCGGAAGGCTTAAATGCCTCCATTGAATGGTATTCTTTGATGTGATATGCATTAAAAAAGGTCAGTGTGACGTCAGTAATAGCATTTGCATACCAGGCGGAACTTCACTCAGCATTTAAGAGGGTTCCGGTTGGGTTCCGGATATCAAGAACACAAAAAACGCCAGGTCGCCATTTGCTTGATCATTTTGAAATAACCATGAAAATAATCATGAGTACATAGAGACATTTTGCTGTTTGCGGAATAACTGAGGTCCAGTATCATTGCAATATTCATTGAAATATTTTTATTGTATGTTCATAGAAATGTTGTGTTTTGACGCAGAAATAACCACCCTTGAAAAAGGACTGAAGAAATTTAGTAGCAGTCCGAAACATGGTCCCGTGTCGGGTCACCAGCTTCTTGTGGATTTCAGCAAGATTGCTATGAATGTGGATGATGTGAAAAGTGTTTCAAAGATAAGTGCAGTAATTCAGCACAATACAGTTTTTATTTTTTAAGAAATTCTATTTTATATGCAGAAAAAATTCTTTAAAAAATGCAAGATTAACATCACAGTTGAAATCAGGACTGTAATGACCCATGATTATATATAAGGCAGAGTTTATATATGCGAAAGCTCATACGATGAAGCCTATTATGAAGGTCATGATAATAGATGATCTTTCTCATTACCAGTTATAGCGTCTGAATTTTTTGGGGATTATTTACAAATTTGTATTGGCTCTTTTGTTGTGATACATGTGATCTCCGATACAGTTTGGTACAAAATTGGTTCATATCCTCACTTTGACAACTTTAAGTTCCCAAGTTACCACATACTCGCCAGCATTGCGCTGATATACCACTATACATCCTATGCAGCTTAATCGGGGTAAAATACCACCTGTAGAGCATTTTATAACCATGTTCTATCAAAGATGCCGATATGGAGCTACATCTAATGGATAAGACGCATTGTGACAGTTGTACCAGTAGATTTGCCCCCAGATCAGCCTCCCAAGCCCAGATATGTACTGGTGCGATCTGTATAGGACCCATTTAGGAGGGTATAAATACGAGAAATATGCCTTTTATTCTTATCAGAATGCTCGCAGAACTCCTCGAATAAAAATCTACCCTTGCCCAAGTCTTCTTTCATCCGTATTTGGGAAATATAAGATCGTACCTGACAATAAAAGAAATAATCAGAAGGAAGTAAATTGTGTTTCTGCTGCAGGTCTGAAAATTCACGTACCTTGCCCCGTGCCAAAAATGCCCTAGTTGGAAACAATTATGATCCTCCCACCAGATTGCTCAAGTTCTAGACATCCCCGGGGGAAACTGAGGGTTAAGGAATATTGGCCTACTTAAACAATAAGTTCTTTCACCCACCAGATGTGATTTCCAATGATCCCAAATTTTTAAAGTATGTGCCACAGAGGGAGTGTTAGCTAGCTGTTGTGATCAAACAGAACACGGGAGCCACACCTGGGAAGCTGGGTCTAGCCCAGATAAAAAGTCCTTCTCCAACTGTACCCATCTTTTATTAGTATTATGAGAATGCCAGTCAATGAGCGGGCATAATTGGGAGGCAACATAGTACCATTGGAGACAGGGCACACCTAGACCCCCTCTATGTTTGGGGAGGTACATAATTGAATGTTTAATGCGAAGTGGTCGTCTTTTCCATATAAACTGAAAATTTCCTCTGCCAGATTTGTAGTGCTTTGACTGGATTTTCAACTGGAAGAGTCTGAAATAAATAGCCCAGTCTGGGAAGCACATTCATTTTGATAGTAGATATTCTACCCAACCATGAGATATCTGTACATTCCCAGTTTTGGAGATCAGCTAGAATCTTCCCCCATAAGACCTCATAGTTAATCTTATAAAGATCCTGCGACTTTGCACTAATTTTCACCCCAAGATATTTTAGAGCATTGGGAACCAATTTGAAAGGGAAAGCCAATTTTATCTGCCGTAATTGAGTGTCATCCAGGCTAATATTCAGCATTTCAGATTTATCCATATTCATTTTATAACCTGATACAGCGCTAAAACTTTTAAACTCGTCAACCAGGGGTTGAAGGAAAGTAACAGGGTGCATGATGGTAAATAAAATGTCATCAGCAAACAGTGGAAGGGTATATTCTTGGTCCCCAACCTTGACCCCTTCGGTCTCAGGGTTCCCCCTAATCTTGATGGCTAACAGTTCCAGATATAAGGCAAAAAGAAGCGGGGATAAGGGGCAGCCCTGTCGAGTCCCACGCTCAATACCAAAGGACTTTGAATATCCCCCATTTACTTTGATACAAGCGCTAGGATGGTCATATAGTCATTGAATCCATGTTAGGAAATTCCCTCCGAGCCCCATACGCTCTAGCACCACAAACAAGTAATCCCAATGGACGAGATCAAACGCTTTTTCTGCGTCCACTGTAAATAAAATCATAGGGAGTAGTAGAGAGGATTGAGCGCGTGCAATGATATCCACCACCCTCCTTACACTGTCAGCAGCTAACCTCCTCTTACAAAGCCAGTTTGGTCTGGATGGATCAACAGTGAAGCCACCCGACCTAACCGTGTGGCTAGGATTTTCGCCAACAGTTTCATATCCAAATTGATAAGCGATATGGGGTGGTAAGATCCACATTGTGTAGTATCCCTGCCCGGTTTGGCTAAGTTGGTTATGCCAGCATTATTAGTATGCGGTGTGAAGCAACCATCGGTCAAAAGGCTGTTAAATGCCTCAGTTAAAGGTTGTGTTATTACCGTTCTAAATTTTTTTATAAAAGCCGGCCGAAAAGCCATCAATTCTAGGAGCCTTTCCCAATTTCAGATCTTTTATAGCCTGATCCACCTCCATCTCAGTAATCCCATCATTAATAGCTACCATATGGGAGTCCTCCAAGTGTGGAATATCTCTCAGGTACTCATGAATCGCTGCCCGGGATATATCTGCCCTCCTAGTATATAACTGTTGGTAAAACTGTGTGAATTGGTGTCAGATCCCCTCATTGTCTGATCATCTCACCTTGAGAGTTACGAATTTTTAAAGTTTGATTATGAGTCGCTCGCGCCTTACGTTTCCGAGCTAATAAACGACCTGCTTTATTACCCCCCTCAAAGAACTCCTGCTTAGACTTATCCAAATGAAATGCAATATCTTTCAAAGATAAATCATGCAAGTCCCTGCATAGTTGTTCCAGATGGGAGCCCAGACTAGGATTCGGACCCTGTTTGTCTAAGTTCGACTTTTCCAATCTGTTTGAGCAAAGCCACCCTCTTCGAATTCTCCTCCTTACGTAGATAGGAGGCCCTCGCAATCAACTTCCCTCTAGCCACCGCCTTAAAGCACTCCCATACCGTGGTCGCTGTCACCTCTCCATTTTTATTTTCCAACAAATATTGGGACATCTCATTTTCTAGACGTGTGCAATAATCCTGACCATTTAGTATACTTTCATTCAATCTCCAGAATTTTTCCCCCGTCTGCATACCCAATCCTCTAAATAAAATCCAGATGGCTGCATGGTCAGACCACGTGATTGGTTAATAAGGTCCGATCAGCTGAAATAGCCCCAGAGACTTTTCTACTAAAAAGAAATCAATTTAGGAATAGGATTGATGTGCTTTAGAAAAAAAGGTGTAATTTCATTCAGAGGGATTAAGTAATCGCCATACATCAATGAGATTCCACTCCCTCATAAAAAATTTCAGGCTCTTTCTATGAGAGCCGGAACAGCCCCCACTACCTCCGCTGGAGTCTAAGAAAGGATATCTGGTCATATTAAAGTCCTCCCCCTATGATGAGAGTCCCTTCAACCCAATTTTTCATAGTACCCGATAACTTCTGCAGAAACTGCCCTTGTCCAGAATTGTGAACATGGATATTCACCAATGTATATAGAGATTTATCTATAAGAAACTTCAAGATGAGATATCTCCCTGCTGTATCCCGAAGAACGGAGATTACATTCACAGTTAGGGCCTTAGAGAAGAGAATGCCCACCCCCCATATTTATTATCTTTGGTAGCAGCAGCATAATATTGCATAGGGAAATGATGTGACATCATCAATTTTTCATATCTCCCCTTCAAATGGGTTTCCTGACATAACAGAATATCAACTTTGTCCCTGAGGGCATCCTGAATTAAATATTTTCTCTTACAATCTGAATTCAGTCCCTTAACATTCCAGGAGCAAATTTTGGGGTCACCCATGAGACTGTGAAAACTCAAAGACTATCGACTTGTTCACCCAGACAGAGACGTCCACCTGATATGCAGTCCAAGTTCGAGATATATATATCCGGTACAGCTGCTGTGAAGTTACCCCACCCCGAAACAGCTGGTCACCCCATGACACATTAGGTATCCCCAACAACTCAACTCTAAGTACCAACCCAGCATTTACCCAGCTAGCCCCCCTCCCCCAAGTGCTCCATTGCTGAAGCTGTGTACTGACATCACACATGACACTCAGATATCTGAAGTATCCTCAGGCCCCCGAAGCAAGGGGCCACTAACAAATAATACATATATTGAAATCCCTTAAAACAGGCTTCATAAAGATTAAAGTTAGCAAACCACCAACTATAACGACTACTGCGACTGGTATGTTAGCCCTGCAGTGTTAAAACTAGTGTTGAGAGAAAAGATAGAGAAGAAACTTGCATACAAAATGCAGCAACAAAAGTCTCAACATTTCAGGTGTTAGAATCCCCCGCTGGTGATGATCCTCCGGATTGTCTGCGAAGATGCTTGCCCCCATGCTGAACACGTTGCCAACATTGGGATTTTTCTCCGGCTGGGTGTATAGCGAGAAAACCCACTGCTTCATCCCCAGGTTTCATAAGGCCCGTCGCACGCAGACGTTCTTCAGCTTCCCGCACAGATTTCACCTTGTTTGTTACACCCTGAATCATAAACTGCAGTCCAAATGGGAAAAGCCATTTATAGCGATGATTATTTACTCTCAAAATTTGCAGGATATCCCGAAACCCCCTCCTTTTCCGAATCGTCCGTCCTGGAAAATCATCCTGGAAATTCTCAATTTTTTCTCCATGCCATTGTAGATCCTTAATTTGTCTTGCTTTACGCATAATCTGTTCTTTTAAAGCATATTCATGAAAGCATACTATTGTGTCTCTTGAAGCATTTCCTCTGGGTCTGGCCAAAGCCCTGTGAGCTCTCTCAGGTTTAATACTGGGAAGTCTGCTGATTCTGTAATATCGGAGCCAGCGAGTATGAGACCACATATTTCTTGCACTATCTTAGCACAATCCAGATAGGTGTCCCCTTCAGGGACTTCCCTGATCCTCATTCACTCGCCTGGAGCGATTTTCCAGGTCTTCTAACCAGGCTTGCTGATCTGCTATTTCTTGTTTGACTTGAATGAGGCCACGCTGAGTTGCTGTCTCCTGCTCACTGACTTGGGTTTCCAGAGAGTCCACGCAGTCTCCTAGCACTGCACATTCGCGCCTCATTTCCCCTGCAATTGCCCTCAATTCTTCCTTCAGAGAATCCATGCTGTCTTTTATCTCCCGAAACCAGCTACAAAAATCCTCCCGAGTGATAGCAGGGTCGATAGCTGGGGGCAGGAGTGAAGCACGGCTCTGCTCGCTCACCGGCACAGTCTTTGAACTGCCAGACTCCTCCTCACACAGGCCCGAGCCGGCCCAGGAGATACCACATGGTCTGCCGAGCTTGGCCGTGACAGAGCCACGCTCGGCAGACCATGTGGTATCTCCTGGGCCGGCCTGGGTGGCGAATCCCTAGGCCGGTCTTCATCGGGAATCCACCGCTGTTCAAGCCCAGCAGTGAAATCGCTTCGGTAGCAGATAAGTTTCTTGGCAGATTACAACTGATAGAGGGGGATTTACGATTCTTTGGCCCGGAGCTCATGGATCAAGCAGTCATCCGAGCGCATGACGTCACTTCCTCCACCCTGATCGTGCCTTTTGACAAAAGTGGGCTGCAGTCACTCGGTACACTTGAGCAGGACCACTTCAACCAGACCTTTTTGCACCGCACAGCTTCGTGCATCTGGAGGAAACTAATGATGTCAGAAATCGAGTCCCCTGTTCCCTAGCATGCTTCAGCAACCGTGAGGAGACCTCAGCACACAAATGTCCGCAAAATCAAGAGCAGCGACCGCGAGCATCAGCACATGAATGAATGTCTGCGAAACAAAGGATGTGCGCCTGAGGAAATCAGGTTTAAAAAGGCCCTAGGTGACAACACTCTTCGACTGCTCCCTCCCCCGTACCTCTGACATCACTTGCCCATTGGCCTACAGAGATAGGGGTGGGATGGAAGGACAGGACAACGAAAGGTGAGTCACTCCAGGGAAAGGGAAAGGGAAAGGCCAAGCCCGCGTCCTCATGTTAAAGAGTGGATTCTATTACAAAGCATATTCAGGCTAAAGGTGGGTCCTGAGTCTGAAAATGTTGAAGACCACAATTTTAAAACAATATAGATGTTAGCATCTATACTGTGTGCCGTTTAATTCAAGTGTTCTTAACACAGTCTTCAGGACACACCTAACCAGTCAGGTTTTCAGGATCTCCACAATGAAGATGCATGGCATAGATTTGCATACAATAGAGGCATTGCACTCAAATCTCTCATATGCATATTTATTATGGCAATCCTGAAAACTAGACTGGCTAGGGTTCTCAGTCCCTGAGGATGGGGTTGAGAAGCCCCTATTTAACTAAATTTGTTTACTTACATAGGAATCCTGAAGGAGCGCTTTCCCATGTTTCACCACTTCATTGTAT